>NW_027187345.1:3358632-3577984 GCF_028583685.1 Petaurus breviceps papuanus
TCTCTCTCTCTCTCTCTCTCTCTCTCTCTCTCTCCTTCCCTCCCTACCCCCTCTCTCTGCTTCCCTCTGTCCCTCTTCTGTATTGCTGCCGCTTTCAACTACAACACAACAGTGACGTTCTACTTTTGCCTACAGACTGACACATCCGGATGCCAGGTCTGTAACTCCACTTATTGCCACATGTGTCATGTGCTTGTTGATCTAAGGTAGTTCTGCTCTAAGAATGACTAGAGCTTTCTCTTTCCTCTTTCTCTGAGTTCTCTAGATGAAGAGTAACACACTTTACCTGAATGGCTCCCATGAGCTTTGGGTAATTTGTGAATCTGAGTGGAGTCTTGTCAGATATTGGTGCTGTAAGTTTAAAGAATATATTGTTGATGAGTTTTCTTTGTTTCTATTTAGGTCCCAAGTTGCAATGTGTAGAAATGAAATCTTCCACATTTCATTTAAATTAGAAAGTATTTCTAGGACATAGGAACTACCCATTATTGGTACTATTTTCATTTGGAATTTGTTTATTGCTTTTAGAAACTTGAGTCGCATTTGTTCTATTCAAATTGTCCTTCATTCCTTCTGTTTGTTTATTGCTTCACTGATTTTCACCCTATATTTTCTAAAATAAATTGTCAAATGGCATTATTAAAAGAAGATGACCTTTCATAGGATCTAGATAAGAGCAGGAAATGGAACTTTATGAATCATTTAGACTACCCTGCCCATTTTGCAGATAAGGAAAGTGAAGTCCATAGAGATGAAGTGATCTGACCCAAGTCATATAAATTTATTACCTAATAGCAGTGATGTCAGGATTTGAAACTAAGTCCTTGGGTTGCATATATGGAACCCTTACATATTGTAGCTGTGGTAATAGAAATGTTTCTACATAAAGTTTTGTGAAAGAAAAAGTATCTTTCTCTAAATTCATTGTATTCTTATTTTTAAAATGAAATTTTACTGTCATTTCTCCAGTGACTAGTGTGAGCCAGCCCAAGATACTTCCATTTTGTTGGGGTCTCCCATTTTGAAACCTATTTATAACAGCCCGTTTTAGAGCCAAGTCTGTGGCTCTGGCTTCCTTCTTATAGCAATGTTTATTTTTAACTTATTTTTTCAAAGAATAAATTGAAATGTAGTTAAGCTAGACACACCAGTAGACTTTAACCCTCAAAGATTTTCAGTAGAGGAAATAATTACTGAATTTTCAGGATCATTGTGGTTCCCTAAAGAAGATCACTGTTTATAATATTACTGGAATACCTTGACTACCATGTTCTCAAATTTGGCAAAAATAGCCATTCCCGAGAACACATTTTATAAAGTATAAAAGAGGGGTGGCTAGGTGGCGCAGTGAGTAATAGTGCCGGCCCTGGAGTTCGGAGGACCCGAGATCGGTTCCAGCCTCAGATACTTAACACCCCCCCCCCACACACACACACAAACTAGCTGTACAACCTTGGGCAAGTTACATAACCCCAATTGCTTTAAAAAAAAAAGTATAAAGGAAACAACTTTCTATAGTAGATGACACTTAAAAATTTAATTAAACTAGATAAGCCTGGTATTGAACCCTCTTGTTGTGTTTCTCTGTTCCATTATGGTCTCAATCAATCTTCAAAGCCCTGTGTTCCAATGAAAATGCAGAAACTCATTATCCAGATGTTCTATCACAAGGATTTTTTTGTAGTTTTTTGTAATTTTAAATCTGTAAAATTCTCTTTTCCTGAAAATTTGCTCCTGGGAAGTTGCTCCAGGTCCCCCCTGTTTTTCTCTGATTTCTTTATATGTGTCTTGTTTGACATGTTGCATGGAACATATGATCAGGATAAATCAGAACCACAAACCCCAGAGGAAGTAGATAAGGCCACATTTGTTGTATATGATTGTAAAACTGGTTTTCAACTGTTTTCTCAGGAACAATGGTGCTCAATTAACTCAAGGAAGTCTTCCTGTGAAGAAGGACCATTTTCTTCAGAAGTACCATCACTTAAAGGTTGGATCCTGATTGCCTACAAACCAAATTCCAGTAAAGTGAATGCCTCAGGACTTTCATTGTATTAGATTTAAAAAACACACACACATAATAAAGTATCATGGGAAGTAAGTTATGAGGTAAAATTGGACTTTTTTAAAATTATACTGAGATTTTTGGTCGCAGTGACTTTTAGCCAAATGATAATTTGCAAAAGAGTATTTATCTCGAATTAATCAACCCCAGAAACAATGCTTTTTTAGGCACTCTCACCTACTCTAGTGTTAGCTGGATTCTTCCAGACTTGTATAGTAATTCTACCATATAACCTAAACTTGTACTAAAATGAGAAGTAGCTATTAAATTGCTCTTCAGAGAATACCACCCAATAATCTAATAAACAATTTTACTGAAAAAAACCTGACAAAGATTTGAGCTTAATTTGTTCTTTTTAAAAATGTTTTCAGAACTGGGTACTTTTTTTTTTAACAGTATACGTGGTTCTATATAACTGAGTTATTTCTATTACCCACAGCCCATATCATATAAACATTGTTTGTTGATGTTTATAGAAGAATTTTGCAATAACTAATTCTGAAGCAATTATTTTTTTTTGGTCCTTTTCCTTACACAAGTCAGATTCAATGAGAAAAATGCTTGGTTGTATACTATTTGCACTATATTTAGAAAGAAAAGAGGAGAGATAATTTTTAAAAAATGATTCTCTTGTTTTACCATCAAGTTTCTCTTAGGTTCCCTATGCCTATGTCCCTTTTTAAATAACCTTCATAAAAACTATTTTATTCATTTATTTATTCAATAAGCATTTACAAATGTCTACTATGTGCCAGGCACTTAACAAGGTGTTGAGGATATGAATACTGCCCTTGCCTTTAAGGAATTTGTATTCCACTGGGGAGTAGGGAGAGGAACACCATGTTCACAGAGAAGTCGATGTAAAAACTGCACATAGTAATTTTGGTGGAGGTAACACTAGCAACTGGACAAACCTTGTGTAACTTATGAAGCCTCATGAATTGAGCCTTGAAGGATACAGGGGATTCTAAATAGACTTAAAGGAAGTGGAGATATACTCCATGTAAAGACATGGAGATGGGAGATAGAATATCATGTAAGGGGGATAGTAAGTTGGTCAATTTGATTAGAATGTGTGTGTGTGTGTTTCTGTGTGTATAGATGAGAAGGTGAAGGACATACAGTAAGCCTGGAAAGGTAGTCTAGAGCAAAATTGGGAAGGTCTTTAAATGCATAATGGAGGACCTTGTATTTTATCTTAGTAGCAGGAAGGTTGTCCTTCATTCTTGTACAGGATCAAAATGGTGTCACTATATTAGAGTCAAGTTGCAATGTGTCTGACTGACTAATCAGACCCATTCGAACTCTAAATGATTTTCTAGAGAGGTTGGGCACAAATAGTCCTTGTGAACATTTGGGGTGGATTCTCTAAATTTGTACATCTTGAATTTCTTTGGAGATACTTAAATTCTGCTTGCTCATAGAACATAGCACCTTCTCTGATGAGGGCATGCCATTCTGGGCAATCCTATTCCAGGGACTCCCATGTCATACAATCAATTCCAAAGTTCTTAAGAAAGACTTTCAAAGTGTCCTTGTAACACTTCTTTTGACTACTATGTGAGCTCTTGCCCTGTGTAGCAGGAAGGAGCCCCTGTGGGCAAGGAAGTTGTGAGATTGGCTCTGCACTTAAGGAAGATCAGCTTGATCACTAGGTAGTAAGTAGATGGTTTGGAGAGGGGGGGAGACTTGAGACAGCAAAACCAGTTAAGAGCCTTTTTTTGTAGTTCAGTGAGTGGTGATATGAGATTCAACTAGGTAAGGCAACCAGCATTTATTAAATTCTTAATATGTGCTGACACTCTGAGAATGCAAATACAAGCAATAAGACAGTTCCTGTCCTCAAGGAGTGTACAGTCCAATTGAGGAAGACAATACACAAAAAGATCTAAAAAATAGAATGGGGGGTGAGGGAATGTGGAGGGTGGGAAGAAGATTGGAGGGACCCAGATGGGGTATGGTGTTGAAGGCTGAAAAGTCAAAAGCACCACTGGAAAGGAATGAAAACTGGTCTACCTGAACCCTTTCCAAAACTGGAGGCTGTGGGAGGGAGGAGCTCATCAATGGGATGATCAATGGGAAGTTGGTAGTGGCAGATGGTTGTCTAGGGTGAGCAGGCTACAGGCATCTGGTGAATTTTCAGGGTGAAACTGCAACAGAGGCATAAAACTAGGGTGGAAAGTCTCAAACTGCTAGCCCAAACAAACAATAGCAAAGAATGGCCCGAAACCTAGGAGAAGCAATGATGTGGGAACAGCTACAAGCAGCTGAGGTTATCTATAAGTGATACCTCCTTTATTGCCTTCAAAACATTTGTTTCCACCTGCTGATTCACAACAGAGGGGGTGAGAATTAGGTTTGTTTTCATCTCTACATTCTGCAGATTGGGCAGGTGATTTTTCGACTGTGGTTATTATGACAAAATTTTAAGATAACAGAAAGTGCGAGTTCCATGGAGTTATTTATAATGAGGGGAGATAGTTTACTTGAAATTTGGGTGGTAAGCATCAATACCTTATAAAACAAATGTTTGGAGAACACTTATTCCTAAATTTGCATCATGTGGCTGGGAGGTGAGAAGGAAATTCTTCCTTAAGAAAATCTTAGAGATATGCATGAAATGTGTTAGTTACAGACATCAGGAAGGGCAGCTAGGTAGCAAAGTGGATAGAGCACTGGGCCTAGAATTGGGAAGACATCTTCATGAGTTCAAATTTGACTTCAGACACTTGTTAGTTGTGTGACCCTGGGCAAGTGACTTACCCCTGTTTGCCTCAGTTCCTAATCTGTAAAATGAACTGGAGAAGGCAATGGCAAACCGCTCCACTATCTTTGCTGAGAAAACCCCAAATGGAGTCACAAAAGAGCCAGATAAGGCTGAAATGATTGAACAACAACAAACAAATAGAACTCATGATAGAGGATTTTGGAAGGGTATTGATTGGACAAAAGTAAATAAAACAAAGAACGGAACAAAAAAAGTAGCCTTGAGGAGATAATTTAGGCATAGACTTTTGTCCTGACCTCCCATCAAATCTCTACTTAGATCATCTTACCATTGCCTTTGTCTGTGTTCCTGGTTCATTTTTGTCCCCTAAGGACATGGCAAAAATTCAAAAGTGAGGTATGAGTAGTTGAATTTTCAAAATCAATGGGGAAAGATTCAATTAAGAAGACAGAGCTTGATTCAAACTTCAAGTGGATATTTTTTGTTGTGATTTTCTTCAAACCATGCTTCAATAAAAGCCAGGGGTCCTTGGGCCACCCTAGACCTATTTTTGATGATGACTTTGATTTGGAGCCAAAGCTGGTCATTTTTTTAAATGCATAAAAGTGTATGTAATGCCTGTTGGAGCCCCCAACCTCTCATCAGCTCAGTGTTTGTTTCCCCTCTTCCACATCCTCAGGGCAGCACCTTCTGTGATGTAGTCCCCATCTGCTGCTGTAGCCTAGACACCAGCAGGAGTCCTCTTCATGTTTTATACTCTCTTCTTTTATACTCTCTTGGTTTTCTAAAGGAGCAACTAGACCCATTCCTTGGGATCTGGGCAAGGAACTTTGGTCTCATTCAGATGCCAAACAAAGCTCGACATTCATGCACATTTAGCCACAGTGAAATTTTTGCATATTGAAATTGTCATAAATTTTAAAATATAGCAAAATATTATTGGAGAAAAAAGTAGCAGATATCCCTTCTGGTTGATGTTGTATATTATCCAGGCAACAATGATGGAAATTAGATTCCTTTTGAAAAATTTTTTTTAAAGCAATTGGGGTTAAGTAACTTGCTCAAGGTTACACGGCCAGGTGTTTCTGGGTGGGTGCTAAGTGTTTGAGCCTGGATTTGATCCCCAGGTCATCCCGACACTGGAGCTGGTGCTCCTACTCACTGTGCTACCTGGCCTCCCCTTGAAACTTAATTATAACATCAACCTACATTCAGATTTTAAGTTAATAACACTTAAAACTACAGTAAAGCTTTAAGACTGTGTATTTCTACTTACATTGCCAATAAATACTACAACTACTCCTACTCCTACAAACTACTATTTGTGGTGGGGGAAGCATCTTATATTCTGCATTGATTGCTTTTTCAAGAAAAAAAAATAATATAATGGCTTTTATGATCAGAGAAATATGTGGACTTGCCCAGAAGTTGAAAATGAAGTGATAAAAGTGGAAGCATTTCCTTTACATGTGTGTACAATATTCTTTTAGGTCCACAGTCAAGGAATATGATCTGTAGGGTACAATGTTTTATTGCACTTTTCAATGTTACTACTACTAGTACTGCTGCTACTACTACTACTACTACTACTACTGCTGCTGCTGCTGCTGCTGCTACTACTACTACTACTACTATACCACCACCACCACCACTATTTTGATTGATTCTAAGGTTTGCAAAGTGCTTCATACACACATACACATGATTCTGTCTAATCTCTCTTGACTGAACAGTCTGTGTAGTCTGCATTATATTCTCAACATTCAGAGATTAAATACCTTGCCCAAATTCACACAGTTAATAAGCATCTGAGATGTGGTTGAATTTAGGTTTTCCCGACTTCAAGTTCATCTCTCTATTCACTATGCCCACTTTATAGAAAAAACATCTCTGACTCTGTGCATACTGTGGAAATTAAGTAGGAGAAAGGAAGGAATATGCTTTTTTGGAAAATAAAATTAGAAGTAAATATTAATTTTGAACTGCATGGTTTGAGGCATAAATTTGCTTTGGAAATGAAGTGGAAAGAAACATATTAATGCCAGCATATTGATTCCCATTTTCATTGGAAAAATTTTATTTTTCTTACATAAAAGAAGGTCACACTATGCTAATACCCTGGTCAGAGTTTCAGAACTCTCTTGATGTTCCGCCATTTTCCAATGCTCTTCACTTTGAAAATGGGAGGTTTATTTTTCCCTTTCATATTTTCTCTTTCAAAGTTAAAAGTCATGTTGTACACATTCATTTTTTAGGTAACCCACACAGTGAACTAATGGAGGTGGATCAAAAGGGCTTTTCTCTCCATTTTAAAGGCTGGGAGAATTGAGGCAGAGCAGATTGTGACCTTTCTGAAAACTTCTTGAAGCTTCTTTACCCTCAGGGCAATTTTCCTTTCTCTGTTACTTTAGCAGTATCAACAGTTGCCAGACTCCACGCTAACAGCTACTCACAGAGAGAAGGAAGAACACAAACATAGAGAGGAATTCTTGGAATTTTCTCTTTTTAACACTGAAAAGTGCAATAAAACATCATATCTACAGATCATATTCCTTGGCTGTGGACCTAAAAGAATATTGTGCAAACATGTAAAGGAAATGCTCCCACTTTTATCAATTCATTTTTAACTTCTGGGCAGGTCTACAGATTTCCCCCATCATAAAAGTCATTATATGATTTTTTTCTTGCAAAAGCATTCAATCCAGAATATGAGATGCTTCCCCCACCACATATTTGTAAGCTATTATGAATATCTTACTTCATATTAACTAAATATTTTTTTCTTGCAGCTTTTGTTTCTGCTAATTTGACCTTACCCATGGCTGCTGATGGCAATGATATTGTAAGTATGTTTTTAGAAACCCTTTAGCTAGAGAGATATTAGTGGTCAGATGGATGTAGAACACTTAAAAATCATAGCTGGATTGATTATGTGCTTAAATGACTATTTTTCTCAATTCATTAAGTACAATGGAGCTAAATTATAGTATCATTAACTTTCAGAGGTTTTACATTCACCAAGTGTTTGATTAGACTCTCCTCTGTACCAATCTAATTATCACCTGGCAATATTGTATATCTGTATTGTATTGTCCTTTGTTTTAAAGTTGATGTTACTGATGACTTTGTCATGTGTGAATACAAAGTTCAATAGTACTAGTACCTTTATTTCCACTGAATTACATTTTCCAAAATGTTTCCATGTCCATTATCTCACTTAGTCCCACAACTTTCATGTAAGGTAAATAGGACAGTTGATAGTATCTTTCCTTTACAGATGAGGAAACTGAGGCATAAAGAGGTTAAGAGAATTGTGATGGAAATTATGTTTAGAACAGGACAACTGAAAGCTATTCTTTGCTTAGAGGGAACAGATTTGATAACATGGGAGGAAAAAGTGAGACATATGCTAAGGTGATGGAGAGAGAAATGGCAAATTGTTCCAGTACCTTTGCCAAGAAAACCTCACTTGGGATCACCAAGAGTGGGATATGACTGAACAGCAACAACAAATGCTAAGTTGAATGAATTTGCAGCACAGAAGCAAAGTGGACAACATTAGATTGAGGATAAATAAGGGAAAAACAGAAATAATACAACATTGGGAGTACACTACAGATGATCCAGACCAACTAGAGAATCACAGATTTGGAACCAGAAAGGAACTTGGAAATTAATTTTAGTGGTCATCTCATGGTCATGCCATTCATCTTCTTTGGTTGTGGCTTTTAAAAGATTGCTGTATAAATATGCAAAAGGATGCTTTTACTTTTCCTAATTTACTGTAAAGGTTTGATTTTTCTTCTGGGCTCATCTCTGAATCCCAGTGGCAGAACTAGAATCTGAACCTGGATCTTTTGACTTCAGATCTAATATCTTTCTATCATGCCACACAATTCTCTTGAGGAGAGGAATAAAACTTTACTAATATTGATTATAAAGTCAATATCTGGATATCGACTGTCAGTCTCACTGCTAAAATCAGGGTATCTCATTATTTCCTTGCCTTGCTTATAATTTGATTTCTTGCAAAGTAGAAAAAACAGTGAAGGAAATTGCTTCTCTGAATTTAATTCTGACTACTGAGAAGTAACTGGTCAGTGAAAAAGAGTGGAAAACTTAGTGGAGGAAATGACACAATCATCTTGGAATTTGCAATTTGGAAAGAAGGCAGTTATGCAAAAACATTTATTAAGTGTTTACTGTATACTAGACTATGTGATAGGCATTTAGAAGGTGTAGCAGATATGTATCAAGAAATATGGTCTAGGTGTTTGTTAAAGTTAATTGCTTCCTGAAGCTGGTAGAATATCCATACACAAAGATGGTTAATTATTGAATAGATTAATGTTGCAACTGGAGGAAATCTTTCTTGTCATGCTTTGTCATTTGTACTTTGCTATTCAACATTTTGCCAGCAACTTGAATGAGGATATAGAAGGTATGCTTATTGAAATTTCTGATTAAAAAAAATCTGAGTTAACTAAAAAAAACCAACATTAAAAACCCAAGAACAAAAACAATGTAGTTATATTAATGGATGACAGAATCAGTATTCAAAATTATCTCAACAGGCAAAAATGATGGTGATATTGAATGGGTATGAGTCATAGAATCTCATTCTCTGAAAAATTAAAGTTGAGTCACGCCAAGTTCAGTGGGAAGATTCAGGGTGGGTGTGAATGGGTCATGGCACAATACTACCCAAGAACTGATCAAAAGATGCAGCATACAGGAGGCGATAAGAGAGGTATATGACCAGAAAAGAATGTGGGCTGGTCATGTGGTGAGAGCAAGGAAAAAACCAATGGATAATGCATTGGGGAGGGAGGTAAGATTAGATGACTTAAAACCATAGGGTCATAGATGAAGAGGTGGAAGGAATATTGAAGACCATCTAGTATATACCCCTTATTTTATAGATAAGGAAACTGAGGGTCAGAGAGTTTAAGTGACTTATCCCAAGTCATATAGGTGATAAGTTCCAGAGACTATATTCCAGTTCTAGGTCTCAAAACCTAGGATTCTTTCCAAATTACTGTGTTTTCAACTCCAAGGTTCTATAACTGAAATCACATAGGAAATTAGTAGAGCTGAATTGTTAAAATTATTAGAAGCAGCAAGGGGGATAGAGCTTTGGATTTGGAGTCAGGAAGATCTGAGTGCAATTTACTAACTATGTAATCCTGGTAAACTCAGCTTCTATCTCCCATAGTTTCTTCACCTTTAATATAAGAATAATGGTGGTACCTGTCTCTCAGGGTTGTGGCAAGGACAAAATGACATAGGATTTGTAAAGTACCATGAAAACAAAATGAAGCTATTCTGCATGGCTAACTCATTACAAGTGAATGATTTCCAGTTTTGGCTCCATTTCTTCTTCTTCTTCTTTTTCTTTTTCTTCTTTTTCTTCTTCTTCTTCTTCTTCTTCTTCTTCTTCTTCTTCTTCTTCTTCTTCTTCTTCTTCTTCTTCTTCCTTCTTCTTCCTCCTTCTTTCTTCTTCCTTCTTTCTTCTTCTTCCTTCTTCTTCTTTCATCATCATCATCATCATCATCATCATCATCATCATCATCATCATCATCATCATCATCATCATCGTTGGGTGGGACTAGATCCTGGGATTTTTGACTCCTATTGCAGGTATCTTACCATTGTGACACATGATCTACTTTCTTTTCCCACTGAGCAAATATATTACCTGTTCATCAGTTTCTCACTCTTGTAGAGCAGAGAGCTATCACTTTTCATCTTATGAGTGTTCTAGGCCAGAACAAATCATCCTAACTCTGACTTCTGTTGCCATTTCCCTCAGTAGCTGTTGTTTGTGCTATACTAATTTATGTTCTCCTGCATTTCTTCTCTTTGCCCTCTAGCAATTAATCTATTCTAGTTTTTTAAAGAAATAATTTGCAAGGTTTTTGTAATTTTTCACTATTTTCTGTCCTCCATACAGTTCAGGAATCAGATCTGTGTTCTGGTTAACAGAGCTTTTGATTTTAGTAGACTGATCATACCTAGAATTTTATTTCTCATGATCCTGTCTTGTTAATTTAATTTGGCATGGTTAACAACACTAATGAAACTACTCAGGAGCCCTGATTCTATACATATAAAACTGTGCAGTTGGGATCATGGAGTCAAATTATTTTTGGTTTGAATACAAATTTAACATTTTATCTGCTTTGTTTTCTTCATCAAAGTAGTCTGCAGAGTCTTTAAAAGACAAAAACTATATGTGGAATCAGGTGCTTTTAAAATATATATATATATATATATAATTTTCCCCCAATTATATATTATAACATATTTTTAAAGCATTTGAAAAAAATTTTTGAGCTCCAAATTCTATCCCTCCCTCCATCCATCCCCTTACCCCTACCTGAGATGATAAAAAATCGGATATTGGTTATACATGTGCAATCATGTAAAAAATTTCCGTATTAGTCATTTTGTACAAGAACACTTGAATAAAAGAAAAAGAAAGTCAAAAATAGCTTCAGTCTGTATTCAAACAATAAAAAGTAGTAACAAAATTCATCTGGAAGAACAAAAGGTCCAGGATATCAAGGGAATCAATGGAAAAAAAAAGGAAAGGAAGGTAGTCTAGCTGTACCAGATCTCAAACTGTATTATAAAATGGTAATTATCAAAATAATCTGGTATTGGATAAGAAATAGAGTGGTGAATCAGTGGAGTAGATCAGGTAATATTACATTATAGCAAATGACCACAGTAATCTAGTATATGATAAATCCAAAGAGCCGAGCTTTTGGGAAAAAAACTCATTATTTGACAAAAACTGCTGGGAAAACTAGAAAAGAGTGGCAGAAACTAGGTATAGACTAGCATCTTATTCCATATACCAAGATAAGGTCAAAATGGGTACATGATTTATGTGTAAAGGGTGGTACCACAAACAAATTAGGAGAACAAGGAATAGTTTATTTGTCAGATCTATGGCTATGGGAAGAATTTAGGACCAAGAAAATTTGGAGGGCCTTATAAAATGTAAAATGAATAATTTTTATTATATAAAATGAAAACAATTTTGTAAAAACAAAACCAATGTAACCAAAATTAAAAGGAAAGCAGAAAACTGGGGGGGGGGGCGGAAATTTTGTAACAAGTATCTCTGATAAAGAACCAGGTGCTTTTAAAGATCATGAGGTGTTGGTGGTTATTATGAGTCAACAGTATGATTTGGTAGGCAAAAAAGTTAATGCAATAGCTTACATTAAACAAAACATAATAGTGCCTAGAAGAAGAGAGGTAATACTTCCATTGCATTCTTCTCTGGTCAGACTACTATCTGAGTAATTTGTTCAAATATGACAGTATATTTTAAGGAGAACATTTCATTTAGCCATAGACCTGGGTTATCTTGCCAATTGCCATGTTGCCACTGTCCCAAATCTCTCTACCTGGACCAGAGCTCTCTGTATTTTGCACTAACAGTCCTACTTGTGGACTTTAGACATGTCCTAGTTACTGTGGATATCAATCCATGAAAGTGTTGAACTCTCGCCCTAGGAGTAAACAATCTTTTTTTTTTTCATTTTTCAAATGCTTTATTAACTTCTGATATACGTCATTTATTTCTGCCAGATTTTGAGTTACAAATTTTCTTCCCGTTTTTCCCCCACCCACTGCCACAAAATAGCAGTCCCACAGGATATCCCCTCCTCCAATCTGCTCTCTCCCATATCTTCTCCCATACCCCCTTTGACTTTTCCAGTTGGGCATGGTGGATCTCTATGCCCCAGTGCCTGTATATCTTATTTCCCAATTACATGCAAAATAGCATTAATAATAGTATATATACATATTTTTAAACATTTGATTTTAAAACTTTGAATTCCAGATTTATTCCCTTCCTCCCTTGTCACCCACCCTTACTGGGAAGATAAGTAGTTCAGTATAGGTTGTACATGTGTAGCTAATGCAAAACATTAACATAGTAGATATATTGTAAAAGACTGACTATATTTCCCTCCCTCCTATCCCACCTTCCACTTGTTCTATTCTCTATTTTGATCCCATACCTTTTCAAAAGTGGGTGCTTCCAACTTCCCTACCCCCCAGCCTATCCTCCCTTCCATCATCCCCCCTCTCATCCCCTTCTCCACTACTCTCCTGTAGGGTGAGATACGCTATTTAATGTGTATTTCATTCCCTCCCCAAGCCAAATTCAATGAGAATAAGGTTGACCCATTACCTTTTGCCTTCCTATTATTCCCCTCCATTGTAACCATTTTCCCTTGCCTCTTCTATGAGAGAGTTTACCCCATTCTGTCTCTCCCTATCTCCTCTCATTATATTCCTCTCTCACCTCTTAATTTCACCCTCATCCATCCCTTCCTATTAAATTGGTTCTGTGCCCTCTATCTATTTATACCTGTAAACATTTATACACACATTCACATATGTATTCATATGCCCATATACTCTCCAGTATAGAAATATATATTTCTATTCCCTTCAACTATTTTCATACTGAGAAAAGTTTCATCAGTTACAATTATCATTTTTCCATGTAGGAATGTTAATAGTTCAATTTTGATAACTTCCTTATGATATATTTTCTCTGTTTACCTTCTCAGGCTTCTCTTGCTTCTTGTATCTGAATGTAAAATTTTCTATGCAACTCTGGTTTTTTCATCAAGAATGATTGAAAATCGTCTATTCCACTGAATGACCATTTTTTCACCTGAAACATGATACTCAGGTTTTCTGGGTATGTGATTCTTGCTTTCCATCCCAGCTCCTCTGCCCTCCAGAATATCATATTCCAGGACCTTTGATCCCTCAGTGTAGAAGCTGACAGATCCTGTGTTATCTTGATTTTGTTTTCACAATATTCAAATTGTTTTTTTCCTGGCTGCTCTTAATATTCTCTCCTTGATCTGGTAATTCCGGAACTTGGCTATAATATTCCTAGGAGTTTTCTTTTTGGGATCTTTTTCAGGAGGTGATCGGTGGATTCTTTCAACCTCTATTTTGCCCTCTGGTTCTAAAACATCAGGGCAGTTTTCCTTCAGAATTTCTTGGAGGATGATTTCTAGGTTCTTTCTTTGATCATGGCTTTCAGGTGGTCCAATAATTTAAAAATTATCTCTCCTGGATCTATTTTCCAGGTCAGTGGTTTTTCCCATGAGATATTTCACATTGCCTTCTATTCTTTCATTTGTTTGGATCTGCTTAACAGCATCTTGATTTCTCATAAAATCATTAGTTTCCATTTGCTCCAATCTAATTCTGAAGGAATGATTCTTCTCAGTGAGCTTTTGAGATTCTTTTTCCACCTGACAAATTCAGCTTTTTAAGGCATTCTTCTCCTCATTGCCTTTTTGAGCCTCTTTTGCCATTTGAGTTAGTCTGTTTTTTAAGTGTTATTTTCCTCAGTCAGGCTGTTGACTCTCATTTTGTAATTTTTTTGTATTGTTTTCATTTCTCTTCCCCATTTTTCCTCCACTTCTCTTATCTGCTATTTAAGGCCCTCTATGGCCTGTAACCAGCTTGTATTTTCCTTTGAAGCTTTTGGTGCAGGAGTTCTGACTTCACTGTCTTCCTCTTGTTCCATACTTTGATCCTTTTTTGTCCTCAAAATAGGAGTCTAATGTTGGATTCTTCTGTTTGCTTTGTTTCCTTTGCCTGGTCATGTTGCTACTCAATTACTTGACTTTTGGGCTTTTTGCCACAGTAGAACTCTGCTACCAGACAGGGGAGCTTCATACCAAATGCTGGGGTTTTCTCAGCTGCCAGAGTTATTAGTTGGGTGCCCTTGCTGAAGCCTCCACATGCTCTGGCAAGCTGGACACACACCCCAGGAGCTCCACCTGAGACTGCAATCCAGATCCAAGCAGGTTAACAAGAGAGATTACCTCTCAGACTGGTTGCTTGGTCCCCCTACACTCTGCAGGCCAGGAGCTGAAGCTTCCACCTGAGGGTGATTGTGCCACAGCCCTCAGAGGCTTCTCTCCCTGGGGCAAAAGCCAATGCACCCCCAACTGCTGGGTCCCAAAGTCCACACTGCACTGATCTCTCACTTTGTCCTTTACATCTATGTGTTGATAAATCTGGAAATGGTCACAGCTGCTGGTGATCTGGAGTCCCTCCAGCCGGTGGTTGGTCAGGCCCACCCTGGGGCTAAAACCTTGGTGTGGAGCTGGTCTTGGCTCCCAGAGCACTGAGATTTCCACTTTCTGCTGGCCTGCAGGGCTGTTCTCAGCGGGAGGTTAGCTTCTCTGTGTCATTTTGTGGTTTCTGTAGCTCCAAAGTTTGTTCAGAGTCTCCTTTTACATGAATTGGGGAAGGTGGAAGGTGGAGCCATGAGGAGGTCTTGTTTCTACTCTGCCATCTAGGAGTAAACAATCTTGCTTTGGGACAGAGAAACTCTAAACTTAGCCATATGTAGCTGGCTACCAGACCATACCTAACATCCTGTTTGACCACTTCCCTAGGCCATGTTGGTACACACATATTCCACTCCTTCTTGCTCCCTACCTTTTTACCTCTTGGCTTGGTCATGGTAATCAAATCAGTTTTATCATTATTTCAGGAAAGAGTATTGTCAATTGACTGAGTTGTTGATGAACTTACCATATGATTCTCTTGATGAAATAAATGTCTCTCTAGCTCCACTTCCCTGTATGTATTGTCTCCCCTATTAGGATATAAGCTCCTTGGGACCAAGGACTGTCTCAGTTTGAACTTGTATCCCCAGTATTTCCTAGAGCCTAAATTAGCATAGCATATAGTATATAGTAAGTGCTTACATACTTTTTAATTCTGAAGGAATAATAACAAGTAATACATGTTAAATAATAATAAAAAGTAATAAACCCTTTTTTATTTCATTATGAATGAATTCAATTTGTATCACATGAAGTATAGGGTGACCAAAATGGTAAGAGTATTGTAGAACATGTCATATAAAAACAAATTTAAAAAAGACTGAGGATGTCCATCCTGAAGAAGAAAAGACTTAAGGGCCACACAATTGCAGTCTCAAGTATTTGGATAATTGTCATGTAACAGAGCAGTTAAATGTGCTCTGTTTGATTCTAGGTTTGAAAAATAGGAGCAACTAGTTGTCTTTTGATTACAGAGGCATGTTTAAGCTAGACATAAGGACAAATAATTTCTTGTTGAGTTGTTTGAATTGTGTCGAACTCTTTGTGACCCCATTTTGGGGTTTTCTTAGCAAAGATACTACAGTGATTTGTTATTTCCTTCTCTAGTTCATTTTACAGCTGAGAAAACTGAGGCAAACAGAGTTAAATGACTTGTCCAGGGTCATGCAGCTGGTATATGTCTGAGGCCACACTGAAACTCAGGAAGATGAGTCTTTCTGACTCCAGGAGCAGCACTCTATCTACTGCTCCCCTGAAGTGAAATAAGGTTATGGATTTCTCCTCATTAAAGACCTTCAACAATAGATTGGCATGGTCACCTGTCACTAACATTGTAGCAGTAATTCTTGATTGGGTACAGTTTGGGCTAGTTGGTCTCTGATGTTCCTTTCATTTCAAGATTTTCTTAACTCTTTCAGAACAAATTGTATCATTTGGTGTACTCAAATAGGACTTTTTAAAAGGCTCATCATGGCCTGAAAGAGTCAACATATTCCTAACGCTGATAAAGAGCTAAAACCACAATTTAATGGATTGTTAGAATTGGAAATTCCCCCTAAATGCGATCTCATCTAATGATCTCATTTTGGATGTGTAAAAACTGCCACTAGGAGAGAAAAACATTTCTTGTGCTAGGTCATGCTGGGAGTTAATGGCAGAACTGAGATTGGACTTCATTTCTCTTGATAGTTCCATTCCCTTTCTACTGTACCATACTGCCTCAAAGTGAATTTATTCATCCATAGGATCTAAATCTTGGCACAGGAAAAAACAATAGTTCTTATTTTGACATTGCTCATAAAGGATTTTCAGATATATGTGATGTTTTTCAACTGCTATTTACTCCATCAACATAACAATACTGATTTTGTGATAACTATATCACTGGAAAAAAGATGAGCAACTTTAGGGGCAGCCAGGTAGCACAGTGAGTAAGAGCACCATCTCCAGTGTCGGGATGACCTGGAGATCAAATCCCAGGCTCAGACACTCAGCACCACACCCAGAAATAACTGGCTGTGTAACCTTGAGCAAGTTACTTAACCCCAATTGCTTTAAAAAAAAAAGATGAGCAACTTCCTATATCCTTTTGTTTCTAAAAACTATTATTAGAATTCTTTAGTCCAAGATATGTATTAGTAAAGGGATACTTTAATTATGAAAGGAAAACACAGACTCACTTAAAAAACCAACAACATGGGAATCAACAGGAATTTGAAAAATAACCTATTCAATCTCATTGCTGTCATTTTCTTACCATAGGTCTAGCACCTTCCAGACTTAGTCTTGCCATGGAGGCATGCCACACTGAAATGCCTATATTGAACGTTGCAGGATTTTAGCATCTTAGATTAGAGTTCAACAGTAATTACTGAAATAGAATTCTGTTTTTGAGGAAGGAATTCAGTTACTCCATTTCCTTTAATTAAATCAGTGACTTGGGTTAAAGTGATCAGGGAAAGCTTCACAGAGCCTTGAATTAAATACTGAAGGTTTTGTGTATAAGGTGGGGGGGGGGGAGGAGCACATTTTTGGTGAGGGTAATAGCATGAGTAAAAACACAGAGGTGGGAAAGCATGAGATTTATTCAGGGTGCTGTGAGAAAATTGTTTATTTTTCCTTTTCCTCCTGCTACAGATCATTTTCCACATTTTTTTCACTATGATATGCTTATAATGTCTGTTCTTACATTGGTATTTAAGTTACAGAGCAGTGATAATAATATTAAATGTAATTGCATCTTGCATTTCTGAAAAAGTTGCATGTGAATCAAATGTTTCTAAATTATTATTTTGAATGCACTTGGGAATTAAAAAAAAAAGATGTCCTATTTTTCATCCTTTTTACAAATTGAAAAAGATTGCATTTGGGCACTAGGCACAGTGAATAGAATACCGGCCCTGGAGTCAGGAGGGCATGAGATCAAATCTGGCTTCAGACACTTGACACACTTACTAGCCCTGTGACTTTGGGCAAGTCACTTAAACCCAATTGTCCTCCAAAAAGCAAAAAATTAAAAAAATTAAAAATATAAAAAATAAAAATAAATGAAAAAGATTGCATTCCAATTCAACTTTTCTGTAAGTCTGGAATTTCAGAGAAGGAAAGGAAAACACAAACTCACTTAAAAAAGTGGGATTTGAGTTTTCATAAAGCAGGATGGGTTTTTAAAATATTTTAATAGCCAATATTATGGCAACAAAAAGGGTTTTGAATCAGTGAATCAATCAACAAACCTTCTTTTGTTCCAGGCATGATGCTAGACACCAGGCATATAAAGACAATAGTGAAAATAGAAGTTGTCCCCAAGGAGCAAAGAAAGTATACACATATATTGGTATAGCAGGAAGGAAAGCATCATGCCTTTAAATCAGGCCCTTGGTGAAGTTTTTTCTCTCTTTGGTAGGTAATTTCTCTCCCTTTCCCCCAACCCCCATTCCCCTTTTTGATGACCTGGAGTGAGAGCAAGCTTGTGTATGCAGGGATGTTTCAGGAATATGGCCCTATATGCATTTTAAAGAGGCTCATAAATCTGTAAGGGGATGACAACATACCCTTTCTTTCCTGCAATGTCCCTGGCTGACTGAATTGTCAACTGCCATTGGGCTAGCCAGAGACAGTTTAAATTGGTGGTTATATCCAACAAGTGAATGTGATTCTTTCTGACAGTTCAGCCAATCATTGACGCGGGATAGAGGAATGCTGAAGGATACTATCCAAATCCTGCTGTCCTCTCTTCCTTTTCCCCTCTGCTTGTTAGACACAGGAAGAAGGTCTCTTGGCAGCAGACCAAGGATGTAAAGCCCTGAAACACCAAAGCACAGGCAGACATTACTGAATTCTCATACTGCTGATGGTGACTCCCTTGCTACTGGTAGGTACCTAGAGGGAAACAAGAAAAATGTAAGACAGATTATCTGCTTGTCCTCCAGTAGTATCCCTTCCTTCACACCCCATCCCCCACCCCTCCTGCCAGTCTTTATATTCTCAATACTTAGCATGATATTTGGTATATAGTATATGCTTAAATGATAGTTGACTGACTGACTGACAGGGAAGTGAAGCAACTTTTAAATGCCATTTTAAAAGAAGTTGTTGCTTAAGTGAAAGTGGGTAAAGGTGTAGGCTGTTGGTAAGTGACTTATCTTTTCCATTTTACTTTTCTTCCTTTGGGAGATGTTTACACTTTCATGACAAGTTAAAGTATGTGATAACAGTTCTTAGCCTTACTGCTAAGTTAGCAAAAAAGGCAGAACTTAGACTGCAGAGTACTTAATGGTACATGACAGAACCAGAAAGGAAATACATAAAAATAAAGTTAGTGCAGTGATTTCACATTCCCCTGAAGCGTTTAGGACACATCTTCAGGAAATCATATCTCAAAAGTCAGGAAATACAGCATCTAAACTATTTCGAGCCAGATAATATAATCTATATGTCACATATCATTTTCCTTTGATTAGACACAGAGTGTCATTTCGTAATAAAGTGTTTATGAAATGAAGAAAGGTAAATGCTGCTGTACAAACCTTCTTTCTTTATTTAGAATAGATGAGTTGTTGAACTGAGAGTCAGGAAGATCTGGTTTCAGAGCCTGTCTTTTATATTATGACTATAGACAAGTCACTTAACTGCTCTCTGTATCAGTGTTCTCTCTTGTAAAATGGGGGTACTGGTATTTCACTGCATAATTGACACAGCTTTTATGCCAGCTTTTTTATTTGCAAAAAAATAAGGTGATACCACTTTGTGAAGGTTTTTTTAATTAAAAAATTGTGATGGTATTACTTAAAAATGACACTGTACAGTTTAGCTAGTGTGGGATAATGCAAGACTTTCCATATTACAGGGCTTACTCATGGTAGCTTTGCCTGCTCTCAGATCCCCTTGTGCCCACAGCTCTTCATTGGGTTGGGTGATAATACCGTTAGTATTGCAGTGTTTTAAACAAACCACATAAGTCAGCTTTTGGATATATACCGACAATGTGCATTGGATGAGAATTCTAGGCTGGTGGCTGGCAATGTGTGAGAGATAGATGTATATCCATATATCACTGTGAATACATTGCTGTTCTGTTTCCCTTGCAAGTGGCAAGATGAGCAGAATTACACCATGTGATAATTATATGATGAAACGTTATAAACCAATTTTATAAAAAAAAAAGCAGGGTGCAATGATTTATGGGGTAAAATACAGCAATAGCAACTACCTCCCAGGGTCGTTATGAGGATCAAATGAGATAATATATTGCAAAGCACTTTGTAAACTTTAAAGAGTGAAAAAATGCATTATTAATACTATCCTTGATTGCCAAAGCCTTTAATTGGAAATAACAATTTTCCTTAACATTTTATAGTATATATTGTTTTATCTTTCCCACTTACATGTTAAAACAAATTTTTAACACTAAAAAAGTTTTGATTTTCATGTTCAATACCTCTCTCCCTCCTTCCCCTTCCTCTTCCTTCAATCAGATATAGTTTATTCATGTGTAGTCATGTAAGACAAGAAATAATAATTTCTATATCAGCATTTTTGTTTTAAAGGTAGACCCTTAGAGCCAATGAACATGAATATCTATGTTTAATTTTGTTTTCTTTGTAATCATTATGCATATTTGATCTCATTGGGATACAACTTGTGTACTTAAATCTTTTTCTCTCTATTGAATGCTTATTATATTGACTCAGAATATGTCTAGTGAGTTGTAAAGTTTTGTTATAAGTTAATGATGATGATATAAGAATGATAATATAGCCTGTGTGTGAAAATCAGTCTTAGTAATGTATAGTCACAACTTGACTGTGGAGTCAGATAAATTAGGAGATGCAAGACAAACATATGCCCCATTTTTGTGCCTGAATTATTCAAGTGGGCATTATTCCTGTACTTTGACCTCAGTTATTTACAGGGGGTACCACTGTATTTTTAATCATCTATTTCTGAGCAATTACTAAACTTGGAAACTTCACAGAATCATAGACTCAGAGTAGGAAAGGACCTCTGTCCAATCCATTCCCTGAAGAAAGAACCTTTTAGATTCCAAAGAAGGAATCTAAAAAATACCTTATGGATTAATGGTCACTTAATGGTTATCTTGTAAACTTTCAAGCAACAAATAGCAACCAGCCATAATAACCAAGAACATAAATAATAGGAAACAATGATTCCACTGCGATAAAAGGTTTGGCATTGCCACAGTGTTTTGTACTCAGCAAATTCTCAACAAATTCTAGTGTACAAAAATAAATTACCCTGGAAAGTTTAATCTTAAGGTAGTTGGATGAATTCTTTCTGTTTTGTCTGCAATGTTTCCATTGAGAAGAGTGAGCCTTGAATTTGGACAAGGTTCCGACAATTAGTTGTGATCTCTCTTTGGAAACCATTATTGCACAACATCTCCTGTCTATCGTTCCCCAAGTACAAACCCACAAGTGTGACTTTCTTCAAACTGACACTGAGTACCTTGGTTCTACTTCCTGTTTTGAGAAGTAAGATGTAGCTGACATTCACTGAAGTTCTTAAAACAGTTATTTTGTTTTCCATCTGAACAAATTCAGCTTTAAGGTCCTTGAAGTATAGCTAACATTTATATAGTACTATTCCAAGGTTTTCAAAGCACTTTACATATGTTATCTCATATATATCTCACAATAACCCTGATGTTATTGTTATTGCCATTTTATAGATCAGGAAAATGAGACTCAATGAGGTTTAGTGACTTATAATGGGTCACACAGCTAGTAAGTGTCTGAAATAGGATTGAAACTCAGATATTCCTGACTTCAAGTATAATACTATGTCTACTGCACCACCTGATTGCCTAGAAATATAATATAAAAATGAAAGAAATGGAAATTCTATGATTTTCAACTTATGAAGTCTATTAAGGATGGTAGGAGGGGTATTGTGGGGAGTTACAACCAGTTTGAGAAATTTTTTGGATTAGATACAATCTTGGATTAGAAAGATCACTACCAGTACAGACCAAAGTTTAAGGCTTCTGAAAAGAATAAATAAAATGTCATATTTTATTTAAGAAATTAATCTGTAAACACCAACCTGATTCCTGATCAGAACACCTGGGTTCAAGTCTCACTTCTGGTACTTTTTGGATTTGTGACCCTTATCAAGTCATTAAAGAGATAGGTGTAGTGGCTTATAGGCAACTTTATAAAACTGTAAGATGCAGAGAAGGTACCAATCTATATTAGTAGAGGGGGTTTCTTCATTGAGAATTCCTTATACTAGTTAGATGTTAGGTATGAAAAAAATACAATTTCCCCATTGCAATTCAGTATGCTCTCTTTTCCTCATTGATTTTAAGGTCCAGCTCAAGGTTTATCTTCATTGTTTGAGAAAAATGGCTGAGCAGTTAATAATGTAAGAACATTGAACTTGGAGTCAGGAAGTTCAATTCATTGTTGTGTCTGACTTTGTGACCTCATTTGGGGTTTTCTTGGCAGATACTGGAAAGGTTTGTCATTTCCTTCTCCACCTCATTTTACAGATGAGGAACTGAGATTAACAGGGTTAAATGACTTGCCCAGGATCACAGAGCTAGTTAATATCTGAGGCTAGATTTGGACACAGGAAGATGAGTCTTCCTGACTCCAGGCTCTGCACTCTCTCCACTCTGCCACCCTGAGTTCAAATTCTACCTCAAATAGTTAGCTGTATAACTCTGGGGCAAGGTACTTTGCCTCTTTTAGCTTTGGTTTCTTCTCTTTAAAATATGGATAATAATAGTATCTACCACACAAAATGGTGAGGATTGAATAGATTAACATACCGTGTTTCCCCGATAATAAGACCTATCCTGAAAATAAGCCCTCCCCTTACTGTGTAAGATTCCTCTAAAATAAGCCCTCCCCCGAAAATAAGCCCTATTGAGATTGCTACTGTAGTGAAGGTGATCCCCTGCGCTACATGCTACATTACAGTACCCTCTGTATGCACCGTCCCCTCCCCCCTGTGAAACGCACGCCGCGCTCCGAGCTGCATCCAATCAGAGCTGCAGCAGTGAGCGCGTCATCCTGTTCTTCCCCAGTGATTTGCTTGCTGGTGCCATTGAGAGCAGTGCCATGGAGGAGAGCTGAGGCTGGACAACATAAGCCCTCCCCTGAAAATAAGCCCTCTGGTGTTTTTCTTTCCAAAAAAAAAAAATAAGACAGTGTCTTATTATCGGGGAAACACAGTATGTATAATACTTTGTAAACTCTAAAGTGCTGTATAAATGCTAGCTATTATTACTATGGACTAATTCAATGGAATGACCATTCAATGGCCTGGTCACAACATGGTTAGTATACATTTTTCCTCTACTTGGTCTTATTTCTTGAGTAGATTAATAGTTCAATCAGTTTCAAGTATCTGTGAATCTAATTGAGGAAATCCTTTAGTATTCTGGAACTGCATTCAGTTTATTGGTTCTACAAATATTTTTCAAGTGCCAACTATGTACAAAGCACAGCGCTAGGCTCAAATACACAATGCTCAAATGAATCTGTGATCTCATCATTGTAGCCTTCAACGATGACCAAACCCATCCAGGCCCAATCCTCCAGTATTACTCTCATTCATATCATCTATAAATTTGCTACCAATGTGCTGGTTTTATTTGAATTTTCTTGACATAGAAAGAATAACAGTGGAGTGCTTAAACTGTAAATAAATTTCATGGACTATTTCTTTTCTTTTTTCCTCATGCATTTCTTTGATATCATCTGTACTTCTTATCTTTGTATGTAATATATCCAGCTTGTTTAGGTTTACCACATGCCTCTCCATTATGTTTTAAGTGATCTGCTGCTTCATTCAGAGAAGATAATATTCTTCAATTTATAGTCATGTAACTTTACGGGAAGATTAGGATTAAAAGGATTGACACTTGTTTCAAGGATAAATTTGAGATCGTTAAAAATATTGTACAATTTTCTAAGGGCAATCTCATAGGCTTTCTTCTTCCTGATCAGTTATGGATGGACCAATCACACTGTCCACTTTCAGTGTCTGTCTAAGATGTGTATACTGATGGATGAATTCTATACATATCTGCCCAATGGATTTTCATAGTCTGAAGTATAAGCATTCCTTATCCACTTGTTTTTTTCTATGTGGATTATTGGGCCAAACATGTTAAACAGTTATGGATTTCATTTAGAAAGTTCTGAATTTTTTTGAGGATTGCTATAATTAGCATAATGTCATCTTGAGAAGGAATTATCTGGAGGATTTTGCCATCTATAACAAAACCTTCTTCAACTTGGACTGTACATTATTTTTCCTCCACATCAATGACATTCCTTTAGCGATCACATATATTTAGTAAACAATTGATATAATGTCCAGAGAGTGTCAGACAAGGTTATCTCTATTGCATTTTTCATGGAATCTTGTATAATTTTGTCATATGCATGGAAGACACCTTGCTGGAAATGATACTTTATGAAGGTATTTTGCTGGACCCAAGTGAATGTTCTTTATAATAATAGACAACAATTAGCATAGTGAGAGCCTATATTCTTTGCATCTTTCAAGTAATAATATATTTTAAAAATGTAGTCTCCAGTAAAATATACCTTGTAAAAGTCTTTGTGTTGCTTTATTATACCTTTATAAAGGGTGCCCAGATGACTGCATAGCTGATCTAATTGTTGCTATCTTATCAGTCCTTATCCTTCTTGATTTTTTTTTTCATTTTTACATTTAATTTTATTTTTATTCTGAACTTTCAAGATGCTGAATAAGCAGAACATTTTCGTACACATTGTAGAATTGTAGAACTTGCTTTTCTTTTAAAGTATATGAGAAATCCAATACAAAACTTTGAAAACTGTCCTTATGGTGATTATTTCTGGTTTTCTCCTTTTCTTTTTTTTTTGGAGGGAATATATGGGAAATACTCTATTGCATTTTTCCTCTCCCTTCAACTTACCTCTAAAATTGAAAAAAAAACCCTCCAAACCTTTGTAATAGATATTCATAGTCAAATCAAACAAATTCTGACATGAGCTGGGTCCAAAACTGTTTGTCTCATTCTGCATCCCCAATTCAATACCCCTTCATCAGGAATTAGGTAGCATGTTTTTCATCAGTACTCTGGATTCATGGTCGGTCAGAGTTCTGAAGTATTTCAAAATTATTTTTCTTTTAAAAACTGTTATTGTATATACTATTCTGCTCACTTCTCTCTGCAGTTCACATAAATCATTCCAAATTTCTCTGAAACCATCTCTTTTTGTAATTTCTTATGGTATAACAATATTTGATTACATTAATATATTCTATCATTTGTTCATCCTTTTCCTAGTTGATGAGCGGTTTCCAGTTCTTTGTTACTAAAAAAAAAAAGCCAGGTATTAATATTTTGTACAACTGTGTCCTTTTTCTCATTCTTTGATCACTTTAGGGTATAGGCCTAATAGCAGTGTTGTTGGGTCAAAGAGTATGCACAATTCAGTACCTTCTTGACTTGCTGTGATTTCTGACTCTATTAAATACCCTCTCCTTCTAGATACATTCTCCTCTCTCAGTTTCCATGGTACTGATCTATCTGTCACAGTTCTCTTTTTATCTCTATCGCTAATCCTTTAAATTCTTCCTTTTATGAATATCATCAAGTTTCCCAAGTCCCAACCCCTTTGAGAGGTTATACTGCAGGGCTCTACCCAAGGGCTCTCCTTTTCTATTTCTTTGGAATTTCATTAGTGCCCAGGAATTCAATTATTATCTTTGTGAAGATGACATCTAAATCTATATATTAGCCCTTATCTCCTTCATGTTCTCTGGCCCTTCTTCTCTATCTGTTGGATGTCTTTACTTGAATGTTCCATAGGAATCATAAATACATTGTGTCCAAATCAGAACTCATTATCTTTCCTTTACATGTTTGCCTCCTCTCAACTTTTTATTGTTGCTGTTTTTGTTGGCATCACCATTTTCCCAGGCACTCAGTTGGTAAACTGGAATAATCCTTAAATCTTCTCTCTCATTCATACCCCTACATTGCCAAAACTTGTTGATGCTACCTACACAGCATCTCTTGAATCTTTTACCTTATCTCCACTCCCATAGTGTTTCAGACCCTCATGAACTCTCCCAGGGACTATTGTAATAACCTTTTAATTAGTTTCCCTTCTTCCATTCTCTTACCATTCCAATCTATCCCCTACTCATTTGCCAAACTGATACTTCTAAAACACATTTGACTTTGTCCTTTCCTAATTTAAGAAACTTCACTGGCTCCTAGGATGGCCTCTGGTATCAAAGACAATCTTGTCTGTGGGAGTTTTTCAGTCTGGCTTCAACCTGTCTTTCCAGGCCAATTGCATGTTGCTCTCTCCATAGGAACTATGTTTTTCTCCACAAATAGCTTTTTATTTCTTGCCTTCATGTATTTATGCTCTTCTATCTCCTTTTTATTACTTCTGACTCTTGGAACACCTATGTTTTTTCTTTTTGGAGGGCAATTGTGGTTAAGTGACTTGCCCACAGTCACATGGCTAGTGTGTCAAGTGTCTGAGGCCAGATTTGAACTCAGGTCCTCCCGACTCCAGGGCTGGTGCTCTATTCACTGTACCACCTAGCTGCCCCCACCTAGTTTTTTTTCAAAGCTTAGTCCAACAGCCACCTCTTCCAAGATACCTTTTCCAATTGCTCTAATCGATAATGTGCTCCCATTCCTGCTATTTTGTATTTATTTTGTATATTTAACACCTAATTATAATAATTAACTTGTTTTAAACCTGGCACAATATAATGACCTTCAAGGTTCATATGGTTCTCTCTTCTGTAGTTTTAGGGAGTTTATTTTAGATGAAAAGTTTTGAGTTCAATCATCATCACTTGGAGCCACTAGTTAGTAAAATTGAGGGCTGTCTGGGGTGCTCAGGGAAGACTAACCCCTCTGGTGTGAGGGCTTGCTGAGCCCTTTCTAGGGCTACCCACTTGTGGTGTAGCATACACCACAACTCTCACCCAACTCTCACCTGTGGCTCCAAGAACTGGTAGCATGTATAGAGGTCATGATAAACCATATGGGCAGATGGACTAAACCAGGTTGATAATGACCAACAGGTCTCACACTTGTCAGTGAATTAGTGGGATATCTACCATAAGCATGTGAAGATGTCACCCCAGTGGCCTGGGCAGATGAGAACAATTTGTTCCAATGACTATGAACGTAACTAGAGCAGGCGCTGTAGGGTGCTTAAAGCCTGGCCAAGCATCTAAGATGCCCAAGTCATCCACTGCATCCTGGGCCATTGCCAGTCATCTTGACTTGGTTCTTGCCATTGGTCTTCAATGACTCAGGAAGAGAGTTAGGCTGATAACTTCATCCAAATTCTGCCTCACTTAAATCATAATTCAATTCAAATCAAGACATCACTTGTGATGTCATTGATCCTCTTAAAAAAAATAAAGGATGAACAAGTAAAATTTGTAATATTTAGACAGAATTTGGGCTCTCTGTCTAAATTTACATTTCTTTCAAGTTCTAGTTAACCCTTGGTCAATTTGTGGTTAAGAAAACATTTAGGTTACTGGAAATGTTTATGTAATGACCTAGCAGATTGTATCATCCTATCTGTAGAAAGAGTTACTGGGAGGGAAAGTTGGAGAAAGAGTAGATTTTTTCCTTAGGAGCTCCCTCAGTCCTTGAGTAGGTGGTATTAGCTTAGGTCTTTTGCCCCGAGATACCTGTTGACTTCATTTTCCTTGATACTGTCCTTTTCTGCCATAGCTCAGTCCTATCAGAGCTTTCTCCTTTCTCTGGTTGCCCCATAGCTGCTGTTTTTTTTTTTTGTTGTTGTTTTGCTCTTTCCTCTCCTCTTCCAACCCTTTCTTTCTTTTCCAAAATCCCTTTCTGGTTTTGAGATAGCACTTTCCTTTTATACAAATTCCTGAGGGGGTAACCAAGTCTATCAAGTAATGGATTTGATTGATTCCAAACAGTGAATGGGTCTTATTCATATTGACTGTTTAATTCAAGAAGTATTCTTGCCTAATAAAAGTAATCACTTGTAAGTGAGGGATATGATTAATTGAGTTCCACTCTTACACATATATATCCTTTACTTGTCTATGAATATGCTCTATCCTTACACTAAAATATGAGATCCTTGAAGGTAAGTAATGTTTCACTTTTGTATTCCTAGCACTTGGAGTAGTGCCTTGTATGTAACAGGCATTTAATAAAGGCTTGACAGTAAGTTATTAAATTGTTCTCAAAAAAGTTTATGTAGATGGGAAAGTAGGTTTATCTATCAGTAGTTCTCAATCTCTTTTCTTTTGGTAGTAATAAAGTCTGTAATTTCTTCCCCCCGTGCCCCACACCTTTAGGATCTTTCCCTCTTTCAGGTATGCTGTCCATTAATGCCTTGCTGTCCTTAAAATTGTGTCACTCCCATCACAGATCTCCTCTGTGTATACCTGACCTAGTTCAGATGCTTTTCCCATTTCAGTTTTTTTTTCCAGTGCTGTTTCCACTTCCTACCTAAACACATCTGGGATTGTGATGCATGCTGGTTTTGCTGTCCATGGGTGAAAAGAGTTTGTTATAAAAATCTTTCCTGACATATTATACCTTTCTTTGGTTCATTATTCTTCTCATTTTATCCTCAAATGCCTGATGGATGGCATTACTTACTTTGGACTATTGCCAAGTTTCCTTTAAACTTTTTCCCTCCATGGCTTCTTTATGTTTTATGAGGTAATACTGCTCATAATCTTTCACCATCCATCTTTGTAAGAAATTTAGTCTTAACTGATATTGTACTTGCTTGCCATATTTCTTTGCATGTCAAAGAAATTAAATAAGTCAGGTACTAGGACTAGGCATATGAAGATAAAAACAACACAAATCCTGTTATTAGGGGATTTACTGTCATTGCAATGTTATCTGTCCCTAAATAAGAGTACTCAGAGGGATTTACATTATTGATTCTAAATCACTCTTTCCTTTGGATTCTGCACCACACAGCTGAGTTCTGGTCTTACCCTAAAAGGCAAAAAACATGGTCTCTGCCCTCAAGGAGTTAATATTCTAATGTGAGGTGACAATATGCAAAAAAATGTACTTTCAAGTTATATACAGTATAAGTGTAAGTCTTTGTTTCCTCAGTGTTTGGCACATAGAGTGGAATATGGTAGGCATTTAATAAATACTTTTTGATTGAACAATTGATCGTTTAACTGATTGAAGGTGAATTTTCAGGGAGTTACTTTCAGGAAGTTAAAAAATTGGAAAATATATTTTGAGATTAAAGAAAAAAAATAGAGAGTTATCAATTAGTCAGAAGCCTTATATCCCTCTATCATGAAAACTGCCTTCAAGAAGTTGGAAGACACTGAACTTGGAAGCACCATACATTCCAAAGAGTAAAATTTACTGTAGTTTAACTTTAGAAAATGACGACGGACTGGAGCAAAAGGTCAAGAGAAAAACCAAATTAGAAGAAAGTATAAAGCTGAGAAGATACTGCATGATTGCAACAGTTCCAACCTGACCTATTTAAATAAACTATTGACTCTGATAAAAGGGAAATGGATGTGGATTCTAAGTATCTCTATCATGGATGTGGATTCTAAGTATCTGTATTCTCAGAATATTTAGTCAATATGAAGGAAACACTCCAACAAGGAGGCCAAAAGGACTTAGAGAAAATTTGGTCACCTTGCCAACTGAAGAGACAAATGCTGAGGCCAGTGCTGTAAGCCAATCTGCAATACATTATCAAGAGCAGTGGAAGTTTATGAACAGTATTGTGACAATTTCACCAAGTAGTCACAAGGAGTGGAAGGGAAAATAAATCCATATTTATTATGGATTACTGGGAGACCCAGAAAGGCCAGATTTCTTCCAAGAGTATTTAGAAATGAAAATGAAAGGACAGCAAATATCCATGAAATAGAACAGATTTGCTAGTGTTTTATAAAATGATTTATTCTTATCACTTATTGCAGTGGAACCACAAGTTTTGGACTCAACACCTTAGTATCCCATGTGCTATACAAAGAAGTGGAAATAGTTTTAAGAAAATGGATTTGGGTGGAGTTGGTGAAACTGTTGAAATATATACCGAAGAAAACAATGTTGGAGATGACATAATTTTAGAAGGCAGAAATCTATTTTAAATACGCTAAAAGTTATCCAAAATATGAAAAAAAGGATCACAGATGGTATTATCACTAAGAAAATGGAATCCCAGGAGACATTGGCAACTTAATAACACATATACCTACTTTATCATCTTAATAAAATCTTTAATTGGATAGTCTATGCTTGTAATAAGAGTATCTATGATGAAAATATAAGAAGGAAACAAGGTAGACTTTCATGGTTAATATTACACCATAGACTACATCTTCTACTGTGCCTATTGGGCATCATATTGTTAATTGTCCTTAAATAACTGACTTCAACTGTACCAAAATTATGATGGATATAGATTGGGAAGGGTAAGAATGAGGTATGATTTTTCCATTGTATACTGAAAGTTACTTTGTATATAGTAGGTCCTTAATATTCGTTGAATAAACAACTGAATGATTTCCCCCTCAGGCCTTGTGCTCCTTAGGAATGACTCTTGCTTACCTCTTTTTGTCATTCTCTTTTGCTCTGTCTTGGCACTGTTGTGTCATTGCTCTTAAACTCCTCCCCTGAAAGCCCAAACCTTTCTTTCTAGGCTCCTTTCTATTCTGAGTTCCATTTGTCCAGGAATTTGTTCTCAGCTAGGTTTAATTTAGTTGCCTTACAAGGTTGTTGTGAAGAAAACATTCTGTAAACCTTAAAGTTCTGTTATTATTAACCAATCTAATGAATTTATCTGGGCCAACGTTTTAATGAGTGTTAATCATTTCCTGTGTTACTTCTCTCCTGTAACTTATTTGCATCTTAATGAAGGACTCCTGGAGACAATATGAAGCATTCAGTTCTCAATTTTTTTTGATCTAAGAACACTTTTACACTCTTAAAAATGGAAGGCTCCAAATACCTTTTATTTATTTGTATTTTTTCTATTGATATTTGTTGTGTTAGACATCAAAACCAATAACATTTTAAAATTTATTTTGGATTCATTTAAAAATAATAATAGACTCATTGCTACATGTTTACACAGATAACTTTTAAATGAAAATTCCTATATTTTCCAAAACAAAAAATTAGTGAAAAGAGTGGCATCGTTTTACATATTTTTGCAAATCTCTTTGATGCTAGTCTAATAGAAGACAGCTGGATACTTATCCACTTCTATATTCAATCTGTTGCAGTGTTATTTTGGTTGAAGTATATGAAGAAAATCTGGTCTCACATAGATATGTTATTGGAAAAGGAAGGATTATTTTAATAGCCTCTGCAGATAATCATGCACATTTTTCTTTGATACTACACCAAAACTCTAGGGTGGTAGGTAGTTCCTTAAAGGTTTGTTGCAATGTGGTTTCTGACATTTCTTAGTATTATTATGAATACTCTTTTGATTTCATGGACCCCCAACAGGGTCTCCAGACCCCTAGGGGTTCTAGGACTATGCTTGGAAAATCACTTAAGGAATTTCCCTATTTGTATGAATTTAACATCAAGTTGACTGGTCAGTGGGAATGATATATTAAGGATCATGGGGGTGGTTGTGGATTTCAATTAGCCCCAGATCACACAATTGCTCAGAGAAGGTCTTATCCTGATAATATTACTACCTACATACATCCATCTCAGGGAACTCATAAAAAGTAAGCAAATTCCTTTGTTGTTGTTTGTTTTCAGATGGCAAATCTTAGGATTCAGAACTGGATAGAGTGATGTACTTGGAGTCATAAAGACCTGAGTTCAAATTTGAATGTAGAAACTTACTAGCCTTGTGGTGCTGGGCAAATCACTTCTCCTTTGCCTGCCTCAGTTTCCTCATCTGTAAAATGGTGATGATCGTAGCATGAATGTTCCTGGGTTGTTGTAAGGATAAAATGAGATATTTGTGATGTGTTTTGCAAATGTTACTGTGCTAGACATTATAGCTGCTTATCTAATTCTAAATTGTTTCTTTGTGTTTAAACTTTCCTTTACTTGTCTTAGAATAGAAATAAAAAAAATCAGGAAAATGAAACCTAGCTGTTTATTTTCATTATCATTACTAAAAGAAATGTGAAGCATACTTACTCTTTGAATTTCATAAAAGGACTGAATATTAAAACATATTTTAAAAGTTCAAAGCATTCATGTCTATTATGCCTACAAGCATTTTGTGTCATACACCTGACACTTGTACAATACAAGAATACACATCATAATAAACTATTAAAATTACTTTTGAACTTCTCTCATTGATTCTTCAGTTACTCAGAATTTTCTTTAGGCTATGCATATTCCACACTTGTTAATGTTAAAGGATAAGTCATTACACATATTGATTCTGTATAAGTAATGTTGAACAAAAATAAATTTAAAAAGTGGGAGTTTCCCAAAGAAGAACAAATGAAGGACATTTTTTTGCTACAGAGAGAAGTCAGAGGAAGACAAAAGAGGAATTATTGTCTAAAATAGCTTTTGTGTTTTTTATATTTATAATAACTGGGATTTTAAAAATTGAATCACATATGTGTGTAACAGTTACATCTCAGATAAATTTGAAATGCAATAAACCTGTCTATTTTCATATAATATCTATATGTACATATATAATTCTTGAAATAATATATAAGGTAGAAGTAGATTGTGAATTTATCCTTTGTAGAAAATATTTACAACAGTCAGTCTTATATAAGGAGAATATAAAAGGAAATAAGTTCAATCACAAGAGGAGAGATTAAGTTCAAATATAAAGAAGATTGTCTGGATGGGAAAGTTGGATAAATACAGATGTGTTACCAAGGAAGACTGGAATTTCCCTTTCTGGAAGTTATTTACCTGATGTGATTTTAGTGTAACCCTGTAAGATGTGGCTTCAGTGACAATCCTATAATTGCATAACCTGTCTTGTAACCCTTTCAATGTTTATTTAAATTACAATCAGCACTTAGAAACTTTGAGTAGTGAGTAGGGTTAAAGTGTAAGACTTTTCATTTTCCCAAATCAGGAGAAATTGAAGTCTTTATTATTATAATATATATCCGCTTACATATTTTCCTTTAAAGAACAGTATTAACTCTCTTGACTCAAAAGTGCTAGTGAGAAAACTGCTTGTGGGTGGAAACAGGAAACACTAGTGATAAAAACAATGTAACATTTTTTTCCCACATTCAACTTTATATACCTCAATTCTAATTAGCCCATTTTATGCTCCAGCTAGTAGCTTTCCTTTATCTCCAAGTGTTGTTGATGTATCTTGTTTTTGTTTTGTTGTTTTTGAAGATTCTATCCTGCACGTGAACACCACCACCTCCTCCCTCCTTCTCTCCTTTACAAATGTTACAACATAATCAGAAATTTCCTCTTTTCTTTCCTTCCTGCACTTCCTGCAGGTTCCCTTGCGTCAGAAGCCGAGGAAGAAAACTCAAGGTATAGTAATAAGAGCTCTCATTTGTTCCTTATTTATCGTTATTGTTATAATTTTGGATGTCTTCTTTGGGATCCGATTTTTTTTTCTTTCTTTTTTTTGCCTGTCTGAGTATCGTGAGCCTGGGCTAGCTGACAGGCAGCTTGACTCGTGGTTATTTTTCCTTCGCTTCTGAGAAATGACGACATGCTGCTCATTTGGATTAATCCCTTGTGGTATGTCAGTAGGGCTTGGAGATAGTGGAATTGAGAGCCTGGGAAGTAGCTTTACGCTTAAATGGGCATTAGCCCGCACACTTCTATTGCATAACCTCAGTTCTGGTGGCTGGCTGCATGCGGCTGAGCTGTGCAGTCACATGCCGGGTGCTCTAATATACTTTATTTTCTAATTTACACTGTCCAGTGGCACGTTTTTTTTTCTTTTAATACTACTTAGATACTGAACACTGTTCCTTCCTTCTTGTTTCATTTGTTCTACCTTTTATATAGAAGCGATGCATTTTGAAAGCTAAGGCTCCAGTGGAGGTGGCAATTTGAATGGCTCAGACTTGTTCTCCAGGGAACTCTGGGGTGCGTGATACAGCAACTTGGAGACATTGGCTTAAAGTAATTGATTATTTTAACAGGATCTTTCTCGGGCTTCCCTGAGCACAGAATAATCATTTCATTCTTGGTTTGAATGCTGTGCAGGTTTCTTCACAATGAGCCGGAGGAGGATATCCTGCAAAGATCTGGGACACGCTGACTTCCAGGGGTGGTTATACAAGAAAAAGGAAAAAGGCACCTTCCTCAGCAACAAATGGAGAAAGTTCTGGGTTGTGCTCAAGGGGGCATCGCTGTACTGGTATGGCAATCAGATGGTGAGTGCGCTTTCCCCCTAAGCCCCAGAGCTTTGCTACCTGATTGCTGCTGCTGGGGCAGGGCAGGGCATGACTCCAGCGAGCCCAAGGGCAGGTTCCATTCAGAGCAGAGGAAGTGATTCCTCAGTGGAATGACTGACACCTTGTAGAAGTCCTTTCTGCATCAGTAAAATTGTGAGAAAGGGGATTTTGTTTTATCAAGATAAAACCTCTCCACCGTGCTTTTTGCCTTAAAACGCTTAAGCCATTTGTGGAGGGGGCTTTCAGATTTCGTCAGTTAATTCTAGAAACGATTTCCCTCACTTCAGATGAAAGATACTGAAGAATGATAAAAAAAAGATAGTGAAGAGTAAAATTCCCCGGGGGACTCTGCCTAATGGGCACATGCCATGTATGCTGCAGATTGTTGATTTAAGAGAAACTACTACAGCTTATACATTGCTTTTGCTTTCCTCTTCTTCTGTATTGTGAAATTTTCTATCAGGATAGTTAACAGCTATTTCAGATTTATGTTTTACTCTGATGTTTAGGGTTTTATCATGGACAGAAGGAGTTAAACCACACTGTCTCCTTCTTGTAACATACTGATTTGCCTGCTCTTGATGAAGTACTTGGGAATTCAGTCTTTAACAGCTTGATTAAAATATTATGGCCTGCTTCACAAACCAGATCTCAGTTGCATAGGAGCAGAAGGGGTCAGTTTAGAATTTACATTTGTGTAGTACTTTAAGTGTTTTCTTAAGGGCTCACTTCTGTCTTGCTAGGTTGATAGTATATTATTATTTCTATTTTATGGATGAGAAAATTAAGGTTCAGAGATTAGCTGGCATATCTATAATTACATAGGTAGTATTAGAATTTAAAGTTTAAACTAGATCTCCTGACTTCAAGTGGTACAGTGAAAAGATCACTGGCTTTGACTTCAGAAAACCTGAATTCGAATTCTACCTCTGACAATGAATACTTTTATGACTTTGGGCAGGTGGTTTAACTTCCCTGGGCCTTAGTTTCCTCTTTTGTAAAGTGGAAGGGGATTAAATTACATGGACTCTGAGGAACCTTTTAGATCTGTGATCTTAGAACTCTAGATCTAAGGTTCTTTCCATTATATCATGCTGACTTAGAGGGAAGGCATCTCTTTCTCTATGAAATCCTGAACACCTTACTTATATGTTATTAAATATGTATATTAGCTACAAATCCTGGTGCTTTGAAAAATAACATCCATTAATAAAAAGTCTCCTTCTTTACCAAATATTAGGAATAAAATAATATTCTCCAGTGATTATGTCTATGTTCATATGTATTTGTTAACCTTCACAATTTTAGAGCATGAACTTTGTACAGGAGTTCCTTAGATTTCCAAACAAAATGCTGTTGTTTGATTGTGGACAAAATCTTGAGCTGACAAATTTCATTTACCAGGCACCTAAAAAGAATGTAATTTTAGGATATTTTACTTAATTGGGTTACAGATGATAATAACAGCTCAAATTTGTAAATATTTTAAGACTTACAGAGGGTTTTCTTCAGCACAATCCTGTAAAATCAAGAAGTGAAGTAATTTATTTCATTCACACAGCTGGTAAATAGTAGAGCCAAGACTTGAATCTAGATCTAATCCTAAAGCTAAGGGCCTTTGTATTATACCATACCCTCTCAGTCACTGATGTAGATTTTCCACATATGCAATACCTTTATTTTTTGAGGAGAGACTAGGAGGTTAGTGGGAAACTTTGAATTCTAAGGAAGATAATACAGAGAAGCAGAGTGGCTTAGTGGATACATTACTAGACTCAGACACAGGAAGACCTATTTTCAAATCCCACATCAGGCACTTATTAGAAGTATGACTGGGAAAATCAGTGCCTCAGTTTCCTTATATGTAAAGTGAAAGGGTTAAATTTGATAGTTTCTAAGATCTTTTCTAGTTCAAAATCAATGATGCTATGAAAAATCTTTTGCCTATTGCTGTAAATGTGTTCTGAGCCACAGGGATTGGATATGTGCTCTGACTGGTCCACCATTGACTCCTTTTGCTTTGATTTTTCCTTATGAAAAGTGCTGCATAATTGTGGTTAGCCATTGACAGTTTTATGTGTATGTAACTTCTCTTATAGAGTTGGTTACTTGGGCCATAGCTCTGAAAGAACCCCTAATTGAGGAAGAAAGTGAGCTCACTGTTGTCCATATACCTCTTTCCTGTCCCTGATGTTACCTGAACTTCTTTCCACCTGGATGAACAACACTCAAGTAGCAGAACATTAGCTTGAATAGTTATGATGACCAGTTTCAAAGAGAGAGATACTGCTAGTAGTTCGGTGGGGTTTATTACATTAAATTGGTCATAAATAGGAAAGACACCTCCTCCTCTGACCCTATGCTGATTATTTTTTTTTTCTCATGGAGGAAAAGAGTCACCAGTGAATCATTAGTTGACATTAATAATCTGGACATCAAGAGTTAGTATAAAATTGAAAACAAGACCTCAAAACACCTACTTAGTCAAAGATTACATTTATTTTCAGCCTCTAACAGAATTCAGTTTCAGTAATGATGTTGGTAGCTGTTCTTTTGGTACCTCTGATCAAGTCATCAGACAAGGTCTTGAGCCGCCTCCTTTCCTGTTGCCTTCCAAATTCTTTATTTTTGCCTAGTGACAAGTTCTGTCATTCACTGGCTCATTTCTGGGTTGTTTGGGAGAAATGAATCCTCCTTTCAGTTCAAGTTTAAGTAAAAGAATTAAGGTCACCATGATTTTTCTCAGAAGTTTTATGTTTAAAAGCCGGAGGAATAGAACTGAGGTCTTCCACAAAGCCCCAATTTCCCCAATAATAGCCTTGTCAGAAAGTGGTACATGTAGCTCCTCTAGGGAGGTTTCTTAAAAATATGCTGTGCTTCATTCTCTCAAAATCTCAAACCTATTCATAAGAATTTGGCTTAAATTGGGGCTGTATTTCTCGGTATTCCAGGTCCAAGATCTGTTTTTCTTTTCTGCTTGCATGGTATGCTTGGTTGGGGAGGTTTAAACATATATGGCATAGAAAACAATGTGTTTAAAATGATTATGTTTATGGAATAATGGAAAGAGAGCAAGATTTGAAGTCAGAGGAGCTGAGTTCAAATATTGCCTCCACCACTTACTATCTGTGTGAACTTGGGTAATTGATTTTGTTTTCTCTTGACTTTCATTTCCTCATCTGTAAAATGAAGGGAATTGATGGGGGAAAGAGGTAGATGAAATGATCCAAACTATCTTTTTTTCTTTTTTGAGAGGGGAAGGTAGGGCAATTGGGGTTGTGACTTGCCCATGGTCACACAACAAGTTTTTGTGTTAAGTATCTAAGGTTAGATTCGAACTCAGGTCCTCCTGACTCCAGGGCCAGTGCTCTATTCACTGTGCCACCTAGCCTCCCCAATAACTATACTTTTTTTAACATAAAGAGAAAAAAAACTAAACCAAATCAGCTTTGCCAAGGTACCCTCTTATTTTTTTAATAATGTCCCATGAAGGTCCCAGATATAGAAATTGACATGGGTTGGGTAAGAATGTTGCTTTTGTAAATCTCTTCCTGATGCCTGGTACATGGGGACTTAAATGGGTTTTGTACTATAATCTAGACCAATGATTCTCAAACTTTATGGTCTCAGGACCACTTTAAACTCCTTAAAATTATCGATGACCCCCCCAAAGCTTTTGTTTATGTGGGTCATAATTGTTGATATTTACTGTGTTATGAATTAAAACATCTCGGTATTATTGTGAAAGTAATTTTGACCTTATTTACTTCCTGATAAGGGTCTCAGGGACCCTGAGACAATTTCTAAGCTCAAGGTTACCACAGACTTTCCAAAGCTTAAAAATAGCAGCAGCAACAGGGTTTACTAGGCAATGGAGATGGATTTGAGAACATGAGGATCAGGATTTGGAAAGAAGGAAAAATGAAAATATCTAAATTAAGCATACATCATTCTTCTTCTTAAAAACTTTCAGTGGTTGTTTTGTATAATAGTAGAAACTCTTCAATATGAATTGTAGCAATTCATACTACTACTCTTCACAAATTCTAAATTCTAGCCAAATTAAATGATCTTTTTCACATAGTTCTCTAGGCCTGGAATACATTCCTTCCTCATAGCCGACTCTCGGAATCCTTGCCTTCCTTCAAGGCTTAGCTAGGGTGGCCACTTTCTAGGAGGAGCCTTCCTTGTTTCTTCCAATTCTTGATTCTTCCTCCTTACTCAGTTTTTAGTATCTTATATTTATTTGTGTGTATTTTGTCACCTCCCCCCCTCCCACCTCCAGGAGAACATCCTTGAGAGCAGGATATTGAGGGCAGGGACTGATTTTTTTTTTATTTTTTAAACCTCAACACCTAACTCAGTGCCTGGCACATGTGTGCTTAATATATTTTAATTGAACTGGGTTGTTGAATTGGAGAAATAATTAATCATTTGACCAGCATTTCTTAATCACCTGTTAAATGCCAGATTTGGTACTAGATACTGGGATAGAAGGTACAGCACAAGAAGGCCCTTGTTCTGAAGCAGTTTCTGTTTTGCTATGGGAAACAATATATTCACAGATAAGTAAATGAAGTATATGTACAGAATAAATTTAAAGTGATTTGCGAAAGTAGGAAGGATTTTACCAATGGTGAGAGTCAGGAGCAGCCTCTTAAAATATATCAGCCAGTCAGTCAACAAGCATTAAGTGCTCACCAAATTCCATATGCTTGCTGGGAGCTGGCACTTGAGCCTAGCCTTGAAGGAAGTTTTGGGTCACAAGAGGAAAATGTGAGGATGAGATCATATTGGGCAGATGGACAACCTATGCATCTGCAGAGTCAGGAGATAGAATATTTTATAGAGAGAACAGTAAGTGGGTCATTTTGGTTGGATTTTAAAATGGGTAATGGTGGAAATGGAAATGGAGGAATGTTTAATCACCTGGAGAGAAAGGTTAGAACCAGATGGCGAAGGACTTTAAATGTCAAACAAAGACATTTATATTTTGTCCTAGAAGCAATGGGGAGCCCCTGAAGCTTCTTGAATGTGGGAGCACCCCAGTTATATCTGTGCTTCAGGACTATCAATTGAGTAGGAAGAGCAATCTCTGAGTAGAGAAGGGATTAAAAATGGAGCAGATTGGAAGCCAGGAGGCTTACAATATCATAGTGAGAAGTGATAACAATATGGATTGGTATGGTTGTGATAGGAATGGAGAGAAAGCAACCTATGACAGGGATGTTGTGAAAGAAGAATTTATGGATCTTATTGATTGACTGGAATTGGAGAAGATATATATATTGTTAACCCGGATGACTAGAAGAATGGTGATGCTTTTAACAGGAACAGGGAAATTAGGGGGAGGTGGGGATTTAGGGGGAAAGGCAATGAGTACAATTTTGGACATGATGAGTTTGAGATATCTGTAGGTCATCCAGATAGGGATGTTCACTAGGCAGTTGGAGATGTGGAACTAGATCAGGAGAGAGAAGAGGACTGGTTAATTAGATCTGGCATCAATACAGAGATGATGGTTGAATCCACGGGAGCTTATGAGATAGATCTTGTTCAGTCATTTCAGACACTTTGTGACCCCATTTGGGATTTTCTTGGCACAGTGGATGGAATGCCAGGCCTAAAGTCAGGAAGACTCATCTTCATGAGTTCAAATCTGGCCCCAGACACTTAAAGATGAATCTTCCTGACTTCAGATCTGGTATTCTCTTCACTATGCCACCTCACTGCCCACTAGTGAGATTAGGTCCAGGGTTGTGTTTGGGGGTATATACATAATAGAATGTGGAATGTGGATAAAAATCTTACAAAGGAGACAAGAAGGATTGTTGAGAGAACCAGGGAAAGAACTGTGGCAGAGCAGTGTCACAAAAACCCAGAGGTGAGAGTATCTAGAAAGAGTGGGTGATCAATAGTATCATTTCTCGCAGATACCAAGAAAGATGAGAATTAAGAAAGGTCATTCCATTACAGATTATTGGTGACCTTCGCACAATTTCATTTGAGTGGTAGATATGAAAACCTGATTACAAGAAATTGAGAATGGGGTAGGAGTTGAGAATTATTATTTGTCTTTCATAGATGTTACTTGCTCCTCTACATCTGGAGCTCTTAAGCAGGGGTTGCTTAAATTTCCATGGACTCTAGCAACTTGGATGGAAAAAAAATAGTTTATGTTCAGTAACATTTAACTGAAATTAAGCATTTACTTCAGTCATTTAGCAACATTATTCTGAGAAGTGCATAGACTTCACCAAACTATTAAAGGTGTCCATGACATTAAAAAAAAATAAAAGTTAAGAAGCTATGTTCTGTAGGGCATATTTTTTCAGACAATAGAGAAACCCAGAACAGGAGATAACACCTAAAATCTTCCTACCATTCATCCTACCCTCTCATTTCTCTTTACACTTTCTTTTTGGGCAATGTCATGAGCTCTTATTCTTTTAATTACCTTTTCTTCTTGGATGATATTTGATGTAATCTTTTATCAGATCGATCTATCTATCTATCCATCTACCTATTTTTCTATCGTTCTATGTTCCTCTCTCTCTTTCTCTCATCTATCTACCTACCTATCTTCCTATCATCTATCTACTTCTCTCTCCCTCTTTTTCTCTCTCTTTCTCTCCAGTTCTATATCACCAAATTCCTTTAATTCCTTTTAGACACTTCAAACTTTCAAACTGAATGTACTGTAGGCATCTCAATCTCACCATGTCCAAAACAAAACTCAGCATCTTTCCTCCAAAAGCCACCCCACTTCTGAACTTCTCTATTTTTGGGAAGGGCACCGCAATCTTTCCAGGCTCCCAGGTTTTCAGTCTCTTCTTATCTTTGACTCCTTCTTCTCCTTCACTCTCCATATCTAGTCAGTTTTCAAATGTTGTCATTTCTACCTCCACAACATGACTCTCATCTGTCCCCTTCTTGCTATTCACATGGTCACAGCCTTAATTTAGACTCTAATCATTTCTTAGCTGGACTATTAAAATCACTTTGGTCCTCACACCTTACTTTTTCTTTTCTTTAATCCATTCCTTACTTAATTGCCAAAATAATTTTCCATAAGTGTAAGTCTGACCAGGTCAGACTTACCTAATAAATAAATCTTTACTTCCTAACTCCTCTCTTTAGCTTTTTAAACCCTTTACAAGTTGCTCCCAAACTACCTTTCCAACCTCATCATATCTTACTACCCTTCCTGAACACTTACTTGTGCTAAACTAACTATCTCTCTGTTCTTCACATATGATTCTCTTCCTTTTCCTTAATTTTGTACCAGTTGTCCCACATGCTTGGCTTCATACTCCCTCTTCACTTCTGCCTCATAGGGTCCCTAATTTTCTCCAATATTCAGCTCAAGCACCACCTGATACATCAAGTTTTCACCAGGCTATTGCAATTCTTTTCTAGAATATCTTATATTATTATTTTTTCTATACATACTTCTATGTGTGTGTGTGTTAACTTTCCAGGTAGCATATAAATTCTTTGAGAGCAGACAGCTAGGTGATGCAGTGGATAGAGCACTGAGCTTGGAGTCAGGAAAACCTGAGTTTAAATCTGGTCTCAGATACTTGTTAGCTGTGTGACCCTGGACAAGTCATTTAAACCTCTGTTTGCATCAGTTTCCTCAGCTGAAAAATGAGGATAATAATAATAATGCTTACCTCCTAGGGTTGCTGTGAGAATCAAATGAGATAACATTTCAGTTTCAGCACAGAGTAGTGCCATATCAATGTCAGCTATTACTAGCAATATTATTTTTGGTCTTTGTATCTTTATTTCCTGGCACATGATGGTCGTGCTGAATGAAGGCTTGGTGATTAAACAGAGGCAGCTAGGATAGAGGGCAGGGTTTGGAGTCAGGAAGACCTGAGCTCAAATCCAACATCAGACACATACTATCTGTGTGATCCTGGGCAAGTCACTTAACCCTGTTTGCCTCAATGTCCTCATCTGTAAAATGAGCTGATAAAGGAAATGGCAAACCACTCCAATATCTTTACCAAGAATATCTCAAACAGGGTCGTGAAGATTTGGACTGAAATGACTGAAAAACAACAAATCTTCAGTGCCTGCTACATAATGAGTGGGTGCTGAATCAATGCTTGGTGATTAAATAATTTCTTGATTGACTTCTTTTTTTTAAATTTTTTTGCAGAGGGGAAGGCAGGGCAATTGGGGTTAAGTGACTTGCCCATCGTCACATGGCTGGTAAGTGTTAAGTGTCTGAGGCTGGATTTGAACCCAGATCCTCCTGACTCTAGGGCCAGTGCTTTATTTACTGTACTACCTAACCTTCCCAATTGACTTCTTTTCTATGTATGTGGTATGAGTGTATGTACATACACAGTGTGTATACGTATACCCATACTACCATCACATACTTTATTCTTAAAAAAAATACTTAATATTTTAAAAGACAATGGAAAGGAACCCTACTTTGCTGCTGGTTGCTCTGGATCTTTTTTGGATCTTTTAAATATAATGGAGAATATTTAAGCAAGCTAGTCTTTAAAATCATTTTATTCAGAATGACTTCTAAATTCTTAATTACATTAATTGAATGCATTTTGATGTCCATTGAAAATAGAAAGGCAATCTGTTCTGGTTCATTTGTTATAGGTGAGAAATCTCACTTGGACACGTTGAAATTAGTCCAAATTTAAAAAAAAAACATAAAAAAACCCAAAACAAGTCACCAGGTTCACTCAGTAAGAGTAAATGTATCAAAGCCCACAATATGTATTTCTACCTCACTGCATCCTGGGAAGGAATCCAGAACTTGGTAGGAGAACCAGGTTATTGCTGTGGGATGTAGCTAGAGTTATGGGGGTAGGTGGTGGTTAGCTTAGCTGGGGACCCTAAATTTTGCCTATAGAAACACATTTAAGAAGGGTTAATGATAAAACTTGTTATATCTCCTATAACTACTAAATACTTTTAAGGTTGTTTGGGAAAGTAAGGTGTAGGAATGGCTTCTGCTACCTCTACCACTTCCAACATACAGCTCAACATTCCCAGTTGGCAAAACCATGCTATTTTTTCCCCTTCCAGACCCATAGTTCTGCCTTTCATTCATTCTGTGAATAATTATTAAGTGCCTACTCTGTGCAGAGTGCTATGTTTGGTTCTAGAAAGTATATAAAGATAAGTAAGATCTTCCTTCTTTACAATCTATTAGGAAGGAGTGATGCAAATAACTATAACCTTAAATGCAAGTGGATAAAAGGTACAAATAAAGTACTGTAAGGAGTTCAAGGATGAGGTGGCCTTCACATCCTTATTGAAGGGCTAAGGAGAAGCTTCATGACTTAGAGATTATTTGGACTGGGTCTTGAATGATAAATAGGATTTAGTAGGTAGAAATAGGGCAACAGGGCAGTTAGGTGGTGCAATGGATAGAGTGATGGGCTTGGAGTCAGGAAGACTCATCTTCAAAAGTTCAAATTTGGTTTCAGAGACTTACTAGTTGTGTGACCCTGGGCAAGTCACTTAATCCTATTTGTTTCAGTTTTCTTCTCATCTGTAAAAATGAGCTGGAGAAGGAAATGGCAAAAGTGTCTTTGTCAAGAAAACCCCAAATGGAGTCATGAAGAGTCAGACATGACTGAAACAATTCAACAACAACAAAAAGAGCTAGAGAAAGAAATGGAAAACCAATCCAGTATCTTTGCCAAGAAAACCCCAGATGGGTCATGAAGAATCAGACATGACTGAAAAACAACTCAACAAATAGAGGGGGAGGGTATTCTGAGTGTGAGGAACACGTGAACAGAGGTGCAGAGGTGGGAAAAAGCTAAACTATATTCAGAGAATACCAACAATGAACCAAGGTTGTATATTCTAGAAATAAATGGCAATGGACTGAATAAATTAGGTGTGGACAGACATGAAGGCGCATTACAACAATATTGCCTTCTAACTATACCTGTAATAGACATTCAGATTTTTAGGTTATATTTTATGCCTGTGATTTCTGATGTCCATCATGAGGTTGTCCAGTAAAGTTGTTTGTAGGAAAGCAGCTTGGTGAACTGGAAAGAACATTGGATTCAGTTATGAAAGTTGCATTTGGAGTCTGAAGAATTAGGTTCAAATCTTAACTGACATTTACTAGCTCTATGGATTGGAACTGAACCTATGATTTCACTGGTATAGGAAACTTCACTTATTAGTGTTAATTAGTACCTTCTCGGTAACTTAGAGCCTTAGAGACTTGTCTAGATCACTGAGGGGTTAAGTGATCTGCCCAAAGTCGACCAGAATGGGACAGAGACAGGACTTGAAACTAGGTCTTTCTGGCTTCGAGGCTGTCTCTATCCACCATGCTTTGGAATCTTTGGCAAATGACTTTCTTGTTGTTGTTTTCAGTTATGTCCATTTGGGGTTTTCTTGGCAAAGATACTAGAGTGGTTTGGTATTTCCTTCTCCAGTTGGTTTTACAGATGAGGAAACTGAGGCAAACAGGATTTTTACAGAGTGTCAGTTACTTTATGTGTTAAGTGAGAGCAGTATATGAGAGATGACTTACAGTGAAGTTTCCCCATTCTGAATATCCTATTAGATTCTTATTTCTTCTTTATACTTTGTAACTAAGTTCAGTATTCTGCAGTTGTTATTGAGTTTGCTTAGTGAACCTTATGTATTATGTATGCCATCTAACAAAATTAGAGCCTCATTAGTAATAATTATGGTAATGGATTGAGATTGCTTTGTGCCCATTAGTTAACATTAGTAAGAAGATTGTGAGCTTGCTTTACCAACCAATGGGACAGGGGTTGGAGGTGGGGTTAGGATTATGATAAAAGAAATCTGTGAGCTTCCGCAACTTGAACTCCTTGGTAGGTGCCATTTTAGGTGCTCAGGGAGTGCCCTTTCTCGAGAAAGCACAATAAAGACTCCTCTGCTTTTACTATCATTTTCTGAGTCTCCGTGAATTATTAGTAAGGGTCTTTATGTCTCACACAAATGGACTGGATCATCTCAAAGGTTCTTTCTTAACCTCTGAGCATCAATTTTGTTATTTATGAAACAGGTATAATAATACCTGCACTGCCTACTTCATGGTGTGGTTGTAAGGGTCAAATGAAATTATCTTCTATGTTAATCTGTTTTCTAAATTTCTAAGTACTGTATAACATTTTCATGATTGCCACATACATCAAGAGCATTTTAATATATTTCTAATACAGACAATAAAGTATATTTACATTCATGCCAATGTATTATATAAGATGCCTGTCATCTGCTTATATTCAGAAAATGTTACAGATTATGCTAGCTTTTCCAGCTGGCATTTTACTCCCTTATATCACTGAGGAACATATGTAGACTATCACAGGGTGTCATCAGAGTATATACATGGATATGTCTCTGAATCATTCCCTGTAGCAAATAAATCTTTGCATGGCAAAGTCTGTGTGATGGCAAGGAATTGTGAGTAGGCCAAGATTTCGTTTTAAATGATTCCAATTCTGGAACAAGGGTGTCCCTCATTTAAAAAAAAAGTAACCCATGCCTAGCACTAAGCCAAATCCACATAGTGGAAGCTCCCTGAGGTCAGAGATTGTTTCATTTTTGTCTTTGGACCCTAGCTCTGACCATGACCATGACTCTGACAATGATTTCTGGCACATCAATCAATAATCAATAAGCAAGAAATAAATATTTATTAAGCTCTTACTGTGTGCCAGGTACTATTAAGCTCTGGGGATATAAAGCATAATACTTAGAAGGCACTACATTGATGAATGTGTATTGAATTCAATTGAACTGAAGTAAATATGGCCCCTGCATTAGAAGGAGCTTAATAGCAAGTTGGGGACAAGCTAGACATAAATGAAACAGAGAATAATTCAAGGACATCAATATATATGGGGCAGATTGTATACACTGAGTGATGGAGGAATTGAGTAAGGGAAGAATCATTGTGAGGTAGATGTGAGGACAATGTGTCTGCAATATATCCAGTGCTGCTTTGGGAAATGTTGAACAATTGGCCTTCTGCATCAAAATATGCATGTGATACCCTTTAAAGTTTAAATTGCATTATGAACATTTTCTCTATCTCTTTATTAAATCTAGAGTCCAGGGCCTGAGAACCTGCGACCTCGAGGTCACATGTAGCCCTCTAGGCCCTCAAGTGTGGTCCTCTGACTGATGTGTGTACCCCCAAAACTGTGTGCAACAGAACTCCTTACCCAAATAATACTCAGAGGTTTCTCAAGGTAGGAAGCAGAAAAGAATGGTTTATTATGATCTTGAGAAAGGACCACCCTCCTGACAAATGGTCAGGGAGGAGAAGCAGTTAAGAAAAGGAAATGTCAAAGTTATAAAGTGCTAACACAGAATTCTCCCTCACCCCACTCCTGACCCTTTTCTTCCATCGGCTGGAAGTTAGGTGTACAATCTAAGTGTGGCAATCTACCTCGAGTACAGGAACAAGGAAACAGTAGATCACCCAATGTGCATTTGAGAAGGCATTTCTGTCCTTATTTGGCATATCTTGTGCTGAGGTGGCACTGGGGAGGGTCTCCATTGCTCTAAGTTCCAGATTCCTGCAAGGTCGGGTGACCTCTAAACTTAGGCCTAGTGGATGCTGAAGCCACTCTAGATTTGATTTTTCAGAATAAGGAAATTTCACTGCAAATTATCCCTCACAAATCCCCCCTGTTCTTTTATACCTTTTGAAGTTTCCCCACTTTTCTTAATTCTAATTACCCTTGTTGTATAGACAACATACAAGGGGGCAGTCCCCTTTATGAGTGCAGATACAGAGATTCAAAAGAAAACAATAATAAACAATTGTCCTTTCAAAGTCCAAAATCTCTTTTCACACTGCTGTCCAGATCTGAGGATATCCTCTGGTGGCTTAGGGCCATCCATCTTCAGTCCTGCATCCCATCCTCTCTTTCTTCCTCCTTCTTTCATTCATTTACCTGCAAAAGGAAATTTGGAACCAATTTACATAACCACTCCAGAGCCCTTATCATTCTTACAAAATTAAAATTAGAGTTTTGGTCAATTTTCATGATCCCACATTAAAACCAGTTTCCTATATTTTGCATTAATCTATTATTAATTCCTCTACCAGGAGGATGGGAGTTCACTGAGGGATTTACATTAAGCTCACAATTAAAACAATTAAAATTTTTACCAAGTGGTCCAAAGATTATCCTCCTTTTAACATTGACCAATTGTAACAAAGTTGAGACAAGTGTGATACTAAGTACCAGAATAATATTCCCCAAACCCTTGATCTATTTGTCCTTATACTATTCTAAAGAACCAAAGGACTCTGATTTACACAGGAATACCTATCCTAAATCCTAAGCCTAATAGCTTTATCTGAATAGTAACTTGAGATGTTTCAGAATCAAGTATTTCATAGATTTGTTGTTGTGTTTTCAAAACTTTTGATCATTGAAATTTGCCGCCAAGAATGGGGTGAAACTGTAACGAGGGAACCATTTCCCCGACTTCAGAATGTCAATTCCAGGTAAAATGTATACCAGGCTGCAATCTGCATTGAGCCAAGCTCCAAGTCTGCCAGGTGTCACTGGGAAGGTTGAGTCAGGAGAATCCTACCTCAGCTCATGGGGAACAGTCGTTCTCCTGACCTTCCATACCCATACTTCCCAGGCCTTCCATACCTGTACTTCACAGGGTCTGGCATCATGGATCAGTGGCTCAGATAGCTTGGATAGCGTTTCTTAATATCCATACTTTGAGTTAGACTCAGAGGAACATTCAGTTAACAGTCCCATCAAATCTTAAATAACAAGCTCCAACAATCAGTTTAAGATATGATTATAATCTCACATTGGTTGAGGAACATCTCTAAAGTGAGCCTCAAATAACCTGTATTCATTTCTATATTTATTCTTGTTCATAAAAATCAAATCTCTCATCAGGATTATAAATTATTGCTCTAATAGATTTGCATCTCTTTCCCAGGCTTCCCAATCTTCCTGGGACTATGCTTAATCTGAACTCACACTAAAATTTCAGTCTCTGATTTATTCCTAACAATTAATTCAGTCAATTGTTTTAATACCCAATTGCTCTTTCATCACTTTGAAATATACTGGGACCCCATTCCACACATATACACAGATATAACCTTTCTACAGTAATCTTATAATCCCAATCTCAGTCCATGGGATAATGATTCAATATTGATACATTCAATTACAAATGTTAACTTTGCTTATGGCATGCAATAACCACAAATTTAGATTAAAACACCAAGATCTCTTCTGCAAAACATGTTTTCTAAAAGTATTTCCTTTCTTTAAAAACAGTTTCAATTTATCCTTGTGTTAAGGGGAATAATTACTAAACCTTTATGAAAGACTTGCATTATGCATTGATCACCAAATTCTGCCATAAAGATGAAAAGTGGGGATATTATTGAACAAAGCATCCAAGCATACAGTGTAATCCCCAAACCCCTCTACCTCAACATCAATTCACTCTCATTGAATTGCAGTGTACCACAAAGATTTACCAAAATTCCCATTCTAAATTGCAAATTTGTACTAAAAACCAATAGTTTGGTTTTTTAGAAATCAATTTTACCAACTTTAAAGCCCAGTTTGGAGACTGACTGATTTCTCAGTAAGACTCCTTCAGAGGCTGAAGAAGTAACTGTTGCCCCCCCCCACCCCGCCCCTCCGCCCTCGCACTGGAGAGTGGTAAAATTCTCTTCTTAATCTGATCTGTGATAAGTGGAATGACTCTTTAGGCAAACCACCTGAAATTCCCAAATCCCAGGGTCCCATCTAGAAATTTCAGAAAATTCACAGTAAGTTTGAATATTACAAAAATCTATGCATAATTGATAAAACAAACCACGCTTGGGCCATAGGATCATCTAAATTTAGACCAGAGAATTTTTTGATATTTTCTTTCAATCTATCAAGAAAGACATATGGGACCTCATCTTTGGACTGCTGTATTTCCTGTACTTTTTTTTTTAAATCTGGTTCTTAGGCACTGCATTCTGAATTCCCTGGATCACCATGTTTCTAAGATGTTGTAGGTGCCCTCTATGTATGGGGTCATTGTGATCCCAGTTGGGGTCTCAGAGAGAAAATTTTCCTCCCCTCTCAGACTCCCTTGAGCCATAGGCTGGGATTCATTCCAAGCCTGCATAGCGGCCTAATTTCTACCCTCTGTTTCCCAGTAAATAATATATCCAAGATTGATAACAATTCCCCCCAAGTATACAAATTGTGTCCTAAAAACTGATTAACCTGAGCAGTGATCCCTGAGGGTCCTTAATTGACTGCTTCATTTATTTCTTAAAAGTTCTAATTACAGTACTGCTTAAGAGCAGGGGGTGGGGGTGGCATTCACATAACTTATCCCCTGGGCCAGTGGGACTTCCAGAAGATGGAAAGCTTTAGCAGCTTCTGTAGTCCTAGGGAGAAGAAAACTTTCTTGATCTTATCAACTGTTTCAGGGATTCCCTTCAGAGAGGGGTGTGTATGGGTATGCCTGACCCAGCCAAGTCAATTAAGTCCTCACCCCTTTCAGATTCCCTTTCAGAGAGTGTGGAAGGCAGGGAAGGAGGAGTTGAGGCTGGGCCAGGAAGTCCCTGTCCCTGTCCCCGTGATGAAATAATGTAGGGCTGGGGCAGAGAAAGAAAGGGATCCCAGGGATGGGGCCTCTGTTCTTGTTCTTCTGATTTCCCTTTGGGCTCTTCCCCCTTCTTTAGAGCAAATTTGTTCTACTGCTTCAGGACATATTCACTTTGGGGTTAAAGGCTCCTTAGACTTCATATACAAATTTAGTTATTGGCACACCCAGTCTTCAGAGGAGCTGTTATTTTGGCCAAGATACACCTCCTCTCCGAGGGGTGCAAGCCCAAATGAGACAAAAGTAATTTATCATCTTCCTTTGGTCTTTTCCCTTGTATTTTGGTAAATTATCCCAATTAGCTAGTCTATCCCCAAGAGGACTATCCTGCAGAATGTTGGGAAGGTATTTTAGATGGGCTGTTTTAGATCACTCTTTACCCATAGTTTTAATATTATCAGGATCTATTAGGCCTATCTAACTCTTTCCCTGGCAGGAGACATCTTACAAACTTGAACTGCTTAGACTGTCCCCCACCCCTGGCAGGAGACATCTTACAGATTTGAACTGCTTAGACTGTCTCCCACCTCTGGATCACCCAGGGCCTTGCTTACCTGGGTTTGTGTACACAAACTTGTGTGATCCCTGCCAGTGGTCTTCACTAGCAAAACCAGAATTTCTGCTTCATACTGAGTCCCTCTCTTTGGGTTGTTATCCTATTGGAGTCAGATCTCGCAGACCAGTTCCAAGGACCACCAAGAAACCTTAGTTGGTGCCTGGTCCTTGTTAAGGGTCTGTGGGACCCTCTCACAAAAGGACAAATCCCATAAGAGCTCCCCAAAACTGTGTGCATCTCCAAAACTGTGTACAATAGAACTCCTTGCCCAAATAATACTCAGAGGTTTCTCAAGGTAGGAAGCAGAAAAGAATGGTTTATTATGATCCTGAGAAAGGGCCACCCTCTTGACAAATGGTCAGGAAGGAGAAGCCATTTAGAACAGGAAATGGTGAAGTTATAAAGTGCTAATGCAGAATTCTCCCCCATCCCACTCCTGACCCTTTTCTTCCATTGGCTGAAAGTTAGGTGTACAATCTAAGTGTGGCAATCTACCTCAAGTATGGGAACAAGGAAACAGATCACCCAATGTACTTTTGAGAAAGCACTTCTGTCCTTATTTGGCATATCTTGTGCTGAGGTGGCACCGGGGAGGGTCTCCATTGCTCTAAGTTCCAGATTCCTGCAAAGTCAGATGACCTCTAAACTTAGGCCTAGTGGATGCTGAAGCCACTCTAGATTTGATTTTTCAGAATGGGGAAACTTCACTGCAAATTATCCCTCACACTGATATCAAACTTCATGGGACAAATCCCATTTACAAAAGGATTTGCTCTGTAAAACTTGGACTCAGAAGGCAGCACCCAAGGATCTAGAAGACCATATGTGGCCTCGAGGTCCCTGTCCCTTGTCTAGACAATTAACACAACAATAAACTAATCCTGGCTTGTATGTTTGCTGATTTCCAAGGTGTCAATGGCTCACACCTTAAATTTAACAGTTGGCTCAGGTTGGAGCTGTTTCCAACACATTCCTAAAATGTGTTTATGTGACACAATGATCTCCACTGCTGACATTATTATCTGAGGTAGTGTGGTACAGAGGAAAGAGTTCCTCATTGGAAATGAAAGGATTTGGGTTCAAATTCTGAGGGCTCTGTTAATTAGTGTATTTGCAAGCTTGAGCAAGTCATCTGTTTCCTCATTTGCAAAATGAGGGGGTTGAACTGCTTGGCCTCTGGGGTCTCTTTCATCTTTAAGTCTATGCTCTTGTCATTCACTTGCTCCGAATGGCTACCTAATCCTCTCCTCTGTCCTTCATTATTTCCTTCTCACTTAAAAAAGAAAAAAGAGTTTTGAAGGTGAATTGATGTTCAAATAAAATGATCTTCCCCATTAGAAGAGTGCGATTCTTCCTTGTAGGGTAGAGTTAGTCTAGAAATATTCTGTGGAGAAAGTACATCTCAAGCTGGGCCTTGCGGTCCCAGGTGTATAATGTATTACCCGTGTTTTCCCGATAATAAGACCTATCCCGAAAATAAGCCCTCCCCTTACTGTGTAAGATTCCTCTAAAATAAGCCCTCCCCCGAAAATAAGCCCTATTGAGATTGCTACTGTAGTGAAGGTGATCCCCTGCGCTACACGCTACATTACGGTACCCTGTGTATGCACTGTTCCCCCCCCCAATGAAACGCATGCCATGCTCCGAGCTGCATCCAATCAGAGCTGCAGCAGTGAGCGCGTCATCCTGTTCTTCATTGAATTCATTATTGAATAAAGGTACATTTTTTTGTTCACATTTACCTGTTTATTAAAATTGCTGTCAATGTTCATTAAAATAAGCCCTCCCCTGAAAATAAGCCCTCTGGTGTTTTTCTGTCCAAAAAATTAATAAGACATTGTCTTATTATCGGGGAAACACGGTAGGTGATGAGACTTAAGGGTACATGATGGCTGTTTGTAAATATTTGACAAGCTGTCATGTAGAGGACAAGGTTGGGATTGTTCTCTTTGGACTCACAGGGCAGAACTAAGACCAGTGGGTGGGAACTACAAAGGCAGATTTCATGTTTTCATAAGGATGAGAGCTTCCTTGAAGTAGAATGGGCTGCTTCAGGAAGTGATGAGTTTTCCCTTATTAGTTAGGGTGGGTCAACATTTATTGACTGTGTTGTAGAGGGGATTCTTGTCCATGTACAGGTTGGTCTAGTTGGCCGCTGAGGTGTTTTCTTACTCTAGCGATTCTGTGAGTGGGTAGGATTTTCACTGTTTAAAGAGAAGGGGTAGGTGGGTATGTTTTTGGTAGGAACAACAGCACAAGAAAAGGAATGGAGATTTGAGTGAACCAACTATTTGTAAGGATTCTGGCCTGACTGGTGTGGAGGGATCTTTTGGAGACTACTAGGGCGTGACTTGAATGAATTGGGAACTATTGATGAAAAGACTTCAGTGTTAGACTAAGGAAATGAATCTCAATCAAATAAGCCATTCCTAAAAGGGCTCTACTTAAAATCTTGAAGGGTATGTGATTTCATCTGTGCACATATGCCTTCTGCAATTACAAACCCTTTCACACCTATATATGTATTTTTCTGAGCTGCTGTGGTAAAAAAACAAAACAAAACATTGGCACTTGGTCTCCAATCCTATGTTGATAAACTCCTCTGTTCCCTAAATAGACTAATCTGAGCTCATACTTAAAGTCTTTCAAGATTAGTAGGATCTATTGACCACATGATGAGAAGGCAGGACTCACTGGAAAAGGCCCTGGCGTTGGGAAAGTTTGAAAGCAGAAGGAAAAGGGGATGACAGAGACTGATAGATGGTGTCATGGAACCAGTGAACAAAAATTTGGACAGACTTCGAGAGATAGTGGAGCATGAAAGGGCCTGGCATGCTGTGGTCCATGGAGTCACCAAGAGTCAGACATGACTGAATGACTGGACAAAAATAAAACTGGTCTAGCCTTTGAGAATCCAGGCTACACTACAATGTGTCATCAGAGTTAATTGATGAACAGAGGCATATAGGGTAGACTGGGGCAAGGGGGCAGGGCAAGAGAAGCTATGGTCAGTCAGCCAGCAGGCATTATCAAGTGCTCACTATGTGCCAGGCATTTTGCTAAGTGCTGGAGATACAAAGAAAAGCTGAAGCAGTCTCTGTGCCCCAGGAGCCCACGCTGTAATGAGAAAAGACCACGAAGATCACTGTGTACATACAAGATGGACAAAAAGTAGTTGGAAGGCAGAGGAGCTAGGAAAGCCCTCCTGTAGAAACTGGGCTTTGATCTGGGTCTTGAAGGAAGATAGCAAAGCCCACAGGTGAAAGTGAAGAGGAATGAGCCACAGTCAGTTCAAAGTGCAGACTAGAGACAGAATTTTGCACAGCAATACATAGACCAGTGTAGCTGGGTTGTCGTGTGGAAGACACTGAAATATTAAAAAAAAACATTTTTTTTGGTGGAGGCAATTGGGGTTAAGTGACTTGTCCAGGGACTAGCTAGTCAGTGTTTGAGGCTGGATTTAAACTCAGGTCTTCCTGACTCCAGGGCCAATGAAGCGCTCTATCCACTGTATCATCTAGCAGCCTCCTACAAAAAAACAAACTTGAAAGGTAGAAAGAGGCCAAGGTTATGGAAGAGGTTTAAATGCCAAATACAGATAGGTCCTGATTAGTGTGAATAATAATTCTCCCAAAAGTGGTCACATTATTTAAATCCACCCTATATTTCCATTGAGCTGGAAGGAATTACCCTATTTTACATAATTTATAGCTTTGAATAATGTGAATTCAATTACATGTGACTAGTAGAGGGGATTCATTATTTGCCTTTATTAAGACCTGGTTTTAGAGGACTTTTTGATCTTGCAGGTAGATCAGTAGATCAGTAGAGACACACCAGAGTTTATTGAATGGTGGTATAACATGGTCAGACCTATTACTTTGGCAGCCAGATGAATGATTATTGTACCTAACATAGAAGGCTAAGTCCAGGGGAGAGGTGAGAAAGACGTAAACTAGAGTGGTGGTTAGGTGATGTACTGTATATGAGACATGCTGTGGATGTCCTGGATTGGGGTGGTACGTAGGGGATTTGAGAGGACGCTCTAAATGTACAACCAAATAGGATAGAATAATGAATTGGATATGGAAGAGGACAAAGGGACAGAGGGTAAAGTTTAATATAGGGGCAGCCTGATGACTCCATGGCAGAAATGAACAACATGGTTCTTATTAGGCTGAATGAGTGAATGGGTGAAATTTGACAATATGAAAAGTGGGCACTGGTTGTACTTTTTATCATTGCTGTCATTTTAATTGCAGGCAAGTGGGAATGAGTGTTTTAAAAACTAGCTGATAGTTTGTTTAGTTTCTGCAGGGAACATGAATCTGCTATGGTGTGCTAATTATTCTTCTGCTTAATGGATCATTGACTGTCTCCCTTTACTAATGACTTACTATGCATTAGAGTTTGCTGTGTCAGGAGAGTCTCTGAAAAGAGGTGGAGGTTGATGCAGGCCATTCTTTATCTAAACTCTGAATAATGTGAGAACAAATTGCTTATTTTCAGATTTTATATTTGTATCTTTTCAACTGGATAACTTGTTTCTCCCTAAATTTTCCAGGCAATTTTTTTCTTTAGCTTTTTTGAAATGTTTTATGTTATTAAATGCCTGTTTCTTTGTCTCAGCTGAGAGGGAGGGAGGGGGAAAGGGAGAGACAGAGATGGAGAAACAGAGACAGAAGGACAGAGAGAGAGAGAGAAACAGAGAGACAGACAGAGACACATGGCAGGGGGGGAGAGGGAGGGACAGACAGACCTAGATAACATGGAGACAGAGAGATACAGACAGGGAGGTAGAGACAGAGTGAGAGGCAGACAGAGATAGAGAGATAAAGTGAGAAAGAGACAGATTTAGAAAAGAGAATGATATAATGGAAAGGTATTGAATCTGGTGATAGGAAAGAATGAGTTCAAGTCATGGTGACTCAGATTCTTTTTTAATATTCATTTTAGGGGGTGGCTAGGTGGCACAGTGAGTAAAGTGCCGGCCTTGGGTCAGGAGGACCCGAGTTCAGTTCCAGCCTCAGACACTTAACACCCACACACACCCACACCCACACCCACACCCACACACACAAACACACACACACACACACAAAACTAGCCACATAACCTTAGGCAAGTTACTTAACCCCAATTGCCCTCCAAGAGGCAAAAAAAAAATCATTTCATTAATATCTATTTTTTTACAATCTGTATTTCCTAATGTGTCCTTTCTTTCTCCTCCCATAAAGCCATCTTCTATTAAAGCAAAAGAGGGAAAAAAAAGTCCAGTAAAAGTATAGACCACTTCTTTAAAGTCTAATATATGGAGCATTCCACACCTATTCCTCCCCCACCTCTGCCAAGAAACGAGGGAAGTTCCTTCTCATGTATTTTCTTAGGGACAACCTTGCTCATTGTAATTTTATTGCATTCCATTGCAGTTGCTTGGTTGTCATTGTTTTTCCATTTGCATTTTTGTAGTCAGTGTGTATATTATTTTCTTGGTTCTGCTTATTTCAATTTACATCAATTTATTTGTCTTCTTGTGCAACTTTATATTCATCATATTCATTGTTTGTCACAGCACAGCAATATTACATTATATTTAAGTATCATATTTTGTGTAGACGTTCCCAGGTTGACGGGCATGTACTTTGTTTCCTTTATGTCTATTCGACCTTTCTTTTGATCATTCACTTCCTAAGGGTATATGCCTAATATTTCGCCATTTAATTATCTATGTTATGTTTTGCAAAGTGCTAAATCTTCCTTTTCTGCAAAATGAGAGACTTAGACTAACTTGACATTAATGTCCTTTCCCACTCTAAATCTATGACCTCATGATTTATCTGGCACTATTCCCTTCATGGTGATGGTATAAGGAAAAGGTATTGTACATAGATAAGTTATTATTTTCACATTAATAGAAATGTGCTTAAGTACTTGTTGTTCTGATAAAGACCTCTTGATTTGGGAGTTTAGGTCATGATAGGGCCAATTTACAAGTAATTTCTTGGAATACTTTGCTATTTACTCTCCTGATTTTGGAGTTCTCTAGAACATCAGGGCATTCTGTGAAGCTTTTAAGGTTCATTCTCTAGCATACTATGCTGATTCTAGTAGAATTCTCCTTTGAGAATGAGGCTACTTCTCATAACCTGTACATTAGCTCTCTTTATCTTTCAGAATTTTTCTTCTTGTCTTGCTCACTTCCATTGTATCACACAACCACAAAATTACAGGATTTAAAAGAAGGGCCCAAAGTGTATTCCAGATGAATCCATACATGAAAAGGAATCTCCATTCTAACATACTCAACACATCATCACCTAGCCCCTTTCTGAAGACCTCCAAGGAGGGCTAGGGGTCCACCACCTTTCTACTTCTGGAAAGCCCTAATTTTTGGGAAGTTTTTCTTGGCCTCTTGGCACCCTTCATTCCTGGTTCTCTCCTATGGGGGAAACAGAACAAGTCCAATCCAGGATAACTCTTTAAATACCTGAATACAGCTATCACACCACCTCCTCTCCCCAGTCTTCTCTTTTCCCTCACTAAATCTGCCCAGTAGTTTAACTAATCTTTGTGTGTCATGAACTTAAGTCCCTTCATTAACCTGGTATTTCTCCTTCCGGATAGTCTCCAATTTATTGGTCTCTTTCTTAAATTTGATACCCACTGTTCTTGATGATGTCTTTTAAGCACTGAATAAAATGGGATTAACACCTGTGGGTTCCTGGAAACTATTCCTTTTATAGGGCAGCTAAGTTTTGTAGTAGACTTGGAATCAGGAAGACTCATCTTCCTGAGTTCAAGTCTGGCAATAGACACTTACTAGATGTGTGACCCTGGGCAAGTTGTTTAACCCTTTTGCTTCAGTTTTCTCATTTGTAAAATGAGCTGGAGAAGGAAGTGGTAAACTATTCTAGTATCTTTGCCAAGAAAACCCCAAATGGGGTCATGAAGAGTCAGACATGACGGAATAGCAAGAACATCATCTCCTTCTTAATGTAAGCCAAGATTACATTAGTTTTTTGGCTGTCATATCACACTACTGACTCAAAACAAAGCTGGTTTTCTAATTATAGGAATGTCATTCTTTTATTCAGTCTATTGACTTTATCAACTCAGAGGATGTCTGTGTTGGGGGAACCTTAGACACACCTTTTTCTTCAACCAATTCACTATACAGATGAGGTAACTGTGGCCCAAGTGGCAAATTTGGAACTTGAACCTAGGCCTTTTGACTCTTAACTTTAAAACTAAGAGAGCAATCTGGAGATAGTTCCTATTATATAATAAGATATAGATGTATATGTAATGTGGATACATATATAATATAGGCATATAGAACATATAATAAAAATTCCTATTCAATAATTTTAAAATATCAACATTTTTGAGATGTTATATGTTAGGGACTTGAGAATGTTGATTGAATTAGGTAGAATGGAGTTTAGAACCATAATTTGGAATTTTTATACATGAGATAAGGGGAGACAATTAAGGTGGGGTTTTCAGGAGGAAGGAGCATGCCTCAGGATACTTGGAAATTGCCATGCTGCTGAAAAACTGGCCACTACTGGAAATGCTGATGGAGGTGAAGGGTCTTTAGAGTTTAGCCATTGGTTGGTATAACGTATCTTGAGACTAGGCTGTCTCAGCCTTTAGACTTTGGACATCCTGGAAAAAATTCAGTTATGGCATTGTCGTAGATGCTGAAGAAAAATTTGCACAGTACTGGGGTCAAGAAACAATCCTATGTTTCAGTCTTGGCTCTTCCTCAAATTAGCTTTTATTCATTTAACCCTTTTCATGCTTTTGACTCATCTGTAAAACTGGTATAATATTTACCTTCTTTACCACATGAAGGTTTTATTAGGATCAGACAAGATAACTTTTATGAAAATGTTTGAAAAATTCAAGGTCTTGATAAATATATGGCATTATTGTACCAGGAGAAGAGATGTGCTTTTGAGGGTTGGGTGCATGAATTATTTTTCTAATGACTTTTATGCAATAGAATGAATTCCTGAAGGGCAGCTGTGGCATCTCCTGCTCTCACTATTCTAAAATCAATGCCCTCTTCCATCTGTATGGGATGGTTTAGTTTACCTAACAAAAGGATGGGTTAACTGCCTCTGCATTCACCCTTGTTCTGTCATTTTTACTCAAAAGGAAGTTACATATCATACATTTTTCACTGGCAAGACTGATGCACACATTTCTCCAGAACCAGAGGTGAAAAGTGCACAGTGGGATATATTCTGAACTTTTACTGAGCTCTGATGGCTTTATTGATGAGTGATCATTTGGATAAGATTTGCTGCACCTTTGGATCAAGCTGTATCACACATGAGGGATGCAGGTGCTTTTCCAGCTGAGCTCACTAATAAATTTGTCTGTGATGGTTTAGTATATTCGGCTTGTTTTTAACCACCCACCTGATCACTTCTCTATTTCTCAGCATGTTTTAAAGAGATTTTCTTTAAAAACAAGTGTAGCAGAAGACATGCAAAATAATGAATAATGTTTAAAAGGCAGTATTTTAGGAGGAATTACATTCATTTGCTACTTATTAAGCACTAGTAGGTACAAAAGCTTAATGCTATACCCTGAAGAAGATATAAAGCTTCTCAGCCTATCCTCTATTTTTATTGAGCAATTCTCTTGAAGTTTATAATCTATAATTTAGCTAAATGAATGAAATAATTTTTTTCTACTCATTTAGTCAACTAAACATTTATTAAGTGCCTACTATATGCCAGTTTGAGGGACAAAAAAAATGAGTCAAAAAGATGGTCCCTACCTTCAAGGAGCTTATAATCTAGTGGAGAAGACAATAAGCAAATAAATACATACAAACAAGCTACACATAAGATAAATAGGAATTAGATTAGGGAAGGCATTAGAATTAAGAGGGATTGGGAAAAGCTTCTTGCAAGAAGATGAGATTTTTGTCTGGTTTTAAAAGAAGCAGGGAAGCCACTAAACAGAAATGAGTAGGGAGAACATTCCAGACAAGGCAGAAAAGCTAGAGAAAATGTCCAGAGCAAGGAGATGGACTGTCTTATTTGTGGGACAGCAAGGAGGCTAGTGTCATTGGGTCAAAGAGTTCATGTAGGGGAGAAAAGTGAAAGAAGATTGGAAACATAGAAACATGTTATGATGGGCTTCAAATGCCAAACAGAAGATTTTTAATTTGATCCTGGTGTCAATAGGAAGTCACTGGAGTTTATTATTTGATGACATGATCAGACTTGTATTTTAGGAAAATCACTTTGGTGGCTGAATAGAGGATGGATTGGAGTGGGAAGAGACTTGAGGCAGTTACACCAACCAGTAGACTATTGCAATAATTTGGGTGAGGCGATGAGGGGCCTGCACCAGAATGATGACAGTGTGAGAGGACAGAAGGAAGTATATTCAAGAGATGTTGGCAAGATGAAATCTACTGACCTTGGCAGCAGATTGGATATAGGGATGGTAAGGGAAGAAACAGTCAGGAGACTAGGATGACTCCTATCGAGGTTGCAAACCTGAGAAATGGGGACAATATATGGAAGACAAGTGTGCTAGAGAAGCAGCTTTTTGAGTAAAGGAAACTGAATTAGAAGTCAGAAAAATATGATTCCAGTGTCAGCATTGTTCCCTACTGGCTGTGAGACCCTGGGCAAGTTATACCCTCTCTGGGGCTTTGCTTCCTCTCCTGCCAAATGAGGATCTCCAATGTGACTTGGAGACTTAAAATTTGATGAACTTCTTAAAGAAATAGCAAAGAAGGGCATTGACTGCATTTCCTGAATCAAGGAGGATATGTTTGCCCTTCCTCACTAACAGGGTTAATCCATGGAATACTTGAACATCTGTTCATAACCCTTCCTCTTCTCTTCGCCCGCCCCTTCCGCCCATCCCACAGGCGACACTTTTTGTATTTTTGTGGCTAACATAGATCTGAAGACATTAGAGTTCTCATGTCACATTAGAACCTGTGAAACAGCTGTCTTTGACAGATTTGAAAATTGTGATTAAGATGCAAAGGTAAATATGTGAAGACAGAAGTCAGTGTTACCCTGAACACTTCATACTTCTTTTCTTCTCACAAGCATTCATTTGTTTTCTCAGTAGCTTTTCCTTTCTTGGGTCCTCTGTTGCTGCCAATGGTAGCTGCTTGTGATTTATTCTGAAGCACAGGATGTAATTTATACAGCAACTGGGGAGTTTAATCAAATTTACTCCCACGCATTCAAGATATGTTCTTCTCATTTAGTCTTTTATTTGGCAGCTCTGTTCATATCTTTCCTACATGACCAACCTGTGACTGTCTTTATACTAATTCAGAGATGCTCATATCAATTTATTTGGTATGATTTAGTGAATGAAGAATTTAACCATGTGTAAACTAATACTTTTTTTGTCAGTCCGTGGGTTTTTATTTAAAAATATCTTTTTTAATGTTTATTTTTAGTTTACAACATTCATTTCCACAAGATGTTGAGTTACAAATTTTCTCCCCATCTTTCCCCTACCCATCACCCCAGAACAGTGATCCCACTGAATACCCCTCCTCCAATCTGCTCTTTCCTATGTCCTCCCCATTCCCCCTCCAACTTTCCAGTAGGGAAAGATGGATCTCCATATCCTAGTGCCTGTATATCTTATTTTCCAGTGCATGTAAAAATCATAATATAATAATAATTTTTTAAACACTTGATTTTAAAACTTTGAATTCCAGATTCTTTCCCTTGCAAAACATTTCCACAGTGGATATATTGTGAAAGACTGACTATATTTCCTTTCATCCTATCCCATCCCTCACTTGTTCTATTTTCTACTTTGACCCTCTCCCTTTTCAAAAGTGTGTGCTTCTAACTACCCTCTCCCCTCCCCCCCCCAAACTGCCCTCCCTTCTATCATTCTACCTCTCATCCTGTTCTCCCCTCCTTTCCTGTAGGGTAAGATACCCAATTGAATGTGTATGTTATTCCCTCCTTAAGCCAAATTCAATGAGAGTAAGGTTGACCCCGTTCCTTTTTGCCTTCCTGTTCTTCCCCTCCATTTACTCTTGCCTCTTTTACATGAGATAATTTACCCTATTCTGTCTCTCCCAATCTCATCTCATTATATTCCTCTCTCACCTCTTAATTTTATTTTTAAAATATCATCCCTTTCTATTCAATTGATCCTGTGCCCTCTATCTATGTATACCTGTACACAATTATACACACACTCACATATGTACTCATATATGCACACATACTTTCCTATATAGACACATATATGTATGTATGTATACATATACATTTATATTCCCTTCAACTGTCCTCATACTGAGAAAAGTTTCATAGGTTACAATTATCATTTTTCCATGTAGGAATGTTAATAGTTCAACTTTGATAAATTCCTTATGATTTCTTTTCCCTGTTTACCTTCTCATGCTTCTCTTGCTTCTTTTATTTGAATGTCAAATTTTCTATTCAACTTTTTTTTCATCAAGAATGCTTGAGAGTCCTCTATTCCACTTAATGACTATATTTTCCCCTGAAACATTATACTCATTTTTGCTGGGTAGGTGATCTTGGTTTTAATCCTAGTTCCCTTGACCTCTGGAATATCATATTCTAAGCCCTTTGATCCCTTAATGTAGAAGCTGCTAGATCTTATGTTATCCTGATTGAATTTCCACAATATTCAAATTGTTTTTTCTTGGCTGCTTGTAGTATTTTCTCCTTGATCTGGGAACTCTGGAACCTGGCTATAATATTCCTAGGAGTTTTCTTTTGGGGATCTTTATCAAGAGGTGATGGGTGAATTCTTTCAATTTCTATTTTGCCCTCTGGTTCTAAAGCATCAGGGCAATTTTTCCTTGAGAATTTCTTAGAAGATGATTTCTAAGTTCTTTTTTTTGATCATGGCTTTCAGGTAGTCGATTAATTTTTAAATTCTCTCTCCTGGATCTATTTTCCAGGTCAGTGGGTTTTCCAATGAGATATTTCACATTGCCTTCTATTTTTTCATGTGTTTAGATCTGTTTAATAGCATCTTGATTTCTCATAAAGTCATTAGCTTCCATTTGCTCCAATCTAATTCTGAAGGAATTATTCTCTTCAGTCAGCTTTAGAAATTCTTTTCCCATCTGGCAAATTTGGCTTTTTTAAGGCATTCTTCTCCTTATTGGATTTTTTTGCCATTTGAGTCTATTTTTAAGGTGTTATTTTCTTCAATCAGGTTGTTGACTTGCTTTTCATGGTTTTCTTGCATCATCTTCATTTCTCTTCCTCTACTTTTTCCCTCTACTCTTCCTCTATTTTTTTTCTGCCATTTCTTTTATTTGGTTTTCAAAATCCTTCTTGAGCCCCTCTATGGCCTCTAACAAGTTCATATTTTCCTTTGGAAGGTTTTGGTGCAGGTGTTCTGACTCTGTTGTTTTCCTCCTGTTCCATGCTTTGATCCTTTTTGTCCCCAGAAAAGGAATCTAAGGTTTGAATGCTGTTCTTGCTTTGCTTCCTTTGCTTGCTCATGCTACCACTCAATTACTTGACTTGTGAGCTTTTTGCCCCAGTAGAACTCTGCTTGCAGACAATAAAGCTTTGTCCCAAATTGCTGAGGTTTTCGCACCTGCCAGAGCTATTAGTTGGGTGCCCTCTCTACAGCCCCCACTGGCTCTGGCACCTGGTCACACACCCCAGGACCTCCACCCAAGACAGTGATCCAGATCCAAGCAGGTTGAAGAAACAGCGATTAACCTTTCAATCTTCACTTGGTCTCCCTACAATCTGCAGGCCAGAAGCTCTGAAACAGCGATGTGGTGGTGGCTGCACAGCTGCTGCACCTTCATTGCTTCTCTCCTTCTTGCCCCAGGGGCAAAGGCCAGACTGCACTCTCAATCCCCTTGTTCCAGCAAAGTCCACACTGACCTTTTACTTTGCCTTTGGCATTTATGGATTGATAGTTTTGGAAACTGCCACAGCTGCTGGTGATCCACTCTCTTGAAGTCCCTCCAGCTGCTGCTGGTCAGGGCTACCAAACCACCGGCTCACATGGATATGGGCTTGGCTCTTACCGTGCTGTGATGGATCCTTCCTGCTGGCCTGCTGGGCTGCCTTCAACAGGAGATTTGTTTCTCTCTGTCACTTTGTGGGTTCTGTAGCTCTAAAGTTTGTGTATAGTCATTTTTTATAGTTATTTGAAGTGATTATGGGGGGAGCACTGTGAGTCTTCCTGCTTCTACTCCACCATCTTGGCTCCATCCCTAGTACTTTTACTTTTGAAAAATAAATACAGATTGAAGGATGGTTCACCATGCCATCCACATACAGTTCTTTAAGGATCAGGAAGCATTTTTTTTCTTATGGCAACACTGTAGTTCAGTAATATGAATGTTATCCTCATTTTATTGACAAGGAAACTGAGGATCAGAGAGATTACTTGATTCTGGCACAGCCACGGGTGGCAGAGCCTATGTCACCTATATATGAATATCTATTCAGTATAGTATATGAATTCAGCCAGGAATATGTTGGTAAATGTTTAATACCTATCTCCAAAAAAATATACATGACACACTCTAGAGATCAATATACATAACTGACATTTTCCCCATCATTTAAAGTGTAGACAATCAACAAAACAATACATCAAGACCTGATTTGTAGCATTTGCCTTTTTCTATGGTATAAATGTTCACTTTCAAAATGTAAAATTGAGTCTCTCAGTTAAATGGTATGAGCTGGTTTGAGCACATCCCTGAATTCCAGCCATCTGGATTCCAAGTCTAGTCTTTCTGCCTCTATAATCTCAATCTCTTTCTCTGTCTCAGTCTGTCTCTGTCTTTCTCTCTCCCTCCTTCTCCCTATTTCCCTCTTTCTCTTTCTGTTTCTATCTCTGTCTCTGTCTTCCTTTCCCCCCTTTACTGAAGATATAAGGAAAAGCGACATTTGTCTACTGTGGCTGAAATGGCCAGGGTCTGAATTACAAGGATAAAGAGAGTATACATACTTGAGTTCCAAGGTATCTTCCCTACCTCCTCTGTTACTGTAGACATTAGCACCATCCTCCCAGTCTGTCAGGTTTGCAACCAGGAGTCATCCTGGGTTACTCACTCTCTCTTACCCCTTGTGTGCAAGCTGTTGCCAAGGCCTGCTGATTTTATCTTTGCACCATTTCCTGAGTGTGCCCCCTGTTTTCCTCTCACACTGCCACTACTCCAGTGCAGGTCTCATCACCTCCCACCTTGATGAGTGGATTTCCTGTCTTAAATCTTTCCCATTCAAATCCATTCTCCGTTCAGCCACTAACGTGATTTTCCTAAAATGCAAGTGTAATAACAACACCCCCCTATTCAGTAAACTCCAGTGGCTTCCTTTTGCCCCCAGGAACAAATACAAAATGTTCTGCTTGACATTCAAAGCCTTCCATAACCTACCCCCTTCCCACCTTCTATTCTTTTTTTTTTTTCGCTTTTTGAAGGGGCAATTAGGGTTAAATAACTTGCCCAAGGTCACACTGCTAGTGTTAAGTGTCTGAGGTCCGAATTTGAACTCAGATCCTCCTGACTCCAGGGCCTATTCACTGTGCCACCTAGCTGCCCCACCCCCACCTTCTATTCTTTTTCAACCTTACTCCCCAACCTGTAGTCTTCAGAAATACAGTGACACTGGCCTCCTTGCCAGCCCCCACACAAGATTCTCCATCTCAGCCCCAGATATTCTCTCTGACTGTGGCCTTTACCTAGAATACTCTCCCTTCTCTTCTCTACTTACCTGCCTGGCTTTCTTTAAGCATCAACTGAAACCCTTCCTTCTACAGTCAGCCTTTCCCGACCTCTTAATTCCAGTGATTTCCTCTGTTAAGTATTTTCTATTTATCCTGTGCATAGCTTGCTCTGTATATTTGTTTGTATGTTGTCCCTCCATCCTGCATTAGATAGTAAGCTTCCTGTCTGAGACTGTCTTTTACCTCTTTTTGTATCCTCAGTGATTAGCACAGTGCCTGGTACAGTAGGTTCTTAATGAATGTTTATTTATTTGAACTGGATTACATTTATCTGGGTCTTGTAGTCAACCTATGTAAGTCTGAACTTAGATAAAGTAATAGATCTGTGATTTCATTGGTATAGGGAATTTCTGGATAAGGAAAATCCTTCTGTGTGGGCAAGTTGGTTCTTTCTTGGCAACATTCTGTTTTAGAGAGTGGGTCAATGGGGTCTTGACCCACAGTTTAAGAAGTGCTGAAGGGATTGAGAGTGGAAAAAGTTTAAGAAGCCCTTCACTCTAACTCACTGAGAGTATAAATGACTTGTCCAGGGTCACACAGTCAATATGTGTCAGAAGTAGTACTTGAAGTCTAGTCTTTTTGGCTTCAAGCCTGGCTCTTTATCTAGTCCCTGAAGCTGCCTTGATCTGCATTTACAAAACAGATGCATTAGAAGGTGATTTTGAGAAACTTCTTTCAGACTTTTACAAAGAGATTTTTTGCAGATTTCTTTTACAAAGTAAGGTCTCCAGTTGACTTTATTTCTGAGGAGGATGCTATCTTGGAGGTGATTATGATCTGTGTGTGCCTATGAGGTTGACAGGTCCAATATGAGACCAATAGCCACTTGTATATTGTAGACTTAGCTATCTAAAATATTTTTCAGTATAAAAATTTAGATTTCATTTATAGCTTTTCTGGGAATATAAATTCCTTGTGTGGAGTGAACATTCTTTTCTCTTTTTGATGTTTGTCAAATAGTTGTAAGATTTTAATATTCAGACTTTAAAAATGAAAATTATAAACACATCAGGATTTACTGGGTTTGAAAAAACTAGGATTCACTTAATAAAGCAAGGATATCTGAAGCCAAGTGGATTGGTCATAAGATGAAAACTACCTGCCTTTGGGCTACTTGGTTAAATTTAGCCTACTTCAGTTGACATACAATTAATTCCATTGCATGATTTTTGGTAGGAAATAATGACAAAGGCCTATGGTCACTCGGTAGAATTACCTGTGTTGTTGGACCCCTTTGTGAAGTCTGACACCCTATTCTAGGGATACTTTCTGGTCTTGGTTTTTCCAGATTTTTCTTTCCCTGTCCTGAATGGGAACCTATTCATCAAGACCCTCACAATTAGGGTTAACTTACTCTGTCATGGTTTGCTGAGGTGTATGGAAAATGAAAATGTTTACGTATGAGTATAATGTTCTATATACAGGCAGCTAAGGGAAAAGGTATGATTGAAACACAAGTAAAAAATGAACTCTTGGGACCATGTTGTAGGAGGCAGTTATTTTAAAAAAATTATTGTTCATTTGATCCAGGGCCCTGAAAATTACTATAATTCTAAAAATGCCATGTAACTTCCCAGATTAAATGCCAGTAGCCAGGGTATGCTATTTTCTAAAATCAATCTAGCTCCTCTAGATTCTCAGGTTAAAAATGTCGAATGATGAGGAAAGGTTGAGGCTGCTGAATCTCTTGAGCTTGGGATTTCTGGGTTGCAGCAATCTAAGCTGATCCTGTTGTCTATACTAAGTTAAGTGTGGCAAGCCCCTAGAAGTTGGGAGCTACTAGGTTGCCAAAGGAAGGGTGAATCAGCCCAGCTCTGAAATGAAAAAAATTAAACCATGTGTGCCAATCAGAGCAGGGCTGGCTGAGAAGCCCTTTTAACTTCCAGCCTCTAAGAGATAGGGACACCTAGTCTTTAAAAATAAAAACAAAAACCAAACAAAAACAAAAAAGCCAAGGAAGGTGGATGGGTGGGTGGATGTGTAGGTGGTTTGGAGCAGATATTGAAAATAAGTAAATTTATAACAAATCAGTGTGTTGAAGAGCAAGCCACTGCTGTGGGAAAGGGAAGAATGATAATGATTAAAAAACGTTTCCTTCCTTCCTTCCTTCCTTCCTTCCTTCCTTCCTTCCTTCCTTCCTTCCTCCTTTTCCTCTTCCTCCTCCTCCTCCCTCCTTCTACTTTTCCTCCTCCTCCTTCTTCACTCTTCCCCCCTCTCTCTTCCTCTTCCTCCCTCCCTTTCCTTCTCCATCTTTCTCCCTCTTCCTTCCTTCCTTCTTTTCTTTCTTCCTATAAACATTTCCATCATAGTTGTAATTTTACATAATTATCAGGTTGATTTTAAAAATACAGAAATAAGGCTTTACATTTATTCACATAATCTGTCTGTCTGTCTGTCTATCTACCTAGAGACTAATAGTAATAATAGCTGCTATATTCACCTTCCAGAATAAAACTAGGGTTTACAGTATATACCCTCCCTATATCATTGTGATATATATATATACAATATATAATATAATACATATACATAAAATATAGTAATATATACATATATCTGAATACATACATATGTGTATACACACACACAATATGTATGTATGTATGTATGTATGTATAGCAGAGAAAGAGAGGAATAGCAGCAGTAGCAAAAGTTATTTTCAGCTCTCAATGTCCTGATAGTTAATATAGGGTAGCTAGGAGGCTTAGTTGATAGAGTGCTGGGCCTCCAATCAGGAAGACATTTTTATGAGTTAAAATCAGGCCTCAGGCACTTATTAGTTGCATGTCTCGAGTCAAATCCCTTAACCCTGTTTGCCTCAGTTTCCTTTTCTGTAAAATGTAAAATGAGCTAGAGAAGGAAATGGCAAACCATTCCAGTATCCTCACCAGAAAAACCCTTAGTGGGAGTCGAACACAACTGAAAATAACTGAACAGCAGTTCATATTATTTAGAGGGGGGGAAAAAGCAACCAATAACTATGAAGTCACCTGGAATTTAGGTGAAGATAAGTAAATCTTGCATATTAACACCTGTATTCAGGGCTTTAATTCATTAATGATTAATCTCAAATTACCATATGATGTCACATTTCTATAAAATAATAATTAAACTCAGTGTCATGAATATTAAATTCAAGTGGCATAGACTCCGAATCATCTTATTTCTGAATCAGTAATTGCTACATCAAGAAATACTTTCTTATATGACCAAAGCTTGGGTATATTTGTTTTTTCTATTGTTTTTTTTCTATTATTTTCATGTTCCTCTGTTTTCTCACTACTAGAACTATTTTTTCCACCTTTCAAAATTATAATTCTAGAATAGCAGTCAGCAAATCAGCCACATACTGACTGAATTCTTATTATGAGATCAGAATTTCAGTGTGTATTGTGGTAGAAATGAAGAAGGGTAATTCCTGTGATATCACAGTTGCAGGGAACAAATATTATTCTGCTTTAAAAAAGTGTCGAGTTTAAAATGTTTGTACTAGTGAAACTGGTATTATTAGCCCATTGGGTTTGTAGAACTTTCCTGCTATTTGTACCTACTAGTCTCAATTCACTACAGAGGAAAGAAAATTAAATTTGTAATTAGAAGATCAGTCAAGTTCTGACTGCCTTTCACTTCTGTACGACCTTGGATAAGTCTCTGTGGGAGCACCTAGGTGGTGCATTGGATAGAGCACTAAGCCTGGAATCAGGAGGACCACAGTTCAAATGTGACCTCAGACTCTTACTAGTTTTGTGACCTTAAACAAGTTACATAACTCCATTTGCCTCAGTTTCCTCATCTGTAAAATAAGCTGGAGAAGGAAATGGTAAACCGCTCCAATATCTTTGCCAAGAAAACCCCAAATGGGGTTACGACGAGTCAGAGACAATTTAAACAAATGAACAAACCACACACACACGCAATCTCTTCTGTTTTTTCATCTTTAAAATCAAGAAGTTGGATCAGATAATCTCCAAAGTTCTTATCAGTTGTGAGTCTGTGATCTTCACAGCAACCTAATAAGAAAGGGAGTCATATTTTTTATTACACCTACTTCTACAAATGAGCAAAACGAGACTGTAAGAAGCTTTGTGGCTTACCTAAGTTTCCACAGCTAGTAAATAATAAAGACAGGGACCAATCCAGACCTTTGGACTCCAAGGACAGCTCTCTTTGCTGCACATCACACTGTTTCATAATAAAGCTCCTTTATTAAATCTTCTAAATTCTAAATTTAATGAATACTGAAATGAAAAGAGAACATTTGCATATGCAAAGTGAACAGAAAAAATTTTATATGTCAAGCTACAGAGCTCTATCATATATATTTATATAATGCTATTTTTTTTAAGTTGCCATTCAGTACTCATCTGGTGATTAATTAAATCTACTCCTTAGAAACTGCTTTTCTAGTAAAGCGCAGGAAATTAGCTACATCAGGAAGAAGAAAAAACCCTTTAGAAAATCTATGGGGAAGTCTGAGTAAGAAGTGGTTTTGAAATTTTATTTAATTTTTCATTTTTTTGGTGAGCCTTAAACTGTAGTAAGAGCTTACTTAGAAGGGCTTAGCAATTTTGAATTTGATTGCTTTGATGAACTTTTGCCTGTAAAAATACCTTTCAATGAACAAGGATAGATTATTGGAATTTCTGTTTACCCTGCTCAAAAGTTAATTACAAATAGCTCTTTTGCATAATTATTAGTTTTGTTGACATCTTCAAGTCTCTTGCATGTCATCTAAGCAAGGAAACCTCAGCATTGCTCTTCTGGGAAAGTATAAGAAAGGACTGTGTTCATGCTTGTGTTGGAAAGGAACATGGTCTGGGGGTCAGGGGAACAAGATTCAATCCTGACTATCTAGCCACTGGATGGATGTTATCCTCATTAATATATTTTCTTTCTATTTATTCAGTCGATCAAATATTTACTAAGTCCCTATTTCCTGGCTCTGGAACTAGGCTGTGATACTGTGACCTAATCATTCATCGCTCTGAGTCTTAGTTCCATCATCTGTAAAATGAGAATACTGATACTTACATCACCTATTTACAGATTTGATATGAGAAACGGAATTTTAAACCATGAAAATATTATATATTCAGTTTTAAAGCTGGAAAATATCTTAGAGACCAAGAAGTCTGAAGCTCTCATTTTATAGATGAGGAAACTGAGACTGACAGATGTTAGACTTGCCAGGTCTGAGCACACAGCTCCTAAGAGTCTAAGACAAAATTTGAACTCAGGTCTTCTTGGATCTAAGCCCAGCACTCATCTATACCACTTACAATGCTATGGATTTCAGGGGAAAATTGGGCAAGGTTCTGAAATGAGATAAGGAACTGAAAAAATCCCTCATCTTTTGGTTTAAGTGACTTTAAAGTATTACTTTGAATTATTTGAATCATTACTTTTAAGTATATTCTCCAATTTTTAGATAGGAAATAAATTTAAGTAAAAATGCCCATTGTAAACACCAAGTTTTTTTCTTGAATAGTCTGTCATCAATGTCCTATTTCTTTTTTTTTTTCTTTTTGGAGGGGGAAGGCAGGGCAATTGGGGTTAAGTGACTTGCCCAAGGTCACACGGCTAGTAAGTGTTAAGTGTCTGAGACTGGATTTAAACTCAGGTCCTCCCAGACTCCAGAGCCAGTGCTCTATTCACTAAGCCACCTAGCCACCCCAATGTCCTATTTCTTTCTTTTAGTTGGACTTACTGAAGGAAGAATATTGTTCTTAATTTTGAATCATAAGAACCAATGGATATATGGAGAGATTCTTTCAGGGTTGTCTGATCTGTGGAGCTGGTGTTACTATCATTCCCACAATTTTCCCTACTCCTTCACATCCCACAATGCACTTAAAAAATTGTTGCATGGTTGTATTCCATAATTACCATTTACCTCTTTGAACTCTATCTTATAATAATAATGGCTAGCATTTATATAGTGCTTTATGGTTTGCAAAATACTTTTAAAGGTATTATTTTTTTCTTATACCACCTCTTTGAGGTAGATACTATTATCGTCCTCATTTCCAGGTGAGGAAACCGAGGCAGGCAGCGATTAAGGGTCTAGCCCAGTGTAACACAGTTAAGGAGTATCTGAGGCAGAATTGGAACTCAGGCTTTCCTACTTTTAAATTCTGTGCTCTAGCCAGTATTCTGCTTCTTCAACTGTTACCTAATTTATAAGTACCCAGTTTCTTTTCAGTTGTTATTTTTTATGTGGTACTAAAGTGCTGCTATAAATATCTTGGTATATATTGTGGTTGTTTAGTCATTCAGTCGTGTCTGACTCGTGAACTCATTTGGGGTTTTTTTTTTTGGCAAAGATACCGGAGTGGTTTGCCATTTCCTTCTCCAGCTCTTTTGACAGATGAGGAGACTGAGGCAAACAGGGTGAAGTGAGTTGCCCAGTCACACAGCTAGTAAATGTCTGAGGCCAGATTAGAACTCAGGTCTTCCTGACTCTAGACCAAGAGCTCTATCCATTGTACCACCTAGCTGTCCATATTAGTAGATAGAGGATTTTTTTTTACTTCCTTAGGGTGTATGTAGAGTAATAAGTGGCATCATCAGTTAAAGCCTCCCATTGCCTTTAGTGTAACTAGTTTTAGCCTCCTGCCTTCTTTTTCAAGGCTCTTGCGATGGTTTTTTAACCTTTCTGTGCCTTCAGAGAGAGTTTTCATGTGGTACTGTAATTTAGAGCCATAACAGCAACAGCAATCACTTGGAAGCCAGTCTTCTGATGATGGGCCTGTATGAACTTAATCAGATAACAAGCTTGTTTCTGAGTCAGTAGAAGTTTTTCAGCTTGACAGAGACTTTCAGAGCTTGTGCTTCCCTGACAAAACCCTCAGAAATGCAGATTGGTCCATTCCATGGTGAAACCCAGAGCAGAACTTTGGTGGAGACTTAAAATACCTGTAGTGGAGAACTGAAATGCATATTGTGATGACTTGTTTCATTTTGACACGAAGATGACCCTGAGTTATATCTATAGCAATAAATGTAATGGAGATTTTCAATATATGCTATAACATATTATATGCATATATGCATGCATCATATAGATATAATATATGGCAATACACGTGGTTGAGACTTTATTCATCGTGAATGGGTCATCATGTCATGCAGGTGACCCTTGGTTTTATATACATATAAAATAATACATATAGTAGAAACTTTCAATATGTTCCAGGATATATGATATTGCATATATTATGTATTACAAATGCCTATTATATGTATTTCGATATATATATATCATGTAACCTTAATGCATAATATATAAGTATCTGTGCCTATGTGTATATGATTGTATGTATAGCTTCAGATGTGTATTTTTTTATTTTATTTTATTGGTTTAGGGAACCTCCAGTGAGGAAACTCCTTCTGCCAATGAAGATCTACAGCAGTGCTCAGAAAAAGTCTCCAAGAGTTGTTTAGTGTTTAGTTGTTTAGTCATTTCAGTCATATCCAACTCTATTTGGGGTTTTCTAAGGAAAGGTAATGAAGTGGTTTGCCATTTCCTTCTCCAGCTCATTTTGCAGATGAGGAAACTGAGGCAAACAGAGTTAAGTGACTTGCCCAGGGTCATACAGCTAGCACATACCTGAGGCCACTTTTGAATTCTGGTCTTCCTGACTTCATGCCCAACGCTCTGTCCACTGCACCACCTAGCTGCCCATTGCCTAGTATACTAAAAGGTTATTTAAGACTCGTCCAGGCTTACACCTAGAATGTATCAAAGGCAGGACAAGATTTTACTGACTCCAAGGCTGACCCTGTATCCACTCTGCTGCCACTCATTTGCAGTATATAGGCTACTTTTAGTAAATCAGAATCTGTTCCCAACACTAACATTATTTTGAATTTTAATTTCAATGCAAATTAAATGCTTCATTGTTCTGTTTTTTTATTTCATTGAATGGTTGATGGCTTTTTCTCAATTCCTTTTCTTTGATTTTATTCTTATAGTTTTGTTTCATAAATGTTAGTTTGCATATTTCTGAATCTAGTTTTTCTATTATAATTTGACAAGACCTTGTTAATCAAAATTGGACCATATTTCAATTTGTTCGTGTTTTAGTGAAAGACCATCGAATTCCAAACCATTTGGAGATCATTTTTTTTTCAGATTTGGATTGCCATGGGGTTAGTTGATAATTTGAGAATCACTGGCAATATCTACTACAAGGGACTCTACTCCAATTCATTTATTTCCATTACACACAATGGACATTTATTAAGTTCCTGCTGTGTGCACAGTGTTATGCACAATTACTATGTGAGACAAATCCAAAGTTTAGAAAGATATGATTCCTTCCTTCATTGATGGTGGTGTCTCACAAAGAGCTCTCAATTGCCTGCCAGGGTCTAGAACTTAGGAGGAGGCAGGCAGAAATTTCACGACTCAAACATTAACTATGCTATTCCTGGTAGCTAACTATATTTGAAGGTATACTTTGTGAATCAAATTATTACTTGTGACAATAACATTATTCAGTTACTTGTAGCACTTTACAATTTATGTTCCCATCTATTCATTATCTTAATTGATCTATGTTGTGAAGCATGAAGAGCAGGGGTAATTCTCATTTGACAGATGACCAGACATGCCCAGAGAAATAGAATGACTTACCCAAAGACACGTAACAAGTGGGATTGAATGTATCACGGTGGTCTTCTCTGGATTTTGTGTAATCTATTGCCATACCTTTCCAGAGCAATCTGGCTTCTTCCAAGGCTCTAGGAATCAAGGGATGGGGTGTGTAGGCTTTTGATTTGAAATATGAAGCTCAGGTTCAATATTACTTAGGAAGGGGAAAACACCCCATTTAGAATAGCTGCATCCAGTGGACCAGGGTTTTATTTTATTTTATTTTTTAAGATTTGAGACCCTACATGGAAAGACTTATCATATGGGTCATATTTAGCAAGGAGATAAAGTAGGTATAGGTCCTTCCACTTTGATCAGCATGGGTGGGCCATGTCTTAGTGTTAAAGTGCCATCTTAAAATATTAATTTTGATATAAAAAACAGCTACAAAGTAAAACAGGAGGAAGCATGGAATGTTAGCATGAGTGTTGACTTTGGAGTTAGAACACCTGGGTTCAGATCCTGCATCACACTCCTGTGTGTGACCCTGTGGGTAAAACATTACCTGTTCCTTCATTTTTTCACATATAAAATGATAGAGTTGGACTAGTTGCCTTCTGAGGTTCCTTCCATTTCTAAATTTGTGATCCTAGGACCTAATTATAGAATATGAACACTATTTTCCATTAACAAAGTGTTGTAATATTTAAAACTTTCCACACAGTGTAGTAGCATAGAGTTTGGCTTCTTAGCATACACCCCATGAAGAAAAACCTTCGATATCTTGCATGCTCCTGAGTGTCTCTACCTAGCAGATACTAGAAGGCTCTAATCTTTGTAGATGAGAAGATATCCCAGCACATAGTATCTAGTGACTTGCAAACTTGTATTTGTGTGGTGTTTTTAAGGTTTGCAGAGCCTTTTATGTACATTTGATCCTGGGCAACCCAGCTCTTTTTTTTTCTTTTTGGAGGGGGGAAGGTAGAGCAATTGGGTTAAGTGACTTGCCCAAGGTCACACTGCTAGTTTTGTGTTAAGTGTCTGAGGCTGAATTTGAACTCAGGTCCTCCTGACTCCAGGGCCAGTGCTCTATTCACTGTGCCACCAAGCCACACCCCCAGCTCTTTTTTTAACCCCCATTTTACAGATGAAGAAACTGAGGATGAGAGAGATTTGGTGACTTGTCCAGGGTCACACATCTAGTCAGAGGAAGCATTTGAACCCAGATCTTTTTGACTTTCTGAATGTCCAGCATTCTATCCATTATAACGTATTGGCCTTCATTAAGATTTAGTCTGGTTGCAGCCATGTTTCCTTGTCTTTACCTTACTTCCTAAATTCAGCTTGTCTAGTCATAATAAGATACAATGAGGATAAGCCTGTCTAATTCTGATTTGTGATTTGTACTTCGTTCAGGCAGAGAAAGCTGATGGATTCATCAACTTGCCAGATTTTGCTGTGGACAGAGCTGCTGAATGCAAGAAAAAGCAGTAAGTCATCACATGTCACAAATTCCTGCATGGCCCATATAAATATTCACCTAATTCACAATCATTGTGCATTTGGCTGGGTGGGATCCTGACCTCAAATAGGTGTGGTGGTTCAGAAGTTAATAAAGGGAGCCTGCAAAAGTTGACTAGGAATAGAAGAGTTTCTCTTCATGTGTGTTGGACATTGGCATTCCAATGGCCTCCTAGAAAATTCTACAGTGGATCTCTGTGTTCTGTGATGCAAGGGAACTCTATAAGCAAGTCTTCCTATAGAAGTCAGGAGATCAGATGCCAAGGTTCTGTGCTAGTTAGTAACCGAGATTCAGCAGACCTCCCTCCACATAACTATAGGCATGAAGACAAGTAAGGCCAATGCTGTTTTCTTGTTTAAACTGTTTGTGAAACTATTCATGGCATGGATAGTCATTTATCTTCCAAGCCAGATAATAAATTCTAGGCTAGCTCTCTGCTGAAAACAAATGTTTGAATACAGTGCTTCATGTACAGAGGTAAAATGGAATCAGGAGAGGTTCAGAGCTGGAAAAGGGACTTAAGGTCATCTAGTCCAAGCCTCTCATTTTGTTGATGAGGCCTATAAAGATTATTTAGCATATACAACATTACAGAGCTAGGTAAGATGCAGAGCTAAGACTGGAACCAAGTTTCCTGAATCCCAATACCCTTCCCTTTCTATCCCAATTTCTCACTACAGCTTCCCTAATGATGCCTTTTCCTTTCTCCCCCTTCCCCACCTCCCCTTTTCCCATTCTGTCTTTCACTTTCAATTAATCTGTTTTTTTTTGTTTGTTTTTATTTTTTGCCTTTTGGAGGACAATTGGGGTTAAGTAACTTGCCCGAGGTTACATGGCTAGTTTTTTGTGTGTGTGTGTGTTAAGTGTCTGAGGCCAGAACCAAACTCAGGTCCTCCCGACTCCAGGGCCGGCCCTTTACTCCCTGTGCCACCTAGTCGCCCCCCCCCCCAAAATAATCTTTTTTAATCCAATTAAAAGTCAGCATTCATTAATGGTAGTAGTTATTCTGGCTTATAATATAGTGTTTCAAGAGCCTGGGTTGAGCTGGGTGGAAGGTACTAGCTATCTTTTAGGTGTTGGGGACTTTGGTGCAGCAGGATATGTGCACTTTTGCCTTGACTTAGGCAGCTTTTGGTTAGTTAGCAAAGACGGTCTGGCCATATGCCCTGAGACTTCTGGTTTAAAAGCTAATGTTGAAATAGCCACTAAAAAGCATTTGATGATTAATTTCAGTATTTCAAGCTTTTACTTGAAACTGAGATGAATACCAATTTTATTCTTTCTTTTTGTTCAAAGTGTATTATGTCTGTCATGAATTTAGGATGTATAGAATTGGTTATTACTGAATAATTAAAATATGACAATTTTATATCTGTTTGTCTACCTTGAACTTTAATTACAGTAGATTGGAATACATGTATTTTTTATTAATGAAACTCCAGAAATTATTACGTGACCCACGTCAAAGTGTGACTAACTGGGCAAGGCTTTTAACTCAGAACCCTCCCACAAGGTAATGTTTGTAAAGGCCCCTTTGGAGTTAGGGCCCTGAAACTTCAAGTGCCTTTCTAAATTTCCTGTGTATGTTGGAGGGATCTTCATTGAAACATTTGGGTCAGTTATTGTAAAGTGAAGCTCCTTACCCTGCATTTTTTCTTTGTCTTAAGCATTGACAAACAGCATATTCTTGACCAAATGAAAATGGTATAATCTTATTTTAAAGGGAATTTCTTAAGCATTAATTAACATTATTCTCTCAATCACAGGAGGAATTGACTCATGCCTTTCTGTGGAAGCCAGCTAATGGAATAGGCAGCATTTAATTTGAATAACTTTTTAAACTCGAAGTAGAAAAGGAGAAGGAATATCACTTTTGCTGATATAGCTATGAATTCATCTTCTATTCTACATTAACTTCTCATGTATCTTTACTGTTTTCCCTTCAAGTGCTTTTAAGATCAGCCACCCGCAGATCAAGACTTTTTATTTTGCAGCAGAGAATGTGCAAGAAATGAACATGTAAGTAAATAAAACAGCTGCTTGTGAATTTTTATGGGCATAGACAAATTTGGTGACATTTTGGTATTTTGGATGCCAAGCAAGGGTTAGGCTTTTTTTTTTGTTGTTGTTTTTTGTTTTTATTTCTTAATATTCAGTTTTTAAAAAATTAATGAAAATTTACCTTTTCATCCTCTTGTTAAAAAAATCATTATGATAAGATATGCATAGCCAAGCAAAACAAATTCTTTCATTTGCTATGTCCAGAAAATTATTTGTATCAGTCTCTGCACCTTGAATCCATCACCTGTCAGGAGATGGGCTGCATGTTTCGTCATGAGTACTTTGGAGTCATGGTTAGTCATTACATTGTTGTTACTGTATACACTGTTCTTCTGGTCCTGCTTACTGCATTCTGTATCAGTTCCCAGGTTTCTCTGAAACTATTTCCTTCATCATTTTTTTTTTACATCACAATAGTATTCCTATGGATCAGTTTTGATTTTAAGTGAATTTCACTTTTGCCTCACCAATATGGTAATTTCTGCTGCTTCTAATCTTCCCATCCTTGCCTTTTCCAGAAGCTATCTGTTGTCATATTCTTTCTCTAGGATATGGAGGCCTAAGGGCTAGAAAAGAAAGTACAGCTGAAAATTAAGTTCTTTAAAATTAATTATGGGATGCTTCTGCAGGAACAATAAATTAGGAAGGAGGTAAGAGTGGCCATTTCAAGGTGCTACTGTTGTTAATATTATATAAGCTGTGAAAATGAGAGAATTAGGAAAATGAGGCTAGATGGAACCAGCAGTAAATTTCTCGGTTTTCAGCAGATGCCATCTGTGACATCTCAGCTGGTTTCCACCATGGGGCCATATGGAAGTGGGCATTTATTAAATACTTTTTGGTTGTCACCGTGAGATGCTTGAAGAATTTCTTGGCAGAATACTCCACAACCTCCTGCCATATCCTGTTGACGAACTTGCTGTCAGAAAGATTTTACTCTTAGTATAAATTTCTTTCTCTAATTTATATGCATTTCCTTTTTCTGTCTTTTAAAAATGTATGTGATAGACACTCAGATGGTAGCATCTCTTTGGTTTATATCAGTGTGCAGCTCGAGTGGATTTTAATTGATTGTGGATTTATATGGTGTAGCAAAACTTAAAAGATGAGATTGCCTTACTCTCTTCACATCTGATATGTGTATATTGATTTTATATTTGTATATTGTTTCACCTCCTTACTCCTATCACATCATATCTGATAAGTGTATATTACTTTCTTATTATGTTTTCTTATTACCCATTTATTGCTAATCAACCAATCAACAGGCATTTAATAAGCATTTATTTATACCAGGGACCATCCTAGCTGCTATACAAATACAAAAAATAAAACAATCCTTACTTTCAAGAAGTTTCTCTAGATTCCTTATTGGTTGTGTCTAGAGGAGTAAGACCAGAATGGTGAAGGGCCTTGAGATTGATGGCCTATATCACAATTGATTGAAGGAAATAAAGATGATTAACTTAGGGAAGAGAAGATTTAGTGCTTGGTAGGGGAAGGACAAAACAGTAACTCCATGCATTTGAAGAAGTATCATCTGGGAGAAATATTCAATTTTTTTCTGCTTGATGCTAGAATAGAAAGAAGTTGTAGGAATGCAGAATTAAGCTTAATGTAAGGAAAAGTTCCTCACAATTATGGCAAGCATAAAATGGAATAGGCTGCTTTGGGACACAGTGGGTTCCCACCAGCAAATATGTAACAGCTGGCTGTTCTACACCCCCAGCAAAAAAAAATATATATATATATATATATATATATATATACACACACACACACACACCATGGAATAAACTTTTAAGTTTAATTTTCATTAATAATATTTTCTCTACTACTTTCTTAAGTCTAAGTAACAAAACAAATCAAGCCCCAATTTGTAGCCTTTGCAGATTTCTGAGGTATAAATTGAACAATCAGTTTTCCAGAGACAGTTTGAGCTGGGCTTCCCCTCAAGAGAGGGGGTTTATTGAGAGGAGTATTGTTCTGGTAAGAACTATTCCGGAATTCAGGTCTTCTTAAACTTTTTCCACTTGTGATCCCTTTTCTATTTTTGGCAGCATTGTGTTGCCTGAGGGCATACACAGTGCAAAGTGCACATGCTTTGTGTTCTGAACAGCAGTGAAGTTGTGAAATTCAACATGGGCAATCCTATCAGAAACACCTCAGATTCATTAAGTCTTTGATTTCGAAGTTTTTTGGTCATTGCATGTTAAGAAACTTTGTACTCTTGCCAGATTTTTCACGACCCCATGTGGGGTTGTGACCCACAGTTTAAAAAGCTTTGAGAGGTACCTGCCAACTTTCAACATCCTATGAATCTATGACCTTCCCCTATGGTCTCTTCTTACACTGTCCCCATCTTCCTGTGAAATATCTATGAGGGAAAGTAGTAAAGACTTGACTTATATCCTCTTACTTGCCAGCAACATTTAGTTTTTAGTATACTGAACCCAGGTCACATACTTTCTGATTGCTGTCTCCCTCACCAGTAATCGATGGATCAGCACTCTTCAGGTGAGGAGCAGCCTAGCTCCTTAGTACAATGGGTTCCCTTTTTCTAGAAGGAACAAAACAAGGGATGAGGTAGCCAAGCTTAGAACTAAATCCCAACTTGGTTACTTATTACCTTTTGACCTTGGGTAAGTACTTTAACCTCTCTGAGAATCAAGTTTCTTTGTCTAGAAAATGAGGCGGTATGGTTCAACTGATGAGCTCTAAGGTTTCTTCTTCATCCAAATCAATGATTGATTTTATGATCTTGCCTAACATAGGATAAAGAATGGTCTCAGCCTAGGTTTGTTTTGGTCTTGTTTAGCAAGCATGTAGTACTCTGAAAAAATGATAAATCTATAGTTTAAAACCAAAGCACAGAAATTTTTTAAAAATTAGGACAGTTATTACCATTATTAAACAAATTTATGGATCTTTGTTTTTACATCACATTGTTTCCAATAAATTCTTACTCTCTTTGTCTACTTAAGTCCTACCTTGCAGCAAAGAGTAAAATGAGAAAAAAATCTAAAATTAAAAACAATTCAGTGAAACTGACTGACTGTTTGTTCTTATCTGACAGTAAACTGATTCTTACACACCCATATCCTTCCATCTCTGCAGTGGAAGGAGGGGAGTACACGTACCAATTCTTTTCTGTGTTCAAGCCTGGTCATTATAATTACAGAGCATTCAGTTTTTTAAAAACCTGCTTTTATTGTTTACATTGTAGCCATTGTGCCTGTTGTTTCTTGATTTTTTTAAACATCTGAATCAATTTATGTCTCTTCATTTCTCTGAATTATTTATATTTCTCATTCGGTTAGTGGTATTTCATTAGATTAAGGTACCACAATTTGTTCGCCAGTTGAAGAAGATGATTTTATTTCTTTTCTACTAAGCAAAGTAAAAGCAGGAGTCATAAAGAAGGCTTGAATGTTAAAGTGCTTTTAATTTGTGAAAGAAATCTTAAGTATCATTGACTAGATCTGCTGTATAAGGGAACACATTCTGTGTATTTGAAGGTAGTAGGTATTCTGTAATAGTGAGGGCCAGCCCTGGACAAAATGATGAAATAGATGAAAGTTGCCTTTGGTTCCCTCTAACACTAGCTTTGATCTTCAATGTCCATAATCTCCCTTGATACCTCCCACTTGACCACGTTGGTCGTATTAGAATAATAATAATAACTGCCCTTCACTCACAGGGTTATTTTGAGTTTCCCTGTCCGTAAAGGATTTGGGAACAATAAAACATTCTGCATGTATTAGTGATTATTTTCATCTGCTAGACAAAGCTCCACATCCCCAGCTTCCTTTTCCCCACTTTCAAATTGACCTGTACTGTCTTATTCCTTCAAAAAAAAAAAACTCTCTTCCATGTGACAATGGGTGTCAATTGGCCAATCAGATAAACAAATCGCTGGCAATGCTTTAGCAAGATCAGAGGCAAGGGATGTTTATTAATTAAAAGAGCAAAAATGCCCCAAGGAAACCCCTTTAGATCAAAGACTATTTTGTCCAGTGGAAATTATATGTGCCATTTAAGAACAATGATCATATTTCTCCCATAATGTATTTGTTCCAAAGCAAAGGAAAATGCTTCATTCCATCACATTTACCAAATTAAAAAAAATTACTAAAGGAATGTAAGTTAATGACTTTTTTAGAAAAAGCTGCATTTTCTCACGTTTACCAAATTAAAAAATATGAAGAAGCAAGCACGTTTTAATGATTAAAAAAACACCCAACATCTGCTTGTTATGAACTAAGGGCTTAATGTTTGGCTCTAGCATTGTAGTCTTTAGCAACAACTGGTTTTCTTTCTTTTTTTTTCCAGCTTATTTTTACTCTGACCTTAACAATCATCAAATAAAACAGGCATTTTGACATACATAGCAGAACAGAAAAAGAGCAATGTACATGAAGCTGTAGATCTCTATTTTGTAGTTTTCTTTTTAAGCATGTAATAAAGAGTAATTGTCATGTGCAAATAAAGGCACATTTAGTTTTGAGTCATGTCTGAAAACACTGATTCACAGTCAGGTTCACAGACTGTATGGCACCTGCTTTAAGTGAGGGACTAATCTTGCGAAAAACATATTAGAAATATTGTTGGGGCGGCTAGGTGGAAGCAGTGAGTAAAGCACCGGCCCTGGAGTCGGGAGGGCCCGAGTTCAGTTCCGGCCTGAGACTTAACACCCACACAAAAATACTAGCCATGTAACCTTGGGCAAGTTACTTAACCCCAATTGCCCTCCAAAAGGAAAAAAAAAAAGAAGAAATATTGTTGAGATGGCAGAGGGGGAACCAATGTGCCCCATCCCCCAATCTCAATAACACAGCTGCCACATAAAGACACCCAAGCATCAGAACCAATTTATAAACCTCTTTTCACTGTCATATTAAAATGACATTCTAATTTATATTTATTTACAGAAAGTCAGAAAGGTAGCACTGAAAAGTTACTGTAGCTGTACGTCTCCCCTCAGTCTGAGGAGCCCTATTAAGGCTTATATTTTCAACTCTAGGAAGGCCTTAAAGGAGTAAAACAGCCTGAGATCACAAGTCTTCCCAGTCCATATACTATTATATTATCCTCTTATACCTTTCCTTCTGTTTTGTCTGTGATATTTAATAGATGATTCAGTGATAATTCTGAAACCAAAGAGAAATCTAGCTCACTTTTGTAGTGCTCTGATTTTTAACTGGTTGATAAACCCTTTATTAAAATTCTCTTCCAGGACCTCTTCAGAGTATATAGCATCAGGATGCAGAGTTAATTTTGGCTCCTTGCATGCTAGGCAAATGAAGCTTACACTTAGAAGATACTATCTAAGCTCAAAGGTTTTAGTAACTGATCCAATGACAGTAGTGTTAGTCTGATACCTACTTTAGCTAAGCCTGAGAAACTCATCACTAGATTTGCCATACTTGGGATGATGAATCTTTTCTGCTTCCACTGTTATCAATGTTTACCAGGTCACAGAGGATTTGTGATTTGTAGCAGTATAGTGGATAACCATATTGACAAAGTCACTGCTTTTTTGAAGCATTGATGAAGAATAAATAATATAAATATTTCTCAAAATCATAACCGATACACTTGACAAGAAAGAGAGACCACTTTTAGATGTCATTTCCATTTTTAGAGCTTTGTCTTCATGGGTAACAGCTTTGTTTGAGTAGCTACATATCTATCCTAGGCCGGAGGGAAAAATACTTAAGGTTAATAGAAACCCCTTGTGTTTTGCAGTTACCCTCAATTTAAAACTACATGGGGAAGAAATTGCAATGGGAAGAATCAGTGTCTAAACTCAGTCTGGGGGTAGAAGCAGGCTTTTCTGCCAGAGTGTCAGAAATAAGAATGCTTGGATTTTGTGCATTGATGTCTCAACACCCATGCTATGCTAGCACACACATTCACATCAAAGGAATGTACAACAAACACCCAGGAAACATCTGTCATCTTCTCTTTCCATAACTGTGTGTCCTTTTGTGTAACCATCCATTTAACCACAAAAAGATGCTTTCTTATAGACTTAATATTTTCGAAAATTCCTGGTGAAGGGAATGATCTAAGTCAGTGAGTTCTAAAAACTCAGTAGTCAAGTAAAAGCTCCTAATCAAAAGTCTGTTTCTTATAATTGGTTACTGCTTTGTGTACATTGGTGATTGAGACTACAATATACCCTCTCTCTTTATATATACATAATGAATAGGGTGCAGATGGGGCAGTGGCTAGAACACCAGACCTAGAGTCAGAAAGACATGGGTTCAAATCCAGCCTCAGATATTTATTAGCTAATGTAACCCATGTCAGGTCCCTCAACTCTGTTTGCCTTAATTACCTCATCTGCAAAATGAGCTGGAGAAGAAAATGTCAAAATACTCCAGGATATTTGCCAAAAAACCCCCAAATGACTGAAAAACAATAACGACAATGAATGAAGACAGATAGATTGTTCTTGGTAATTGTTTTTTTTTTCTATTGAAGCTCTGGTAAATTACTATGCTTTTATGAACTGGGAAATCCATTATTTTTGTGAACTCTTCTCAAAACTTGAGATTCTTTTTTTACTTTTCAACTTTTAATTTTTGCTCTATATTGGATGAAATAAAATAAGACCCTCACATTTTCAGTAAACTCATATTTTGCCATTATGGAGTTTCTAAGTGGGTTAATTACATGTTACCATATCATTCCTAAGTAGAAAGTGATCAGGCTCCCATGTCACCATGTTGGTGCTGGCATCAATATTCTCTTAAAATGTCCATCAGAGTGATTGCTCTCATGGAAACATAAACTTTATGCAATTGGTATTATTTCATTTGCTATATTTGTACCTCATAGATCCTAGTACAGTGTCTGGTTCATGATAAGTTCTTGAAAAATGCTTGCTGATTGATTGCTTGTTGAGGTCTGTAGTTCTATGAAAACCACCATGGTTACCTTTACCCTAACACTGGCTAAAAATAATATGTGGAAGACATAGCTTATTTGCCATGCTATAGAAATTCTTGGTTTCCTTCCTTCCTCCCTCCCTTCCTCCCTCCCTCCCTACCTCCCTCCCTTCCTTTCCTTCCTTCTTTCCTTCTTTCCTTCCTTCCTTCCTTCCTTCCTTCCTTCCTTCCTTCCTTCCTTCCTTCCTTCCTTCCTTCCTTCCTTCCTTCCTTCCTTCCTTCCTTTTTTATTTCTTTCTTTCTCTCTATCTTTCTCTCTATCTTTATTTCTCTCTCTCTTTCTTTCTCTCTCTCTTTCTTTCTTTCTTTCTTTCTTTCTTTTTTTCTTTCTTTCTTTCTCTCTCTCTCTCTCTTCCTCCCTCCCTCCCTTCCTCCCTCCCTCCCTGCCTCCCTCCCTCCCTTCCTTCCTTCCTTCCTTCCTTCCTTCCTTCCTTCCTTCCTTCCTTCCTTCCTTCCTTCCTTCCTTCCTTCCTTCCTTCCTTCCACATGTTTTGGTATGCTCCAGTGTAACATGGTGCTGGAATGTTAATAAGAATAATCATAATTGAGTTTGACCATATCTAGCATTATTATAGAATCTTAGGTTTTAGAGCTTGAAGAAAACTCCAAGATCATGTGTTCTAATCTTTTCCTCTTATCGATCTGTAAACCATGATGTAGAGAAGTTAAATGACTTTCCCAAGGCATCATACTGGCAGTAAGTGACAGGGTTAGGGTCTTAATCTAGGTCATCTACTCTAAGAAAGTGTAATTTTGTTTCTAGCTGAAAATTTTAAAATGATGCAGCTGGGGAATGTTCCCTCATAGAAACACATCTCTACTTAAAAAGTAAATAGAAAACAGGATCTTCAAATGTTTGAATTATATTTAACTTTTCAAAAACTATATCTTTCATAAATTAAGGGATACCATAAATTAAGTCATAGTCAGATTTTTAGTAATTAAACGTGGAAATATCTTTTTTTATGTATTATGTACACTCCAAGGCTTCCCAAAGAGAACTATCCAGTCGTTTGTAGTCAAGGAGATGTAACTTTGATGATCAACTGAGTCAAGTATTTAGAATTTGAAGTGATGACAAAGTATTTGGAATGAAAACTTTCAAAGGAAGTTATATTTGGCCCTAGTATTTAGAATGCCCCAGAAAGCTATGCAATTTTATTGCTGCTCAGAACCAATTGCCCAGTTGTTCACAATCAAGGATGGCCTGAATAAAAAAGTTATGAGAAAGCCTTAGGCCCACATTTTGTAGAAGTATATGAAGGTTGTATATCTACATCATGAACTACCAGCCCTTCTGGGAAAAAAAAATTCCCTTGAATTATTGCCTCTTTCTGCTCCCATACAGATAGTGGGTAGAAATTGAAATTAGCTTTATTTTTTGGTTTTTTTTTTTGGAGGGGGAAGAGGCAATTGGGGTTAAGTGATTTGCCCAAGGTTACACTACTAGTAAATGTCAAGTGTCAGAGGTCAGATTGGTCCTCCTGACTCCAGGGCTGGTGCTCTATTCACTGTGCCACTCAGCTGCCCTTTGGGACATTTTAGCAACAGGACTGAAGTAATTTCTTGCTGAAGATGTTTGGGGAAGAAGACTCAGTGAGGGGATTTGAGGCTGGGGTACCAATTTGGTGTTGGGGCATTGGGACTCCATGATCATTAAAGTTTGTCATATCACATTTTTGCTTTCTATTTTGAATTTTAGGTGGTTAAATAAGCTCGGGTTAGCTGTAATCCGTCTTGCGTCCACAGGAAAAGAAGAAGGTATGCTTTATTTTAAACCTATGCTTATTTATAGTGGGAGGTGATTAGGTGATGGAAATAGAATGGGCTTTTATGCAGATGAAATGAACATATCACATCTGAACTTGAACTTCCCTAAAAATTAGAATGAAAGAGAAGGGAAGAGGAAGAATAAAAGGAAGAGGGAGGGAGGAATAGAAATGAAGATAGAAAGGAAAGGAGAATATAAATGAGTGCTGTACTGGTCAGTTTGTACTGGCTATAAGTATGTTGTTACCCTTACTTTACCCACATAGTAGCTGTAGGTTTCATTGGCACTGAAAGCAATTGCCAGTATAAATGTTTTATTTCCCCACTTCTATAGTTATGACAGCTCACACTCAGACAGACACCCCTTTTACTGATCTAGTCATGCTCTCAGCCCGACAACATTCCATCCTACGGTTTCCTCTCTTGTATTTTAGCATATGTGCTAGGTGGGTATGCTGCTAATTCTTGAAAGAATGGATTAATAAAGGGATGCCAGGACCTGAAATGGTGCTAGTGGGAGGTCTCATCATATGGGTCTGCCTAGAGCTTACATGCTTCAAAAGGCTTAAGAGTCTCTAGTCCTTTCTAAGTAATCACTAGATTTTAGTTTTTAACCTGGGGACTGTGAAACTCTTAATTTTTTTTTCTTGCTATATTTTCATGTAATTGATTTCTTTTGTAATATTATACATTTTATTTTATGCATTTAAAATATTATTCTCAAAAGGATTCACCTGACCCCCAAAGGGATCCGTGACACAAAGAATATTAAGCAACCCTGCAGTAGAAGGAACTAAGAACAAAATTTAAACTTTTAAATGAAACAGGTATAGAATCTTCAACCTTGAAATGGAAAGATTCTTCCTCTCCTTATCCATTTGCTGCAGCTACCTATTCTAACCTGATCTTAAAACCATTTAAAGAAACTCAACACAATGAAACCAGCCCACTCATTCTCATTTTTGTCTCTCTTTCCTCAAAGTAGGCAGTTCCCTAGGCATGGCATTCTGTGCAGGAGAAATGAATTTTGTGTGTGTTGACCTTTGCAAGAAAATTAGCCAGAAAAATAGCTCAGCTGATGCTTTATGGAAGAAGCAGCAGTGATATATATATATATATATGTATATATATATATATATTTGTGTGTGTATGCATGCATATATATCAAACCCCAAAGACAATTGAGTACTTCCATTTTCATTGCAGAATGCTACAGTGAAAGTGAACATGAGGATCCTGAAATAGCTGTGGAGACGCCACCCCCTCCCTACTCTGCTGAGCCTCCAACGCATTTGGTGTGTGTAATAGTAATTAGCCTGCTTGTCATTGCTACAGTGGCATTAACGTCATTCTACCCTCTTTGTATAATGTATCGATGACTAATAACTTTTAAGTGATGCAGTAACTTAATGTGTCTACCAAATGGGCAGGTGTTTATTTAGTCATTTATAACCCTGTGGTCCTCCTGGATGCTGATTTGCAGCCTTCTCCATGGCAACACATTGATATGACAAACTCAGCATCTGTGTGCATAAGTGATTACCTCAGATATGTCATTATTTCTAAAAGGAGAGTGCAGAGGACTTGGACCAGAATATTAAAAGCATCCAGGTTACCAATGCAAAACCAACTGAAATTATTAATGAAGAGACCAGGTACTGAAAAATGTCTTCTTATCTGGATTACACTTGCAACATGTATTAGAAGGAATGATAATCACTCTGATTATTTGCGTGACAACAAAATGCAAAGTCTCCAAATTCAGGACTTAATAAGCATATTTAAAAATAGATTTTTAAATCAATATCTTTTGTTTTTGCATTGCGTTATTGCTTAGTAAGTATTTTGTAGGTAAATATAGGTTTGCATAAAAACAGGCTTATGTATATTTTTGATTGCCCAGCTATACTTACCAAATCAATTCCTCCTTAACTTGCTCCCAAGGCTCCTACTTACATTACTTGTCTAAGAAAACAGAGCTTTATATCAAAACACATGTGCTTTTGGAATTCATCTCCAAATAAACTCTAATGTACACTTAATGTAAGGAAATGAGAACAGCAAAAACTGTTAAATTTTGTTTGAGGTCATTCTATGCTTTCTCTTAGACCTAGTGGAAATTCTTTTAGCCTCTGGGCACGTAGGGGACTTCTAATTGTCATTTACAGTGTTGGTTTAATAAAGCTGTTCCCTCTGGGGCAGTGGTCTGGCAGTTTCCTTATCTAAGGGTTTATTTAATTTTCTTCTTTTATCAATAGTACTTCCAATTTTCAAAGTTTATCACAAAGGAACAATAGCCAGTCATAGGATCATAGATCTAGAATTGTTAAGGACCTTCCATGCCCTTCTTTCACAAGTGGGGCAACTGAAGACAAGATGGCTTAAGTGGCTTGCCCAAGTCATGGCCATGTGTTCCATTTGGTAAGGTTCAGCTGCTGAAATTTGAAAGTTTCACTTTTTATCAGTCAACAAGCATATATTATGCATCTGCTATGTGCCAAGCATTGTGCTAAGCTCAGATGATACAAAGAAGCAAAAAACAGTCTCTGCCCTCAAGGTACTTACATTCTAATGGGGGAGACATTAAAATGTTAACAAAAAATTGTCCAACTCTCAAAACCTACAAAGAATGAAGATAACCTTAGAGGGGAGGCTCAGGTGACTGGGGGTGGGAAAGGGGGATGGACAAACATCTCTCTTTACAGTTAAACTTATGCAACAGTCACACACCAATGGTTAAATATTGGGGTTTTTTAAATTGCTTTATGATACAAAGGGATGTCTGATAATAGGTATCATTTCTTAACTGACTTCCAGCTGTGCCTAATCTGAGCCTTTTACCCCTTGAAAATCCATAGTAGTCTTGTTGAGTACCTCCTCTTGAAATTTACCTAACTTGAACTGAATCCTAATTTTTTCTTCATAGCTTGTCTTAGCTTATTTCTCTTCTAAGAATAATCATTCTCTGACTTGCTCAGAAGACACCTAGGTGCTTTTCTGGGCTTGCTCCCCTTCATTTTCTCATTTCTGTCCATTAGCTTTGCCTTGGAGTGGAAGAAGCTACTTGAAAGGAAGACTTACCATATCTTTGCTTCCAGGAATATAAGACCTAGGATTTTTTTTTGTCATTTTAGTCATTTGTGATGTTTCTCTTTTATTTCCCCCCTTTTTCCCTTTGGAATTTCCCCCCTTTTCTTCTGATTCTTTTTATCTGGTGATTGTCATTTACAATTTTGACAGGTTTGCCTGGGAAGCAGAGAGGATGCTTTTTAAAAAAATCACAGAATCCTTTATAACAAAACAAAAAGAGAAACATGCTAAGCACTTCATTACACTTTGCTTTAATTCGCTCAACTTTGTGCTTTTTCTAATTATAATAATAGATAGTATTTATATGACACCTTTAAGATTTGCAAAGTACTTTACATATATTACCTCATTTTATCCTTATATCAACTCTGTGAGTTAGATGCGATTATTATCCCCTTTATAAGAATACTGATGCTAAGAAGTTAAATGACTTGCCCAGGGTCACCAAACTATTAAGCGTCTGAGGCAGGATTCAAATTCAATCTTCTTGACTTCACATCCAGCACTCAAAGAACTTTTTGAGCATAAGAGTTAATAAACATTTGAATTAGTTATCACAAGAAGTGAGGATATTACATTCTGTGCGTAGGATAAGCTTATATCTGTAGTTTCCCAGAATCCTAGAGACCAGCTAATCTAAATCCATATATGAGCAAAAATTCCTTTTATGATTTCTCTGGCAAATAATCACCCATATTGTTCAATAATTTTCAGTCGTGTCTGCCTCTTTGTGAGCCCCATTTGGAGTTTTCTTGGCAAAGATAGAGTGATTTGCCACTTCCTTCTCCAGCTCATTTTACAGAGGAGGAAACTGAGATAAATGACTTACTCAAAGTCATACAGATAGTGTCTGAGGTCCAGATTTGAATTCAGAAAGATGAGTCTTCCTGACTCTAGACCTGGTACACTATCTGTTGCTCTACCTAGCTGCCCCACCATACTACCCTTTAAAATTTCCATTGAAGAAAAATTCACTATCTCTTGATGTAGCCAAGTCTACTTTTGGATAAATCTGTTAGCAGGTTTTTCCTTATATGAAGCTGAAATCTGCTCCTTTGCAACTCCCCTCCTCCCTTACTTGTGGTTTAGCAGTAACCCTTAAAAACGAGGGACTGAACTGTCTGACCTCTCACAGGTCTACATTGCCTTGGAATTTTGTTGGTCTCTTTTCTAAGAATGACATTACAGAATGAAAAATATTTGGTGGTGTCATTTCTTACTAAGGAAACTTATTCTAATAATAATAATAATTTAATATTAATTCTGATAATAGCTTACATTTATATAGTTTTATAGTTTATGAAGTAGTTATGTACCAAGTGAAGAAGAGGATGCAAGTTTCATTATCCCCATTTTATAGAGGAAGAAACTGAGGACAGCTAGGACATTACTGCAAAAATCCAAGTGTGCAAACATAAGGACCTAGATAGGAGAATTGGCAATGGAAAGAAATAGATGGATGGATACAACAGATATTTTCCTATTGTACCACCAGCAAATCTAAATTAAGCAGACTATAAAGGCAAGAACACAGGGGCTTTTAATTCCACTTCACTGATCTTTCTAGTATAATTTCCTATATTTCTTTACATTCCCTACAATGTCTTACATATAGTAAGTGCTCAATAAATATTTGTGGATTATTTGATTCAATATAGTTTTTGTTATAGTAGAACATAACATGCAGAAGGTATAGGTTGAAAAAAATTAAGATTTTGATGAGTTTTCATGCTGTTTTTTCCATTAGTCCTCTCTTATCCAAACCCTAAAGACCCCCATTTTGGGTATAATATTCTGGAAACTGAGGTATTGAGTTTTACATATTAAAATTTATTCCTTTTTTATGAGAGGATAATTGACTGATTGAAAATTTTATATAATAAGACCATTAGCAGTAGTACATAAAGTTGGGAGGAGAGATTGCCTTCTTTTAAGATAAGGACATACTGATATGGGGTCAACTTATTCACCCTAAGAATCTTGATCAAGTTCTGGAGATTCTGAAGGTAGAGCCATTTTGTGAAAGGGTCATTAGGACTTTGGGGGAGATTTCAAATGAAAAAGAACCTTGACCTACTGAAAGATAAATGTTAGACTTGGCCATCTTTTACCCAAAATGATTTTAAATATTCTTATATAGCATACTCAGTCTGCATTAACTAACTTTTTGAATCATGGTAAAAGGGAAACAGAATGATGCCCTAACAAAGAGCCCTAGACGGGGGGGGGGGCAGGTGGCGGCAATAGTCTGTGTTCTAATCCTGGCTCTGCTCTTTACCATTTGATCAAGGTAATCCATGTAACCTCTTAGGATCTCAGTTTCTTTATCTCTAAAAAGAGAAAATTGGATTATATTATCTCTTTATGAGTGATTCAAGCATTAATATTTTATGATTTTATGATTACTAATTTGAATGGGCATCTAGAAACATATGATACACATCTACATATGTATGTCATGTGTATAGATTTACATGTATACACATATAAAGCAAGTCCAGAAGAACATATGAACTCTACTAGATGTTGAGAACCATATGATGAGAGCATTAAAAAATACTTATATATCAAGGATCATGAATCACTCACAGTAACACATTATTTCTGCATTTTTAAGAAAAAAGCACAGTAACATTTTTAAATACAAGAAGGAGATCCATTTCTGTTTGCAGTGGGCACAGTCATCTTCAGAAGAGAGGAAAGAATAATTTTGGGGGGGGGCTTCCACTTATTGACTCTTGATCCAGAGGGTAGTGGCAATACACCTATCCTCCTGATTAGTCCTCATGGGGCTAATAGTGAGGATTTAAAACCAGTGAGCTATTGTTCTTTTTGTTTTAATGATATCTATAATTATGCAGAAGAAATTGGTTAACAAACCATGCATTAAAAATTAAGCAAGTGAACAATATTTATTGTCTAGACTGTGACATGTAGTTAGATAGTCTTTTGTGGTAGTGTATCAATTCATTTATCAGAAATAAGTGCTGGATACAGATGGACAACCCAGATGGAACAACACAATCTCTATAGAATGCACATTGTGGGTGACTCAAAGGGTAATGGAGAGAACTGGATGATGGACATAAATAGTCTACAATAGAGGTGCCAAACCCATGGCCCCTCCTGAGTGCCACCAAACCAGAAAAAATGTCATTGGGAAATACTCAACAAATAAAAAAACCATGATAAAATAGTGTCAATAGGTAGACTTCTAAGTCAATAAATGGCCTTTAATGTTCTTATGTATGGTTTAATGGCCCCATTTCTATTTGAGTTTGACAGCATTGGTCTATAACCTATTTCCAATGATGTCCTATATATTGGATATGGTATAAAATGTATCATCTTAGGAAAATGAATATATGATCAGAAAAATAGGTATCTGATGAAAGAGAGAGAGGGAGGAGAAGAAGTAGAGGGATAGAAAGAGAGAAAAGAGGAAGAGGGAAGATGAGGGAGAGAGAAAAAGATCTGTGAAAAGTTTGTGTTGTACTAGTGCCCACAACTTATGTTAAGAAAAACCTAGAAGAAAGGCTTCTAGAACATTGAGATTTCTTCTGAGGCCATATGGGGGAACATAAACAAGAATCACACAGAATAAGTAAAAAGTAGAAAGGATATATGGTTCTAAGTATGGAGGGGTACATACCTATAATTCATGCTATTGGGGAAGCTGAAGCTGGTGGAACACTTGAGCCTGGAAATTCTTATCTGCAGTAGGGCTAAAGCTGATGAGGTGTTTTCATTAAGTCTGGCACCAACATGGTAGTCCCTGAGTAGAGTGGGATCATCAGACTATAATAAAGTATAAACTGGTATAGGTTGGAAAACGTGGAGCAGGCTAAAGCTTCCATGCTGATCAGTAGTGGGATAGGACCCATGTGTGCCTAGTGCATTTCCAGCTGGGGTGAGATAGTAACAGTCTCTCTCCACCAGACCTGCACAACTTGGCAATAGGTAGGGGCCAAAATTAAAATAGGCTAAAATTCTTCTGGCCTCAGATAGATTTTTAGCAGCTCACTTTTGAAGTAAAAGTAACTAGAGACTGATGATGATTGGTTGCTGTGGGTCACATGACAATCAGGAGAGAGTGGGCAGTGGTGGGTTGCCCAGAATCCTTTGGCAGGCTGCAAGCGACCTGCCTGCCATATATTGTGCAGGCCTGCTCTAAACACACACACACACACACACACACACACACAGACACACACACACACACATACACACGCTCTCTCTCTCTGTCTCTCTCTCTCGTCTCTGTCTCTCTCTCTCTCCCTCTCATACACACACACCCAGAAAAATAAAAACAAGCAAGCTAGAAAAGATGTTATAACAGTAAGAGAAGGTGTATCCGTATGAAGGACATCTAAGGTCCACTCTGAAGTATTACAATACTATTTAAAAAAACTCAAAACATAGAATAAGAGGTTATTTTGGTTTTGAAATAATTGCTTATTATTCCATTGAGATGTATAATTTATGCTGCATTCTTATACCCTCTATCACATTCATCCTCTCAACAAGCCTATATGATAGTTATTACCAAGTATTATGACCTCCTCTGGGATGCTAATGATGCAGTAACATGAGATGATTTCAGTCCCAGTACCTTCAGGGATCCCAGTCCCAAAAGATCAGTGAATTAGCAATGGCATCTACTTTGTAGAAAGAGCCTCAGTTGAGACGTCCTTGGCAGATTATAATAGTTATGAAGCTTCCAAAGAGATTGTTGGATCAATTAGATAAATGTTGAACAGTTTTGTTTCACTTTTTCAAAAGAACATCATCTTCCCTCTTCCATATTTCCCAGCCAGATTTTGTTTTCATTTTCCTGCTGTTTGTGAATAATACATTGGGTTGAAATAATATTAAGACTTTTGTTTGAACAAATGAAATTTAGAAAATGTAATTAGCCCTGAGCCAGAGAGCTAAACTAACCAGAACTTGGCTCACTCACTTTTGGGTCAGTTTACAATTTTAGCAGAGATACAAAGGCTGATGTGAGTAGAGGAAGAAAGCAAAAAGGGGTATATTTTTCCCAAAGACACTTTTCTTGAATATTTTCAAATAATTATTTTTGAAGGGAAAATATGAATAAAATAACATAAGGTGCTTATATTTTCCTATATCTCTTACTCCCTTCAAATAATTAAAACAACTTATGTAACTGGAAATTTAAAAGTAGAATCATCTTTGGTATTTGACAATATCTTTTCTCAATTTACTGATGTCTTCTTTATTCACTGATGTCTTAAGTGATTTGCATGTGGCAATGAAAATAAAAATCCAATCTCACAGTGTTCACATATGCTAGATAAAATCTACAGAGTTTAATCAATGAGCCAGCAAGTGTTTGTCTGTGGCTAAATAGCTTCTGTCATTAATAAAGGTTTTATTGTTTGTCTTGACTTTGTGTCTAGTTAGGGCTACCATATTCCATTAAAACTAAAAATGTGATTGGTTCCCCTTGTGAGTATGGGGATTTGTGATACAAATAGGAAGGCAATCTGTATTGTAGTCTAGTTTTCTTCTTTGATTAGTGAGTTTTAGTTTAGTTTACATTTGCATTGGTGGTATTTGTTATTTGTTTTTGAAAAGTTGAATACCTGTGTACTGAGCGGATTAAATTAGAAGAATCAGTTCTGATTTGACAGAGCTATCTTCTGTAGACAGGTTAACCTGAATTTTTGTAATGTGAGCTGCAACCATAGCTAATATGTTTTGAAAGGAAACAAAATAATATTACCTTAGTCTAAAGTCATGTTTATCAAATGGTACTCCAAGGAATCATAAAACATACCATAGTTGATTTTTTTTTTTTAATGAGCTGACTTTGACGGAACATAAATGAGTGTACCTATACTACCATAGGTAGTATACAGATTCAAAGCCCAGGTATGTGCTTTCATCAGTATAGGTAGTTACTGGTATGGACATTCCTAGTGATGTATATCAGAAATTTACAGTTTCTAGTCTTAATACGATTGCTTGAGGTATTGAGAGGTTGTGCTTTGTCCATGGCTGTATAGAGGTGAATATTATATGTATGTATATGTGCATTATATATACATATTTTTCATGCAGCATTTTTTTTAAAGAAAAGTTCAAGGACTCCTTGTTTTTGCAACTTTTTAGGTAAGCTTAAAAAATTCTAGACATACAAATTTTTATACTGGTTATCAATGTTTTATACTGGTTTTAAATGTAATATCTTACAAGTATATTAAATATGCTATCTAACTTCATCTGAGCCCTTATGAACCTTTATGGCTTGTTGACTCCATAGCAAATTCTCTATGGTATTTTCCCAAATCTGCTGCCCTCCGTCGTCCAACTCTGTTTCTATTCCACTCACAATGGTTGGTCTAATTTATTGCTTTACTGAAAAACAAAACAGAAGAAAGCAAAAAAACAACCAAACCATCAAAACAACACCAAAAAATTCCCAAAGATACCTAACATAAACTCCATTTCCCTCATCAATGCCTTATGTTTTTTCCTAAACTCTCAACCATCTTTTCCTCATATTTCAGATTTCCTCATCTTTACTCTCCTATTTCAGAGTAAGAAATGTATTAATCCTTCAAAAGATATTCTTCTCTATCTTTGCCTTTGATTCCATTCCTTATAATCTCATCCAGGGCCTTGTTCCATCAATCATACCCTCTCCTTTCCATCTTCACTCCTACTAAATGGCCTTTTTCTTTCCGCTTGCAAACATTCTCAGTTCTCCCCAGTCAATAAAAAGCTTTGCCTTCAATTTTTGCTCCTCCTTATTTCATAGTCCTGTCTTTCTTTCTCCTTTCCTGGTCAAATTTCTTGAAAGAGTAGTCTATGCTCATTGATTTCATTTTCTTATCTCCCATTCTTTGCGCCTTGCAAAAGCATTAATTGCCTTCATAAAACAGACATTTGTCATAAAGTCATCTCCTTGTTGCCAAATCTAATAGTTTTCTCATTCTCCTTGTCTCCTCTATGTTGTTTAATTGTGCTCAACACTTTCCTTGACATTTTTCATGCTAGTATATGACCTGGTTCTACTTCCATCTCTTTCTATCAGCACTACACCTTGCAACTTTTGGTGGATCCTCTTCTTTATCTCTAAATTCCTTTGTGTTTTGCCTTCAGTGCCCTTTTCTCCTGTGTATATAGTCTCTCCCTTGGTTATCTCATCCATTTAGAATCAGAAAATCTCAAGTTAGAAGGAATTTCAGCGGCCATCTAGTCCAACCGGTGGGCAATAGAAATCACCTCTACACCATACCTGATAAGGCATCATCCAGCTTTGATGTGAAGAATTCCAGAAAAGGGAAATCTACTACATTGTAAAATAGTCCATTGTATGTTTGGTTAACTCTAATCCTTAGGAAATTTTTTCTTTTACATTTGCTCTAATTTTTCATCTTAGCCCTTGTTCCTTATGCTTCCTTCTGGAGCCAAGTAGAACAAGTCTCATCTGTCTTCTAAATGACAGCTCTTCAGATACATTAAGATAATCATCCTCTTCGCCCTAGACAGATTTTGAATTTCCCACTATTCCGTGTTGTCGCTCACCGCCTAACACATTCTACTTTATGTGATAGTTATTTGCATACCTTATCTCCCCCCTTTTATATTAGGGGCTTCTCCTGGATCTTACTCATTTTTATATTCTCTGTGCCATTGTGGCAAAGTGTCTTGAAGACAGTAGATACTGAGTAACTATTTTCGAATGGTAAATGAGTTAATGGATGGATGAAATGTAAAATTCTTTTGCTGGGTTAGAACTGCACTTTTAATAAAAAATATTTGCTTTCCTATGTATAATTGCAGCCAAGTTGTTTTTAGCCTTAGATGTTAACTTGAATTTTACAATATTATTTTAAAATCTTTATCACAGTGCAGATTTTTTCTACATGAAAATGAACATGGTAACTAAATAATGCATTTCTATGTGCCTGATCTCTTTTAGTGAAGTGGCTTACAGAATTCAGCACAAAGGATTTAAGTGCCTTGTCCAACATTCCATGGAGAATTAATGGAAAACATAAAAAGAAAATCCTAGACACCCATATTCTCTGGTTATATTTCCATAATGCTAAAATAAATGGTCACTTCAGTAAATTCAGGATGGGAGAAATGATGAAATTAATTTTGGGATCACTAAACAATCTGATTAAACATGGCATTTTTCAGGAACTACCTTGAATCCATTATATCTCCAGCTGGAATATAAATTTTCCATGCTTTAGTCATTGTTTTATCCTTGAACAAAGCATTCATTAGGCACACATTTATTGAATGGATAAATGAATGGTTATTGTACCATTATGTGGATGTAACCATAATCATCTCTATTTAATCAGTAATTTTACACAAATCAACAATAGTACATTTTCATAGAACATTCCTATTCATTTTCTCATTTGCTCCTCAGAACACTCCTGTTCTTGTTGGTTGGGCAAGAATTATGATCTTCATTTTATGAGTGAGAGAACTGAGATTGTGACACAAATATTTATTTGCAGTTGGTCACCTAGCACATGTTAAACCCCTGCTATCTGCCAGATACTGTGCTAAATGCTGTGAATACCAAAAAACCCCAGAGTGAAAATGGGTCCTTGCTCTCAATGAGCCAATGGTTACTGGGCGAGACAACATAAAAAATCAATTATATATCAACAGAATAAATTGTCTCTACGGGAGGTCATCAATATTAAGGAAAGCCTGCTTATGAAGGGTATGACGTTAGACAAGAATTGAAGGAAGCTATGGAAGCAGGGAGGCTCGGAGATGAGGAGGGAGAGTGTTCCAGGAATAAGGGATGGCCAGTGAAAATGCTGAGTCAGGAGGTGCCAAGTGGCTTGTTTCATTGAACAGCAAGGAGACCAGCACTTCTGGATGGCAGAATGTGTGAAGTTAGGTTAGAGAACCCTCCTAAGAACCCCCAGGGCTTTAGTGCAAAGCTAATACTAGAATTAAGCCCTTCTCATTCTTTTTCTAATGTCCTTTCCCCTATATCATAAAGGAAACAAATAAACACCTAGTTAGAAGTAGTTAGTATTGTTCAGTTGTTTTCCAGTTGTGTCTGACTCTTCCTGAGCCCATTTGACATTTTCTTGGCAGAGATATGGGAGTGGTTTGCCATTTCCTTTTCCAACTCATTTTACAGATGAAGAAATTGAGGCAAACATGATTCAGTGATTTTGCCAGGCTCTCACAGCTAGTCAGCATCTGAGGCCAGATTTGTTCCCAGGAAGAAGAGTCTTCCTGATTCTAAGCCTGGTGAGCTAACCATTGTACAACCTAGCTACCCTAGAAGTAGTTATTAACTAGTCTTATATTCAATGATTTGACCAGAAACCAGTGAAGGAAAATGTGCTGCCTCCTACCCTTTGTCATTTAGCTATGCTTAGTCTCCCGTTTTTCTTTTGTTTTTCTTCTTTATGTTGGCTTTGACTAATTTCTCCTACAGTTAGTATGTTGACTCATGCCTTCCTGATTGCAGACTCTCAGCGCTTCTGTTTGATTAATTTTCACAAGATCAATTTCATGTTTTCAAATAGCTCAAGGGGAAAGAACTTGCCTTTAGCTCATGGTTGAACCAAGTTTCTTAAATAAATAGATGTATCATTTACTTGGGAGTAAAAAAATGTTTTGAAAACAAGAGAATGTGGGGAGAAAAAAATTTGTCTAATTTGGCTTTAAATAGCACCAGTCAAATGAAAAAAAAAATGGCATGCTTTCCAAAACAGATCATTTCAATTTTGCTAATGTTTTCATGAGGGAAAAATGGAGTTACTTTAGATTTAATTGGCCATACATGACACTCAGCCTATACTTAAAATTTATTTTGGTTTCTTTGGCATCTGGAAGAAGTTTTATGGGAGTTAAAATTCCTGAGTCACAGCAGTTAGAAGTGGGAAGACCTGCCTGCCCCAAATGTCCAGGACATGTTAAGTTACAAAGTCTTGTGAACAGGGTACATTCACATTTATTCTACTACTGGATATATAGATGACCTAAGAAAAAGAAATTAACTTGGCTAAGTCCTTTGTAAAAAGAAGGGATTTAATGCAGTATTTTTTAAGGTCATTTGGTTATCCTACATGTACAAGACCAGTATTGATTATTCTGTGTTTCTGCCAAAGGAGAAAGTTATAATGGTGTGTCTGGGAGGTACATCATTGATTCTTGATGAAGGCATTATTCCATAAGGAATCCAGATGTCTAGTCTCTTCTCTGATGAGTCATAGATTTTCTTGTAACTTATAAATTTTGCACTGAAATGTTTATGATGCTTTGAATGAATAAATCATATTGAATCCTTGCTGGGGAAAGGACATTTGGCTAAAAGCTATCTGGGCACCTGGTAGCTATAAAGCTTCAAGCCCCAATTTAATTTGTCTTTTGTAAATGTTTCTCTGTTGCTTTTATAATAGATCTACATGAAATAGGCAATAGATTTACATGAAATTTATCCTTGGCAGACAAAAGTTAGAGTCTCTTATCTTCCTCCTATTTGTTTTCTTCCTCTGTGGCCCCATTGCCTTTCTTTACCTTCCTCTGTTATTTTTTCTGGGTCCTCTTTTCTTTTCCTTCCCTCCCTCCTTCCTTCCTTCCTTCCTTCCTTCCTTCCTTCCTTCCTTCCTGCCTTCCTTCTTTCCTTCCTTCCTGCCTCCCTCCGCAACTTCCCCCCTTCCTCTCTTCCTTCCTTCCTTCCTTCCTTCCTTCCTTCCTTCCTTCCTTCCTTCCTTCCTTCCTTCCTTCCTTCCTTCCTTCCTTCCTTCCTCTGCTTCTCTTTGTATCAATATGCAAATAATCCCACAAATCTTAAAATAAATTGATTGCTAACATTGACATTGTGTCTATGTGCAGTTAATAATTTTGGTTTATACTTATCTAGCGCCTTGAGGCTTACAAATTAGTTTGTAAGCAGCTAGTTGGATCCTTTCCATAATCCTATTAAGCAGGTAATGCAAAAGCTATTAATTTCCATTTTACACATGAGAAAAGTAATTTCCAAAGAGATTAAGTCCTATATATAATGTCACCAACAGGAAAATACTTGTGCCATAATAGATTTTCAGCTGGAAGGAACCTCAGAGGACATCTAGTCCAACTCCTTCAGTTTACAGATGAGGAAACCAAGGCCTAGAGAGGTTAAGTGATTTGCCAATGTCCCACAGGTAATAAGTGAGTAGAGCTGGGATTCAAACACACATCTTCCAGTTTCAAATCCAATGCTTTTTCTATTTCATCACTCTTTCATGAATACTGCTTACCAAAATTGTAGACATTTAAAGCAAGTCCTCTGGTTCTTTAAGCAGGATTTTCTGGTTTTAACTGTCTTAAGGCAGCTAGGTGGTGTGTTAATTAGAGCACTGGAGTGGGAGTCAGGAAAACTTGATCTCCAACAGGGACTCAGATACTTCTTGGCTATGTGACCCTGGTTTGTCTAGTTATCTAATCTCTTTATATCTGAGTTTTCTCATTTGTAAAATAGAGATGATAATAATAGCACCTATTCCAGGATCATTGTGACCATCAAATACGATCTCCAGTGTAAAACTCTTTGCAAACTTTATATAAATATACTTATTAATGTACTTATGAGGAGTGTTGTCAAAAATCCTTGTAAACCTGGAACCCTTACCAAGTTTTGCTTTTATCACACTAAAAAGGCATCAGCAGGAGCCACAGGAAAAGCTTTTTCCTGATCTCTGTTTAGAATAGGAAGTAGAACATGTAGCCACAGCAAGCTACAAAAATAACTTGCAACAGGACATGACATTGAATTGAACTGGCATGAAGTATGGCTTAATATTTGCTGATATTAGTTGTTCTGGATCCCTCCAATGGATAAGCTTTTCTTGTAGTATTATTTGGACATTCTACTTGGTATGAAGTAACTCCTGCATATCATTATGGTATCATTTAGCAAATTGCTTCTTTTTGGCATTAAGGGTTCAGAGTGTCCAAGAAAATTGATATACTTCTTCTTTTGTCCCACTAAAGTATCCAGAAGAAGAATTTTTCATATCTACACAAATTTATTTTTATTGAGAAAGAGGACTCAACTTAGGTTCCTAGCCAAATGCTTCCATGATTTCTCATTTTTTTTAACTCCTTGGGAAAAGATTCTAGATCAGGGGTTCATAACTGTTTTTGTGTCATGGACTCCTTTGCAAGTCTGATGTACTGAGTAAAGCCCATGGACCCCTTCTTAGAACAGTGCTGTTAAGTGCATAGAAGAAAATACATAGGATTATAAAAGAAACCAATTGAATACATTGAAATATAGTTTCAAAATGGAAGCAGCTAGATGGCATAGTGGATAGAGTGCTAGACTAGAGTCAGGATCATGAGTTCAAATCTAGCCCCAGACTAGCTGAGTGACCTCGGGCATGTTCCTCAACCTCTGTTTGCCTTAGTTTTCGTATTTGAAAAATGGAAATAATAATAGCACCTATCTCATGTTGTGAGGAATAAATAAAATAATATTTTGGAACTGCTTTAGCATAGTACCTGTACGAAGACTATGTAAATGCTAAATAAGATATTCTATAAGCTAATAGAATAAAAATTATTTTATATAATCATGACAATATGTCATATAATTATTGTTACTATTATTTGCAGTTACCAAATTAATATTATTATTTTGCTTTTTTTGGAGGGGGGAAGGCAGGACAATTGGGGGTAAATGACTTGTCCAAGGTCACATGGCTAGTTAAGTGTTAAGTGTCTGAGGCCGGATTTGAACTCAGGTCCTCTTGACTCTAGGGCTGGTGCTCTATTCACTGTGCCACCTAGCCACCCCTATCAAATTATTAAAAAAAAAGTTCATAGGTCCCAAGTTACAATACCTTTTAAATTTTTTGGCATAACTCCCTCATAGCTAGTATGTAGTCAGTTGGGAATATACTAAATTATCTGGTGTTTCTGGTCTTCACCCTTAGAGCCCAGAATTGTTTTGGAACCTGAGGGATCATAGATATAGCTAGAGCTGGAAGAGACCTCAGTGGGCAGCTAATCTACCTTCTTTCATTTTCTAGTGGAAGATGATATCAAGGACTGGGGAGGTTAATGGACTTGACCAAGGAAATGTCAGAAGTGAGATTTGAACCTGGGTCCTCTGACTTCAGAAGCACTTTTGTACCAAGCCCACTCTATTTTAGAGGGAAATCAGTCACATTTAGGATTGTATATTTAGGGTCCACTATCTCCCTTGAGAGGAACTGGGCAGATAATAATTTAGCCATGCCCAACTCTTTGTGACCCCATTTGTGGGTATACTTAGCAAATGTACTGGAGTGGTTTGCCATTTTCTTCTCCATTTTACAGATGAGAAATTGAGACAAATGGGCTTAAATGATTTGCCCAGAGTCATATGGCTAGTAAGTGTCTGTGATCAGATTTGAACTCGGGAAGATGAATCTCCCTGACTCCAGGCCTGTCATTCTATTCACTGTGCCAGCCACATGCCCTAGATAATAGTTCAGTCTGTGACTTAGTGACTTCTTCATTACTGTTAGATGATCTCAATGGGAACATTTTTTATGATGCAATATTGATTAATAGTCGAAAGCACTTTATAAACCGAAAAGAACTATATCAGTATTGTTGAAAGATATTCTATAAAGGTAGGGGGCTCATATTGGCCTGACCTATGTCACTGACCACTTCCTAGTTAGCTCCAGTTTTTGCTGTTTCCCTCCTTTTCATATTTCTCTGACGTTTCCTCCCAATATCTGTATATTAAGTGATGGAAACAAACTCATGTAGTTTGAGATATGATCCGAATGGTGAAAAAAGTTAAAGAAAAAACGTCTGTCAAAGGTGAGTGACATGAACAAGGGGTAGGAAAGATGATAGCGGTCTTTACATCTGAGAATAGTGAGTTGGAAGGTATCCAAAAATATTTGGAAAAAAGTAACATATAGACAAGATTAATGATGTTAATCAGACTAAAATCACAATTATCCTCTGTTGTTATTTTTATATTAGTAAGCAACTCACATTTATGTAGTGCTATAAGGTTTATGAAACACATTCCTTGACATAATTATGCAAAGTAGGAACTGTAAATTTTATTATTCTCATTTTACATAGGAGGGAAATGAAACTGTAAGAGGTTACATTAGTTACCTGAGGTCATCCAATTAGTAAATGTCAGAATAAAGATAAAAACCATGTCTCTTCTGGCTACTAAGTTAAATTTTTCTTTCTACTGTACAAATTAGCAGCAGCTAGTATTTTATATAGTGCTTTTAACATTGGCAAAGTGCTTTACAAATATCTCATTTAATCCTTATAGCAACCCTGGGAAGTTGGTGCTATTATTATCTGTTTCAGATTTAGATAAAGAACATTGGTATATACAGATATAGAAACTGAGTCAGACTAGAGATTAAGTGACTCATTAACAGTCCTATGACTTTTGGAATATGAGAGGAAATGCCTATTACAAGTATGTATGGGAAAGCAATCTAAACTGTGTGCTGTGAAATTTTAATTCCCACCCTCAGCTCCAAAGAAGAGATATTGGATACAACTCCCCCCACTTATTTGTAGAGATGGGGAACCATCAATGTGGAAAACTAAGGATATCATGAAACTTTTAAAATATGCTTATCAGTTTTACTATTTTTTTCTATTTTTCCCTTCATTATTTTAAGATGTGCACTCAGAGAGAATGGGATGAAGTTACTGTAGGAAATGTAGGTGACATAAAAAAGAGATAGCAATAAAATTTATTTTTAAAAGTATGTGTTGGATATTTTTTCTTTAACTGATGAGCTGATTTTTTCTTGTGAATAATAGGGTCCGCAGGAAGCATCTTCATCCTCACTTGTATTGAATGAACCATCCTGTTCTCTTTCCTCCCTGGAGAGTTCAGTCAAATCACCCAGCAGCTCATCTTCTTCCACATCTAAAGCGGCAGGCTACCCAGAAAGGCAATCTTGGCTCGACATTGTCAACAGTTCCTCTATCACTGAAGATGTGGGACAGTCCATAATGGTTCAGATCCATTCACCTGCTCTCCCAGAGGGCTCAGAAAATGGCCTTGTCAAATCTGAAAGTGGATTTCTGAACTCTTTATCGAGTGAGGAGACATCCTCATTGAACAGCAGTGTAGATCACCTCTCTGTTCCCGATGACACTATAGGACTCAAGACATCAGATAAAGGTAACTACATTGAAGACTTGTCTCATATGTATGCACATGGTACACATGCTACATGTGCACTCCCACATATTTTCCCAGCAAAAAAAATTCTTATTTCTTTGTAGAAGTATAGCCCAGGGCCAGGTGCATGTAAGTAAGTAAGCCAGATAAGTCTTTAATACATGTCTGTGGAACTGACTTTACTGTAGTCATATATAAAATGTGAATTAAGAACTTTCTAAACTATGGTTATTGTGACTGAATAACAAGAGTATTGAGTTGGTTCAACCCTATGTTATCTTTTTCAATTCAGTGTACAACTGATAAACTGAAGAGTTAGTTCATAACCTTAAAGTATTTTCATGATTCTAGATTAATAATGCATGGTGATGAATTATTTCAGTTATACAAGTGCTTTTTAAATATATGAGTTGTAATTCTAGAGAATGATTCTAATTTCTACAAGCCACGTGGGAAAGCAGATTTTACATATTATGTATATTCTGTTGTTTGTGACTGGGTAGTTCATCCTTCCTTCCTTCCTTCCTTCCTTCCTTCCTTCCTTCCTTCCTTCCATTAATAAGATCATAAGATTGATATATGTATACCTGGAAAGATATCATCTAGTCCAATGGCCTCATTTTATGGAGAAGGGAGCTGAACTCTAGAAAGAAGCAGCTAGTCCAAAATCATTTAAGTAAGTTGAGTCCTCCATAGGTCCTTTAATTCTACTGTGTTCTGAGGTCATCCATATACTCAATGTGTTAAAGGAAAATGACAATTGTTAACTCCCATCAATTCAATTAATCAATTAACAAACATTTATTAAGTATCTACTATATGGCAGGCCCTGTGCTGGGCATTGGGGATATGAAGACCAAATGAAACATTTCCTATTTTCCATGAGCTTAGATTCTACCAAATCCACTGACATTGTTGCATACCCAACTCAAGGTCTAGTCTAATGTAAATTAGTAGATGTATCTTTTATATGTGGAGGATAACGCATTTTTATTATTCTCTTTGCAAATGAATTTGTTTTCCACATATATCAGTTATGCTATTTACTTAGCTGGTTAAGTCTTCATTTTTGAAATAGGAATGACTTTTGTGTTAAAATTCACTAAATTCTTTGGTCCATCTGTCTTTCTGTGTTTTTCCATCTTCTTTGCTGACAACCAAATCTAGTTGACAAGATTCTGAATACATTGACTTTTGATTTCTATGGCATACCTTATATAGGGCTCCTGTGAACTAAGGGACACTGGGCAAATTAATGTAATGCCAAAGTGCTACAGAGTTCCCAAGTTCTGTTGATCCCTGCCTCCAAATTGGGGACATGGGGAAGCCCCAGAAAAAGTACCTGATTTTATCCTGGCCTAAAGGATGGTGTTCTCATACAGCAACTTGGAGGATCATCTCTAGAACTCAAAGGTACTTTAGAGGTCATCTAGTCTAACTATCTCATTTTACAGATATGAAAACTGAGGACAAGAGAGAAAAAGATGATAGCAATTTGTCACACAGGTATTAGGATTTGAACTAAATAGCTAATTGAATATTTGGTCTTAGGATCTTTTTCACAGTTGAATACTTTTTGAGTGATTACATGATGATAACTTGTTAGTTGGAACAAAGCATTTCATTTAGTCATTAAATGGTTATAAAATCATGGACTTAGAGTATGACAAATGAAACTTTTGAGTCTAGTTTTCACAGGAGGGCAGCCAGGTGGTGCAGTGTATAGAGTGCCAGGCCAGGAGAAGACTCATCTTTCTGAGATCAAATCTGGCCTCAGACACTTGCGAACTATGTGACCCTGAATAAGTTACTTAACCCTATTTGCCTCAGTTCCTTATTTATAAAATGAGCTGGAGAAGGAAATCGCAAACCCCTCCAGTATCTTTGCCAAGAAAACCCCAAATAGAGTCACAAAGTGTTGGACATGACTGAAACAATTGAACAACGGCAACACAATTTTCCCAATAAATACCTTACTTTCTGGAAAATAAAAATGGATTTAATCACTTACACACCCTTGGAGAAATAATGCTGGCTTTCAAAAGACCCAACCAATCTACAGGGTCATAGTCCTTTACTGGAAAGAAATGTGATAAAGGCTTAAAAGTCCTATCTTTGCATTGTTTTCTATGAGATAGTCTTGTAGCTTGAGGAAGAACTCTTGGGGATGCTGGTCTTAAGTCCAACTCAGCAGAAAGGTCATGGGAAGGCTTCTGTTGTTCTTATATCCAGGAGACCTCACAGGACAATGTTGGACCACGTATCAGTAGCCTTTTTCATCATGATATTTTACTGAAAGGAGGAAAAGGAAATCCTGGAATATTTTGACTTAGGGGACTTTGAAGAACAGTGTAGTTTGTAATCTCTGTGCACTTGTTTAAATTGCTTGCAGAAAAGACATTCCTATGAAGAAAAATAAGAGAGAAAACAAAACTGCTTCTTCCCTTGTGTCACTGACAGTTGCTATATGTTGTGGATCTTTCTTGCTTCCTTCCTTTCTTTTTCTTTGTTCCTTCCTTTTCTTCCCCCCCCCTTTCTTTTTTCTCTCTTCCTCTCCTCTCCTCTCCTCTCCTCTCCTCTCCTCTCCTTTCTTCTCCTCTCCTTTCCTCTCCTTTCCTCCTTCCTTCCTTTCTGTTTTCCTTACTGTCTTTGGGTTTTGGTTGAATTCCCAAAATAGCTAAGCCAAGTGAAGTAGTCACTATGGAAACTGTTACCCAATCATTTGGTCATGTGCACTTAGCACTTACTGTTGAGGAATCAAATTACATACTGTATGCCTCCCAGCCTTTATAGAATTGCATCTGCATTTTTTGGGGAAGAAGGGACAGGGTAGGTCAGGTCAGAGGGTACCGCATTTCATTTCTGTAATTTTTGGAAACTTTGCTACTATACTGCTATAAAGAAGAGACTTGAAATGTCTGTGATTGAGAAGTATCATCTTGTTCAGGTTTCAGGATAATAACTAAAGTACCAATGTGTTCCTGGTCAGGACTTTGTCCCAGATGAACCAGAAAACTGCTATCCCATCTCAATGCTGTTAGCCTTCACTTTCAAGTCTGCTTAGAGAAGGGCACATTTAGCCTAAGATAGACATTACAACAACAACAAAACTTTCCAAATCTCCTTTTTTTTTTTCTATCAGCACGGATAACTTTACAAAGTGTCAGCCAGCAGCTTTTCCTTTTTCCTTTTAAAGAAAAAAAGTTTAGATAACTTTCATTTTTATATCACCTTTATTTCCAAATATATCTCTCCCTTGTATCTAAAAATAAAAAAGAAAAAATGTTCAGCAAAATTAACCAACACATTAACTAATTCTGACAGCATATGGAATATGCCACAGACGTAGCTCTGCATGTATATATGTACATGGGTATGTGTGTCACACACATATGCTTCCCAACTAGACTGGACAGGCAGACAGGCAGACAGACAGACAGACACACATACACCCCAACTAGAGTGGACTTCTTGAGGGCAGGGACTGGCTTTTGTCTCTTTGTAGCACCAATGTTTAGCACAGAGCCTGGCACACGCTGAGTTGTTGTTTAGTCATTTTTCACTTGTGTTTTACTTTTTGTGAGCCCATGTAAGTTTTTTTTTTTGGCAAAGATACTGAAGTTGTTTGCCATTTCATTCTCCAGCTTATTTTACAGCTGAGGTAACGGAAGCAAACCAGGTTACAGTGAATTGCCCAGGGTCACATAATTAGCAAATGTCTGTGGTCAGATTTGAGGTCGGTCTTTCTGACTTTTAACAAATGTTTTTTGAATGAATGAATGAATGAAAGTGATCATCAAACCTCCTTTTGAGACAATTTTCTTTTGCATCAGCTACCACCCAAGGCATCCTATTCTAGTTTGAGATAATCCTGTTAACAAGATTTTTCCTTCTATTAAGTAGAAGTTGGGCTCTACTGTTCCATCACTGCTTAGAGTTTTTGTCTTAGGGACTAAGTGGCTCCAATCTAGTCTGTCTTTTATGTTACAGGCTTTCAAAGACTTCAGTAACCCTTGTCTCACCTGGGCTCTACATTTTCTCTTCCCTATAAGCGTACTCAGTTCCTGCAACTGATTCTCAGGATCTTTAAGTTTGGTGTTTATCCTGTTTGTTGTACATTCCAGCTGATCACGTCAGCTTTTTTTGAGACAGAGGGGCATATCAAACCATCAACTGTTAAAAATTTGCAGTCTACTAAATCCCCCAAACCAGAAGTTGGAAGTGAGAAAGAAGGACATCCTAGACATACGATTCAGAAATCTACCAATTCTTTAAGGGGCTCTGTGCTGTAAGTTAATTTGGCCTTGAACTTGAGCTTATCTCAGTTCTTATGATCTGCCTACTTATTTTTGTATCAACTTCTCATTAGGCATGAATGTTCTGTTCACTCCAGTCAAAAGGTCATTTTCCTCAGAAGAGAAACAGAAACAGAGCAACAATATCCTAGTTCTGTCTTCTCTCTATCATCTGTTCTCAACATTCTTTAACCTGTGAGTATTGGTTCTATCCTTTCTTTGATTCTCTTCTTTTCCCTGATATTTAAAAACAATAACAACAACAACAACACACACACAACAGTTGTTCTTTATATTCTCCATAAAGGATCTACCCAACATGACAAAAGTCTTTGGCTAGATCCCTTAATTTTTTTTCTTTTGGTACCAGTCCTAGGATCATCACTCATTATCCCTTATTGTCATTAGTCGGGATTATAGGATTTAGAACTAGTCATGGCTGCCTACTTCCTTTTAAGGACATAAATGTCCATGATGAAATATTTTGTACAGCTCTTCAAATGTACTTCACTTTTAATATCCTGCTCTAGTCTAGGGGTGTCAAATATGTTGCTGCTTGCTACACATAACAGCAAACACCCTAGCATATCCAGGGTGGCTGCTAGCACAGGTTCTTTGATCTGCTCTTCTAAAGGAAAGCAAATCCAAAAGGTTAACAACCTTACTTTAATCAAACATATAAATCATTTACTTGGTTTAGGGGGAAAAGTCAGAACCCTGAACTTCAGAGAATATACAAGTAGAAATTACAAGCAGACAAAAATATAGACAGAGAAAATAACACAATGCAAAAAACAGGGCTTCTGTCTGACCATACATATATAGTTAGTTACCAGAGAGAGAAACACCAGCATCTGGGTTTTCAAAGCAGAGGGGCTCGACAGGTATCCAGAGTTACATCTGGCCATATCACACAACTTTTCCCATAAGTGAACCCCAAAGCAAAAACTCACCTCAGGGTATGTGTGTGTGTGTGTGTGTGTGTATACACACACACAAACACAATACATATACGAATACATAGACACATATTCATTTCTTCAGGGTCAGAGGACATCACAACCTTAGTGATACACTGCCTAATTACAAAGTAACAAAAGGTGTAAACCTTCCTGAAAACCCACTCCCCCCCCCCCCCCCCCCCCCCCCCCCCCCCCCCCCCCCCCAGCAAGCTTCTCTTATTGGACTCCAGGTGAGGTTCATTAAGGCACAGGGAACTTCTTCAAATTCTCTTACCACCCTGAACCAGATTAGAATATAATTGGGAAATATTTAGCAAAATAAAGAAAAATACCTTAGAACATAGATAATGATAATATGTGGTTTTCTAAGTCAATATGCAGCCTACAGGGATCCTTATGTATAGTTTAGTACCGATTTCAATTTGAGTTTGACACTACATCTCTAGCCTACTTACACCTATCATCCTTCTTTTCATGACTTTTTAAATTATTTTTTATTCTGATTCTGTAGATTTGGCATAGTTAAATATCATATAAACATTATGATTCTGTTGATGACTTGGCTAAGTTGTCTCATATAAACCTCTCATTTTCTCCCCAATTGCTTTTTCACTCTTTGAGATTCACAACAATGTAGCATCTGTAGAACCTACGATGGACCAGCTCAATGAGTTGTTCATACCAACTGTCTGTTTGTATGTTGAACCGTATGTATTTTTCATCCATGCTGTTATTTTGCACATAAGTGGAAAAGCCAATCTTTTTTGAGTCATTGTGGATTTCATTAAAGTGTTTCTGTCATGTTCCTGTGTTCAAACAAATAAGATTGTTTCTGAATAAAGGACAGTTAGAGAAACCATCCATCAATAGAAATCCTTTTTCTACTTGGACTCTGCATGAAGCATCTTTCATTTCAATGCCGAACACCCTGGATGTGCACATCCCCCTCTGTTTTACACCTTGCTTCATTTTGCCACTAAGCAGATTGTTGGAAAATGTCAGTTTCATGATTATGTCTTAGAATATTCCATACTTTTTACCATATGTGTAGGAGATAGTGTGTTTTATGAGAACCTTTAATTTAACTTTTATATTTCAAATCAGTTGGGTCTTAACTCATTGCTACGATACTAGTGCTTTACTAACCAAATGTCATATAGTAGTCTGCTGTTGAGTGGGGAATCTTAGTTTGAAGGTAAATTTCTAAGATCACCACATTTAAAGGCCATGTGTAATGGGACAGGCACTGATTTTGGAATGGGCCAACCTTGGTTTTGTTCTGGCTCTTCTCCTTAAGTCTATGTGACCTTGACCAAACCATTGAACCTCTGCATATTCAGTTTATTTATCTGTAAAATGAAGTAGTTAGACTAGAAAATGTTTTCAGTGGTTACTAGTATTTATCTTCAGATAAAACGGGAAAGCATCTGCTGTCTCAAGTCTATTATTTTATTACAGTTTGGTCTATAGTTACATAAATCATTCTGTTTTGCCTAACAGGAAACATTTAGATTCAGCAACATGTATTTTTGAATGATTGATAGAATAGAATTATTGACAAAGTGAAAATTTTCTGGTATTTTTTGGGGTTGGTTGTGCTGTTTTTTTGTTATGCATTTTTTGGCTCTGGAGTAAAAAGGAGGATGCTAGATTTTGAATTTGTTTCTTTTGAACAAAGGTTGTTAAATTCCTGTTAACAAAGACTAGCAACAATGTGCTTTCCTAGAAACTATTACTCTTGCTAGAGAATTGAAGTTATTTTAGTGATTTAGAACATTGTTGATGGAGGAAGGCATTTTTTCCACAAATCAATATTTCCTTTAAAAATTTAAAATATCTGTCTTTCCCTTACTTCCCTTCTAACCATCTATCCCTATTACTTTACATAGTATGAGTACCTATTATGAGATAGACATTGTTTTAATAATTAGGGGTGGGGGGAAGGAATTAGGGAATGGAGACAATTTTTTTTAGAAAGGTAGTGAAGACTAATAAAAATTATACAAATCAGAATTCTCAAGTGAAGGTCTAAAATATCAAAGGTCTTTATTTTGGATTTATTTTTTATAGATATAAACAAAGTGCTAGGAAAATTCATCCCTTCATCTATTCATTAAGATAGGGTGTGAAATGTACCATTTTGGCTATCTGTGAAACCTATGGATTTCTTCTCAGAATAAAATTTTAAGATGCACCAAATACGGTGTATAGCATTACAAAGAAAACCAATTATCTTGAAATACACCTATCAAAATATCTTTTTAAAAAGGACAAGTTCATTTTTGCTATCATTCAGTCTTTCAGTTGTGTCTGATTCTCTTTCATTCTCCTGCTCATTTTATAGATGAGGAAACTGAGGCAAGCAGGGTTAGGTGACTTACTGAGGGTCACATAGCTAGTAAGGCTGGGTTTGAAATCACGTCTTTCTGACTCTATGCCTAGTGCTCTGTCCACTGCCCCATTTAGCTGCCCCCAAGTTAAGGAGAGGGTGGATAAAAAGTTGAAACAGTAATGTTGGTCATAGTAACAACATTGCAAAAGCTTTATCCTGAAGATATTTATTTTTACTGAGTCTGATTGCAATGACAGAAAAGAAAAAGCAAATCTTTTGAATCTGTGATATTAGACTAAGATGTTTGTTTCAGTTTTTAGTAGCCCAGTGTTTACTCTGTATCTTTGAAGCAGATGGGATTTTATTGACTTTGAGATTTGAATAGTTTTAAAAGTACAAGTAGAGAAGAGGGGAAAATATAATAATCATTCAATCAATAAGCAAGCATTCATTAAATGCTTATTATGTGTCAGGGCAGCTAGGTGGCACAGTGGTAGAGAGCCAGGCCTGGAATAAGGAAGACTTATCCTCATGAGTTCAAATCTGTCCTTAGACACTTGCTAGTTCTGTGACCCTGGACAAGTCGATAATCCCATTGGCCTCAGTTTCCTTATCTGTAAAATGAGCTAGAGAAAGAAATGGAAAACCATTCTGGTATCTTTGCCAAGAAAACCCCAAATGGGTTCATAGATTCAGATATGACTGAAACATGACTACCATGTACAAGCTAAGACCTGGGATAAAATAAAAGAAAAAAATAGTTCTTTCCCTTAAGGAGCTCACATTCTAATGGGGGAGATGAGGTACAAACCAATATGTATGTAGAATATATGTACAGCTGTAATGGTAATGGTAATTTGAAGATCTTCCCTGCTTTGAAAATCCCTGTCTCCTAATAGACTGAATGTAATCACATGGAGTCTGTGGTAGGAGGAATTTGCTGAAGGGTGGAAGCAGAGCCCACTGGAAGCTGGGAGTCAGTATAGCTAGATGGTGGGAGAGAGAGGATGCACCTAGGGAAATAGCTAGGCTTGTGAGTGTTGGTTTGTGGGAAGGTTAATGAATGTTGTGACATTCTACTGCATTGTGGTGTATTAACTTCTATGTCGCTATGATGGATTAAGTTTCCTGTGTTGGGATTTAGTTTTCTGGTGTCTGAATACATGTTTTGCTTCTGTCTTCTATATGGAGAGTCTGTTATATTTTGCAATTGAGAGCTATGCCAGAATATTTACAGTTTCTGTCAGTGCTATGAATATTGTGTTGGCACTATAACAGTGTAAGAGGAAGATAATCACAGAAGAAAGGAACTAGGAGGGGGGCCTAGAAAATTTTGAAAGGTAGGATTTGACCTGAGTCTTGGAGGAGAACAAGGAAGCTAGAAGTTGGAAATGAGAAGGGAAGACATTCCAGATGTGGGGAAAGCCATTGAAAGAAATATGGCAACAGGAGATGGAGTGGTGTTTAGTGGAACTGGATCATATAGTACACGGAGAGGTGGTTAAAGTTTGAGAAGACTGGAAAAAGGCCAGACTTGGTTGTTAAAAGTCAAATAGAGAATTCTACATTTCATCTTGGAGGTAACAGTAGGCCACTGGAATTTATTCAATAGAGGAGTAGATCAATGGGTTAGGAATATCACTGATAGCTGAGGATTAGAATGGAGAGAAGGACAGGAGCAGTGAATAGGAACAATAACTATGTGGTTGGCTGAGAGTTGGCTTCTTATTTCAAATAGTTCCATTAACATTTTAAAGTAGGAATTGAAATTTTTCCTTACAAGGTTAGATTCAAATACTTAATAGCTTTTGGCAATATCAGCACTCTTAATGATGTCAACAGTACCAGCACCTTCCATAAATGCCTTCCTCCAAGCCCTTATCATTATGTTCAGATAACCCTGGATAGATAGTGATACCAACAGAGCACAAACTCCAGAGGTTCCTGCCTCACAAGAAAGGCCCAGGGTGCAGGTCTGACAATAAATAAATGACTAGATGAATGGATGGATGGATGGATGGATGAACAAGAACAGTTGTTACAGTCCTATGATTTTATATGGGTAATGAGAGGAAGTGTTGCACAATAGATAGAGCTAGTCTTAGGGTAAGAAGGACCTGGATTTAAGTCCTACTTTTGGCACATACTGGTGATGTTTATGACCATGGTAACCTCCCAAAGATTTTAAATTGCAAAGAAGGTAAGAAAGAAGGTCAGCATTGGTAGAGGAAGCTAATCACCATATTGATGAAAATACCGGCATGAATTAAAAAAAAAACAACCCAACAACTTTCAATAATATCAACATATGCAAACAAAGCATTTTCCTTACAACAACCCTATGAAGTAGAGACTGCAAAGTTTTAAAGTCCCATTTTCTTCATTAGGAAGCTGAGGCAGAGAGAAGTTAAGTGACTTGCCTAATATCACACAAATATTATCAAGTGGTGGAACCAAGATACACACTTTACCAACTCCATCTCTAGCATTCTTTTCATGACCCCATTCTGCCTCTCTTCATCCTAGCCGCTTCTATCCAGAAGTTCCAAAAGGTGTAATTGGAGAAGGTGTCTAAAGTGATTTCTGTCCATAAAGTCCATTTGCATGACCATTTATTTAAAAATTTTTATAGATACATTTGACCAGAGGCTCAGTACCTTTTCATAGTGATGCTTGCCTTCCTCTTCTCTCATTTCCTTCCCCTCCTATGGTTGCAGCTTTGCATAATGTGCAGTAAATCTGATTTTCTCTTTCTCGCCAACTCTTTCCAAGTTTCTTTTGTTCTTTGGGGGCTATAATTATCTTCCACGGGACATCATTAAACTTCTACAATCTCAAAAGGGCTTCCTTTGAATTGTGAAGTGAAAAATGGCAGATGAATTCCCTTCCTGTCTCCCAAAGGCAACATTTATATTCGAAGGGGAAAACAAACAACCCGGTTCCAGTGAGCACAAGGGAAAACTTAGCCAAAAATAAGATAGTGGGGGAGGCAAAGTGAGAGATCATCTCTCCATGGTGTTTACGACAGCCAAATGCAGGGTCTATTAGTGTTTCGTTGCCTTGTCAGAGGAAGACAATGGCTTTGGAGCACGTAGGAGGAAGAGGAAGGAGCAGCACCTTCACACGGGTTGATAAGCTAACATGAACTTGGCAATGGGTGACTGCCAGCCATATGCCAGAATTGTTATTTTGTCATCGTTGCTGATGACATTCAAGAAAAATAAAAATCAGTATATTTTAGCCTTCAACCCTTGACATTTCCCATTATTATTATCATTACAAGAGAACATTGACATTTATATGGCTCTTTAGGGTTAGTATTTTGCATACATTATCTTATTTGTTCCTTAAAACAATCCCCATGAAGTTGGCAGCGCAAATATTATGAATACCATTTTACAAAATAGAAAATTAAGTCTCAGAGAGATTTTTTTTTTAGCATTTTCCTGCCTGTGGGCCTATAGCATAAGATCCTGGTACCACTCAAGATTAGAGGAGTGGTCAAGTATCAGATTTTAATGTCCCTTCCAGCCCACTGAATCTGAGATGTCCCCAAAAGACAGTTTCAGTTTCTCCTACTACCCTTAGGCACACAAGTTGGACATTACTTCAATATGTAGAGAAGTGATCAGAATTCTTTATAGCTCTGAGATAAATAGGGCCAAGCAAGATCTGAGAGAGTCACTAAGACTTTAATTGTACCATAGGAAGAAGGGAGAAAATATTCAAGTAAAAAGATAAGTAGAACCAAGAAAAGGAGTAAGAGAAAGGAGAAAGGAGAAGGCATGTAGAAGAGAATAGAACTGGGTAAAAGAGGAAAGAGAGAGCTCTATGTTGGACCCTATTCTCTGTTCTCCTTGCACTCTTCTTTGGTGATCTTATCACCTCCCTTGAGTTCCATGATCATCTCTATGCTCAATGATTCCTAGATCTATATATCCAGCCCTAGTTTTTTTCTTGTACTCCAGTGTTAGCTACATCACCAGCTACTTTACTTATCAGACATCTCAAACTGTACATCCTCTAGCCATCTGAAACTCACTGTATCTAAAACAGAACTATTTTCTCCCCACTCCACCCCCAAATCACCTATCTTTCAAAATTCCCTATTATCATCAATGGCACCACCATTCTTCCAGGTTCCAGGTTTGAAATTTTTGTGTCTTCCTCAACTCCTCGATCTTATTCATCTAATATGTCCAGTCAGTTACCAAATCTTATCATTCCTACTCTCTGAATATCTGAAGCATATTTATTATGCAGTGGATAGAGTGCCTGCCATGGAGTCAGCAAGATGTACTCCATTTATATTTTTATATTGTGGAAAACTCTCAGCGTTTTGTGGGTACTGTCCATGGTGGTTTTATGGGAGGATATGGACTAAAGCCTGGGTCTCAGTTTCCTCAATGATAAAAGACAGGGTTGGGATTCTAAGATCCCTTTAACTCTAAAGCTATGATCCTGTGAATTACTTGGGATAGGAAAGCATCACTAAAGAAAGTATCCCCATTGGTGAGATCTGGGAAAAAGTGTGAATGTATAAATGTTCTAAATTGAAAGCAGAAATTCATTTCTAATGTGAAATCCCTGATCTATCTCACTAGACTTCTGAGGAGAGTGATTGAGATTTTCTGCTCTCCACTGCTCATTTTCTATCATAGGAAAATAATTGCCCATACTTTCATTTCTCCATTTAGAAAATGTGCGTCCTTTAACCTGCTTCACAAAGTTCCTTATGAGGATAAATGAGATTTTGACTATAAAGTGTCTTCTACGTCCATGGAAATCAACACTGTATTATCATCATGTTCGAATATGGGTTTGATGAGGAAGGGTAGCAATTGCAATTGAAACACTTGGATTTCAGACAAGATCCATTTATCTGGTTTCAGAAAGCAAAGAGAGGTGGAAATAATTAACATGGCTTCTATTTCAAATGGGAGAGAGAGGAACTGCCAGTTTTATTGTCTTGGTCATTTTAAGATGATGGGATATGATGATGCATTTATTCCTAATTCAGTAAAATAAAAAAAAACACACTTCAAAATAAAGTGAAAACTTCGAGATGATTGAGGAAAAAAAAAGGTGGGAGCATGGTGCAGAAGTGGAGAGAACACTGTTTAGAGTCAGGGACCTAGGTGTGAATCTGTAGCTCTTACCAACTATCTGTATAACCTTGGATAAGTCATTGATTTTTTTTCTGGGCCTCAGTTTCTCCATCTAAAAATTAGGGTTTTAGACTAGATGGTCTCTTTTCATATTTAAGTTTATGATCTTATGATTTAAGGGAGAAATCTAGAAGGAATACATTAAAGGCATGACTACTACTTCTTAAGAGTAATAATCCTATGAGAATCTAGATTTCTTTACCTGTAGCTATATACCCCCTTTATCTCCTCTGACACTGTCACCAATCTGAGACAGGTCCATTCTCATCATCTCATGGTCTATTTCAATAGTCCTGCTGGTTGATCTTCCTGTATCAGGTCTCTCCCTACTCCACTCCATCTTCCACTCAGCTGCCATTACTGATTTTCTTAAAGTCTAGTTCTGACCGTGTCTACCCCTACCCTGCCCCCATTCTACATTCCATCAACTTTAGCGGCTCCCAAATATAAAATCTACATTTTGCCTTTTAAAGTCCCTCATAGACCTGTCCCCCTTCTACCTTTCCAGTCTTACACATTGCTTCCTTCCATCTCCCTGCCACCCCTCCACATGCTCCACATTCTTGTGACACTGGTCTTCTAATGTATGAGATTCCATCCCCTGACTTTGGGAATTTTCACTTGTCATCTCCCAGGCCTGGAGCTCTCTTCCTCTTCATTTCTACTTCCTGGCTTTTCTGGATTCTTTTAAGTCTCAGTAAATTCTCACCTTATGCTAGAAACCTTTCCTGGTCTTCTTTAATATCAGTGCTTTCCCTCTGATATTGTCTTCAATCTATACTTCTTGTATTGTATTGTAGCATCACTTGCACGGTGTCTTTCCCACTGAGAACAAGTATTTTTTTTTTAAACTTTCTATGTATCCTCAGTACTCAGTTCAGTGGCTGGAACATAGTAGTTACTTAACAAATGCTTCTTAACTTGACTAGTGGGAAGGCTCTTTGGTGTAGTATGTATCTGCTTTTATATTTGTTCTGTGTACTTTTAGGTCTCACGATCTAGTATGTTACTAGCTTTCATTATTATTATACTCTTAATTATCTGGCCTGTGGAGACCTAAATATCTACCACTGGAAATATTCTAAATATAAAATTCGAAATACTAAGTGTCGTGTTAGACCACAATGTCTGGTACATAGTAAAGCACTTAAAATAATGGTTACAGACTGGTTGGCTGATTGCCTTTGCCTTTGGTTATAACAGTGGTATTTCCCCTGTGTTTGTAATACATTTAGACAAAATGATATGAAAAGCCAATAATTGCTTTAAAAATTTTTAGACATCTAAAGTTTACAAACATTTAGTTACCTTTACTTATTTTATTCTTAGAGAAATGTATGACTGAGAAAGAAGGTGATCTGGTCATGTAGCTAAAGAGAGAGGTAACTTAGAGTCTGAGGAGCTCCACTGGTATCCACTCACTGTCAAGCGAAATAAAAGAATGCTCTCTGGATGTTGGGTGAGAAGCAGCCTGGGATGGAGACTAGAGCTCTGGCTGCAGGATTGACATGAGTTTGAGTCTTGCCTCTGATTCATCCTGCCTGTGTGGCCCTACTTAAGTCATTTATCCTCTGAGTGTACCCAGGTATTCCAATTTGCAAATCTGTATTGATGGAGGGAATTTTCTTTCTAGAATTCCCTATAACAGTGAAATCACAAAAGTGAACTCTTCCTCCCAATTCTCACATTAACTCTGTGTGGTAAACAGTGTCACTAATAACACCCTCATTCATAAGATGAGAAAACAGACCTCAAATGACTTGACCAAGGTCCCATGGCTAACAAGTGACTAGGAGAGAATATGAACCCATTTCATCTTGGCTCCAAGTTCGATGTTCTGTTCCATGTGGGGTTTTGTCTTTATGTTCCAATACCAGCATTATGAGAGGGTCATATTGTCCTCATGGTTTTTGACTGCCACTAGTTTCAGGTTACTGGAAGACAGCCCCATGATGTTCTTTTTAGTTTTAAGTTTTCTTTGATGAAGTCCAAGTTGGGAGTTACCAGTTATCACAATAATAAGTGATTATTGTGCCCTTGTTTCATTAGTTGCTTCTCTGCTCCCTGATATACATTGTTAATTGAATTATGTACCTCTTGATAGAAAAGTCTTAGACTCAGGGAACAGATTGAGATATATTTTTTGAACATGGCTCATGTGGGTATGTTTTACTTGACAATGAATATTTATTACAAGGGCTTTTCTTTTCTTTTTTGCTTTTCAAGTGGGATGATGAATGAGAGAGAAAAATAGATTCATTTGTTAATTAAAAACTTTAATATTTAATGTTAGCAAAATTTACCTCTTAAAGGTTATATTTAATCAGTTTTCACTTTATTTGAGTAAGTCTTAATCTGTCTTAACATTTTAGACAATTCCAAATCATGAATGCTAACTTCTTTGAAACTACTAGATAAAGTCACTTGGACTCTACACAACCTTTCTATAACTCTAACAGTTTCACATTTCCATATGGCCTCTGCCTATTTCTGGGAGCATTCAATAGAACAGATATGCTCTATTGATGTAGAGCATATCTTCCAATTCTTGGAAGCACTGATTTCTCAAAACTGGGTTGGGAGATCCTCTGAATGTTGAACAAAATAAAACTCAATTACCAGTGCCCTTGATTTCAGAATGGAGGTGGGGGAGAGTGATAAATTAAGACAATAGATTTTATTCATATAAATTCTTTAGTTTGAGAAATGGAAGGCAGGAGATTCACAGATAGTTATTTTTACTACTTTGGACCAACTCTAAGAACCCTTGTCCAATAGTCTTCTGTGGAATGCAACATGGAATTTTTGCCTGGATCAATTTGTTCCATGATATCAAAAGTTAATTTTGTCTTATAATAATTTATGATTTCCCCAAACTTGTTATGATATATACATCTTTAATCCTGACATAAGCCAAGAACAAGTTCCTTTTCTGCTATGGTCAATACTAGTGATTTACTGGATGATAGGGTTTCTAATAGATTAGAACCCTAATAGAATATATAGAAATAGAGCACAGTGAGTTTAGCAAAACATTTGACTAAATTGATTAGGGTATACTTGTGAACCAAATGGAAAGATGTAAACTGGATAATACAGTTCATCAAATACAGAAGTTTTTTTCCCAATAGAAACCAAAAAGTATTAATTAATGAATCAGCATCAATCAAGAGGGCGGTCAGAAGTAGAGTAGCACAGGACAGCTCGGTTGATTAGTGGTCATGACCTGGGAAGAGTTCCAGTAAAGAAGAGAGGTCAGATAGATACAAGGAAAACCAGGAGAGAGCACTATCGCAATTAGAATACTAGGTCTCATTCTGTTCAGCAGTTTTACCAGTGCTGTGTGAATAAAGGCATAGAGGCATATGTTCATTGGATTTACAGACAATGTGAAGCTGTGAGGGCCAGTTGATGCATTGAATGATGAACTTGGATCCAAAGCTGATGGTTGACTGGAAACTTAATATCAGAAGCTATTAAGAGAAAATTTAATACAGAGAAATGAAAAGCCATATATTTGGATTTCAAAAGGAATCAATTGCAAATGATAGGAGAGATGTGCTTACAAGCAGTTCAGGACCTGGGGGTACCATGACTTTATTGTACCTCATGTTCCATGTAAATATGCTCACGTCATCACAAAAACTATTGTCATCTTAAACTTCATTAATAGTTATATTGACCAGAATAAAGAAGGCTGACAGTCTCATTGTGTTTGGCAGCAGATTGGAGGATGAATTGGGAGTTGGAAGAAATTTGAGGCAGGGAGATCAATTAGAAGGCTGTTACCATAGAACAGGAGAGAGGTGAGTAGAGTGTGAACATGAGTATTATCTGAGTGAATGAAGAGAAGGGCATGTTTACAAGAGATGTTGTGAAAATATTTAAGCTTTGACCACAGATTAGATATATGGGGTAAGTACAAATGAGGAGTTGAGGATGATGATGAATTTCTGAGCATGGGTGGTTGCTCAAATGACAATGATCCTAATAGTAAAAGAAAGGTTCAGAAGAGGGGAAAATTTTGGAGGAAAAACAATGAGTTCTGTTGTTTACATGTTGAATTTGAGATGCCTATGGGCTATCTAGTTCAAGATGCCAGGTAGATGGCAATATGGGACAGAAGCTTGGGAGAGAGATTACAGCTGGATATAGAGATCTGGGAACCATCTCAATAGAGATGATAGCTGAATCAACAGGAACTGCTGAGATCCCCAAGTGATAAGGTATAGAGGAAAAGGGAGGGGGCTCTAGTATAGATCCATTGGTTAGAGTAGGAAAAGATCTAGCAAAGAAGAGAGGTCAGATGGGTACAAGAAAAACCAGGAGAGAGCGCTGTCACAAAACCCTAGAGGGAAGTGAATATCTAGGAACAGAGTGAATGACAACTCCAGAGACAGCAGATGGTTCTAGAATGGTGAGGATAGAGAAAAGGCTATTATATTTGGCAATTAAGAGATCATTAAAACTTCAGAGAGCAGCTGGAAGTCAACAGAACTAGGAGTAACTGCTGGAAGTTTACAAGGCAGCAGATTTTAATTAAAGATGGAGGGGGGGAGGGAAGTTCATAATAAAACTGCACATAAAGTCATTTGGGCTCCTTTATCTGTCACCCGAGGTCCTTAAGTCTGGGAATGTTGTAGAGGGAAATAATATTTCAACTAGATGATCTCTAAGACTCCTTTGAATTCCAGGATCATGTGACGACAGATTTTTAGAGGAAATTATTACAATTTGTTTTTCTTATTATGCAGAATTTTTCTTTTCTCATTTGATTTCTGCAAGTTGTTACATTATTTACTTTGGTAAAACATTTAAGTAATGTGCTATAGTTACCCTTATTAACGTTAAATGCAACTACCAACGTACTTAAAAGCATAACAAAAATACAAATTTCCTAGGAAGCAGTTAGGAGATGCAGTAGATAGAACACTGAGTGGAGTTCTGAGTTCTAATCTCCACCTCAGAAACTTACTAGCTGTGTGACCGTGGACAAGTCACATAAATTCTGCCTCAGTTTCCTCAACTGTAAAACTGTAATAATAGTGTCCACTTCTCAGGATTGTTGTGAGGATCAACTGAGATAATATTTATAAAGCATATACCAAGGTACTTGGAACATAGTGGATGCTTAATAAATGTTTGTCTACCTCCCTTCCCCCAGGACATCTGAAAATCCTAAAGCCATAGTCCTAAGTCCAAAAACTCTTCTAATTTTGAGACATCCTTTCTTCTGATACACCTAAGAGTTGAAAAAGATATTGGGACTTTAGTGGACTGCAAGCTCAAAGTAAGTTAATCTTAGGCTGAATTTGGAAAAGCCATGTCCAGGTCTAGGGTGGCAATAGTCCCATTGAACTGTGCCTTAATCAGACAGCATTTGAAAGCTCATATTGAGGTTTGTTTACCACATGGTAGGAAGCACATGGACGTGTTTGAAGAACATCCAGAGGGGAGAGACCAGAATGATTTTGGGACTCAAAACCATTCTATATGATTTTCATTTTATATGTAGATTGATTTAAGAGACCCAAGGATATTTAGTCTGGGGAAGAGAAGAGGTATGGGGAATACAGTATCTATCTTCAAGTACTTGAAGGCCTACCATGTAGAACAGAGAGAGTTATGCTGTGCCCGAGATGGCAGGAATGGGTATAAGGTACAGAGAGACAAAATTATAATGTCATAAATTTAGATCTGGAAGGGAAGTCATTGAGGCCAATGCCCTCATTTAAGAGATGAGGAAGGGGCGGCTTGGTGGCACAGTGAATAGAGCACCAGCCCTGGAGTCAGGAGGACCTGAGTTCAAATCCAGCCTCAGACACTTAACACAAAAACTAGCCTTGTGACCTTGGGCAAGTCACTTAACCCCAATTGCTCTACCTTCCCCCCCTTCAAAAAAAGCAAAAAAAAAAAAAACAAAAAGAGATGAGGAAACTGAGCCTGGTAAAGGTTGAGTGGTTTGTCTATGGTCAAATGCTACAAAGTATCAGAGACAAAATATGAACCAGTCTTCCTGATCTTAAACCCAGGACACTATTTATTACATCACTCTACATCTCCAGGAGTGAAAAGCATTCTGACAAATAAGGAAGGGAGGAAGGAAAGAATGATAGAAGGATGAACAGAAGGAAGGATAGAAGGAAGGATGTACAAAGGAAGGAAGGATTTTTAAAGTACTATGGTTGAGAAAACCAAGGCAAACAGGATCATGCAGCTAGGCCAGATTTAAACCTAAGTCTTCCTGAATCTAGGCCCAGTGCTCCAGGCCTAGTTGCCTAGAATGTAGCTATACAAAAGGAAGGAATGCCTTTAAGCAAAGACTAGATGACCGGCTGCCATGTAAATTGTCAAGTATTCCTGTCTAGTTACAGATTGGTCTATGTGACCTCTGATTTTCTTTCCAACTCAGAAAGCCTGTGATTCTTACATTTTTAGCCTAACTCTGAGATGGTTTTTTGTGACTTGCTACTTCTGCCTTGTTGATGTCCTCCATTGTGATGAGGGTTGCACAGAATCTCCCTTGTGTTGCATGTGTACAGGCCCAGTCAGGAAGGCTAATTGTGCCCACATGTAGCTTTGAGTGGAGTTTTCTGTCACTGTTCTTCCAAAACTGTTAAGAACAAAGTATTCAGGGCTAACCAATACCCTTAACAATTAAGTTTCATTTGGAGAATTAAGAGCCATTGGAATGCAAGCATAGTATCTGTTTTCTGGATTTAAAAGAAAATGATGAGAACATTTGCAATTAATTTTCTTAGGGAAAACATTTTTTCTTGAAAATATTATGTTCAGAAATAAAAATTCCTAGAGTCAAAGACTTGGAAGAAAGGTTAGCCTTAACAAAGTTATAAAATAGGAACATTATATCTTTCTCTAGTGTCTTCAGCCTTCTTTCCTCCCCCTTGAGGAAGCCTTCTCACCATTTCTCTCTGGGGCACAGTGTTCTCATCCTCTGCCCACTGTGAAAATCTGCTTTTATGAAAGCATATGAAGCTATTTACATGGTGGTAACACTTCACACAACTATTTGCATTAACTAGAGATTAGTATTGTAAGTTAAAGGAAACTGAGGCAAAATGTTAGGCATTATCAGGTAAGGTAGATATTTTGAGTATAGCCTTGAGAATCTTAACATGTTTGGTGGTTTACTGGTTTGTGAGGTTAGCTCTAATTGGAAGGGACCTTACAAGATCACATACTAAATTTCATTCCCCTTGTCCTTAGACAACACTCATTCTTGGATAATGAGAATCAATCAGTAAATATATATTGTATGCCTAGCACTATTTCCTATTTTTATGAGCTTCCTAAAGAGAGCTGTTGCACAACCTCTTTTTCGAAGACATTTCAGTGCTCAGCAATTTTGTTAATTCTTTTTGTCAAAAGATTAAATTTTTCAAAAGATTCAGTATTTCATCAATGTGATTGACTGATGACTATTAGGCAGTTAGGTTGATGCATTGGAGAAGCACTAGACCTGGAGTCAGGAAGACCTAAGTTTAAATGTGACTTTAGAAATAATTTATGACCAAATAAGTGATAGAGAACATTATGAAATGCAAAATGGATAATTTTGATTACGTTAAATTAAAAAAGTTTTTGCACAAAGAAAGCCATTGCAACCAAGATTAGAAGGGAAGTAGAAAGCTGGGAAATATTTTTTTCCAGCCAGGGTCTCTGATAAAGGCCCAATTTCTAAAATATATAGAAAACTGAGTTGAATTTTTAAGAATACAAGTCATTCCCCAGTTGATAAATGGTTAAAGATTATGAATAGGCAATTTTCAGATGAAGAAATTAAAGCTATCTATAGTCATACAAAAAATGATCTAAATCACTACTGACCAGAGAAATTCAAATTAAAACAACGGTGAGGTGCCACCTCTCCCCTATCAGATTGGTTAATATGACAAAATAGGAAAATGATAAATGTTGAAGAAGATGAGGGAAAACTGGAACACTAATGCATTATTGGTGGGGTTGTGAACTGCTCCAACCATTCTGGAGATCAATTTGTAACTATGATCAAAGGGCTGTAAATCTGTACATACCCTTTGATCTAGCAATAACACTACTAGGTCTGCATCTGAAAGAGACCACAAAAAAGGGAAAAGGACCCATATATACTAAAATATTTATAGCAGCTTTTTTGTGGTAGCAAAGCATTAGAAATTGAGGGAATGCCTATCCATTTGGAAATGTCTGAACAAGTTGTGGTATATGAATGTAATGAAATATTATTGTTCTATAAGAAATGGTGAGCAGGTGGATTTCAGAAAAAAACCTGGAAAGATTTATATGAACTGTTCCTCAGTGAAATGAGCAGAACCAGGAGTATATTATATATAGTAACAGCCATGTTGTGCAGTGATAGACTTTGATAGATTTATTTCTTATCAGCAGTGCAATGGTCTTAGATAATTCCAAAAGACTCATTATGGAAAATACTATCCATATCCAGAGAATGAACTATAGAGTCTGTATGTAGATTGAAGTATACTATTTTCTCTTTTTTTCTTTCTCATGGTTTTACCCTTTTGTTCTTTTTCTTTCATAATATGACTGATGTGGGACTATGTTTAATATGTTTATACATGTATTTTAGCCAATATCAGATTGTATGCTGTCTTGGGGATGGGGGGAAAGGAGAGAAAGAGAAAAAAAATTAAAACCTCAAATCTTGTAAAAGTGAAAGTTGAAAACTATCTTTGCATGTAATTGGAAAAAATAAAATAGTGGTAAGGGGGAAAAAAGAGTTCAAGAAAAAACCCCCCACAATGCCTTTATAAAAAACCCCAAATCCAAATATGTCTTTAGACACTTATTAACTGTGTGACCCTGGACAAGTAACTTAATCTCTATTTGTCTGAAGTTCCCCGTTGTTAAATGGGGACAATAACAGCACCTACCTTTGGTTGTTGTGAAGATCAAATGAGATATTTGTAAAGATCTTAGCTCAGTGACTGGTACATCGTTGGTACTTTATAAAGGCTTATTCCCCCTACCTCCCTTTTTCCTTTGTATGATAGTTCATTGAGGGAACTGGTATTTAGCTTGGAGAAGACTCAGGAGGGACATGATATCATCAAGTATTTGAATGGGTTATTATGCTAAGGAAGGATTAGGTTGTTTTTTTCCTCCTGTGTGTCCTTAGAGATTAGAAACAAGAGTAAAGGATGGAAATTAGAGTTCAATTTAGATTTGATATTAGGAGAAACTTCCTGATATCTGAAAAGTGCAATGGGCTGCCTCATGAAATGATTGGTTCTTCCTCCTTGGATATCATCAAGTGGAGTCAAGACAACTGCTTGTCAGGTTTGTTACAGGGGTGATACACCCCTATATGGACTGAATGAGATGGCCTTTGAGGTTCTTTCCCACTCTCCAAGTCAGTGATTCCCTGTGATAATTGTTTTTCTTTATAGAACAGACAAAAGGCCATGAAGATGATGAAATGGAAAAGCTTTACAAATCTCTAGAACAAGCCAGTTTGTCTCCTATTGGGGATCGACGACCTTCGACCAAAAAGGAGTTGAGGAAGTCATTTGTCAAGCGGAGCAAAAACCCATCCATTAATGAGAAACTCCACAAAATCCGGACATTGAATAGCACATTAAAGGTAAAGCTTCTGGCATGAGATGAGCTGAGAGGATGGGGGAAGTCCCTCTAATGGTATGGGAGTTCAAACTGAAATCTTCACAGGATTATTTAATCATGAATGTTTTGTGAGATCTTATGTGTGAGGCAGTTAGTGTGATAAGTAGAGTTCTGGTTTTGAATTCAGGAAAAACTGATTTCTAATCCTCCCTTATGCCTTTACTACCTCTGTGATCCTGGGGAATCTATTTAACCTCTTTCAACCTCAGTTTCCATATCTGTAAAATGGGGATGATAATAAGCACCTACAGGATTATTTTAAAGACCAAATGAGCTAACATGCAAGATATATTTGCATATATTTGCAAACATGAAAGAGACATAAATGCTATATAAAATATATGTAGAAATAATAACATATTTATATTATATAGTATTATATTATATAATAACATATATTTATATTATATACAGGCACAATGATCCCTCTTTAATAATCCTTGCTTTATATAGTCATTTTGAAGGAAAAATCCCAATACATGCCATTAGTTCCTCTCATTCACTTGTTCAGGGAAACATTTTTGTTGTTCAGTCATGTCCAACTCTTTGTGACGCTGTTGGTGTTGTCTTGGCAAAGATACTAGAGTAATTTGGCCATTTCCTTCTCCAGTAGATTAAGCAAACTGAGGTTAAGTGACTTGTACGGGATCCTAGTGTCTGAGGCTGGATTTGAACACAGGTCTTCCTGACTCCAGTGTCAATGCTGTATCCACTGAGCCACGTAGCTGCTTCCTATCTAGTAAGCATAAGGAGTGACATTAAGTTCATAAATAAATTAGAGATTAGCAGCATGGTGTAGTGGACACGGAGATGCCTCTGATAGGTACTGACTGGGTCACCTTGTAACAGTCATTGAACTTCCCTGAGATTCATGTAACTCACTACAATTCTAAGTTGCAGAGAAGATTCAGTTCTATATTGGTATGGGAATTTCCTCACTGGAGTTCCTTATGCCAGCGAAATCACAGTTGTAGTCCAAAAAGTCAAACAAAACAAAAATAAATGGGGTAGAATCTGTGGATTCTGATTATTCTACTAAAGGATGTCATTTTAATTACTCCACTTGTCATTAAAATTTACTAGGGATGTGACTATGCTTGTGTATCTGCTATTTTCTGATCAAGTCAGATTGGTGCCTCTCCTATTAAGTGAGTTGCAAAGTTAGTGAAGTTGCTTAAAGCTGGGAATTTGAATGAAAGCAGAATAGTGAAAGGTGCACATGTGTGATCATGGATAAGCAGATGTTTTCATGACATGCTAACAATGTACAGGATGTACCGGAGTTATTTTGGGTCCTCCTGTAACTAAAATGGTTCTTAATAGCAATGACATCCTGCTTCCACATCAACATAATACCATAGAGGGGAGTCTTAGATACTTTGGAAAACACTCCCTGGAGTGAGAGCAAACATTTTAATTCTGGAAAGCTTTGATAGATCAGCTTGTTTATTTCTGTTTTTCAATCTGTTTTAGCATCATGCATCATGAGTGGGCTACCAGGAAGCACTGTAGCAGTGCAATGATATGAAACAGTAAAGTAAGGGTCTCAGTGGATATTAAACAGGTTTCCCATGTTGGTCAACAAAAGATGAAATCATCCTAAAACCCCTATTTGGAATTCTTTCCTTTTGTAGTAAGACTAGGAGAGAAAGTTTTGAGAGGGTATTATAAAGAGTAAGGTTTTGACATTCATTCTCTCTAAAATGAGGGGATGGCTCACTCCTTGCTAAGCCATGCCCTGGATTACTCCTACCATCTGCTTCCCTGTTCCTATAGACTTGGATAAAGTCACACAGTCATGCTGAGTACACTATAAATTCCTGTTTTCCAACCTCACCTGGATGCTCACTGCAGCCGGACAATCTTTTCATTCCTTTCCAATTGATTCCCATCTCCCTTTCCAAAGAAGCTATTCCCAACCTTTCCTTTATCTCCAAGTGATCTACACCTCTTCTTCCTCTTCTGTCTTAGATAAAATTTCATTTCTCATTTTATTGAGACAATTGAGGCCTTTTACCACGAACACTTCTCCCCTTCTTGTCACCTAAACCCCCCTGACTTTATACCCCACTTTCTTCTCATTTATTCCAGTCTTCAGGAATTAAGTGGCATTTCTTTTTGCTAAGGCCAACCCTTTGACATGTGTCCTGGATCTCATCCCCTTCAGTCTTCTCTACCATATTCCATGCTCCCACAAAATCTCTTCTTAATGTTCAATCTTTTTCTATTTCCAAGTTCCTTTCTTATTGCCGTCAAATATGCTCTAGTCTCTCCTATTTTAAAAAACAAACAAACAAACAAAAACAATAACAACAAAAAAACAAACCTTCACCAGAACTTACCATCTCCTCAAGGTATTATTCTATATATCTCTCCAATTGTTATCTTCCAAAGTCCTCGAAAATTTGTTTATACTCTTTGAGTCTACTTCTCACTCATTCTTCAACCCTTTTGGCTTCTGAACTTATAATAACTTAAACTGTTTGGTCCAAATTTCACAATAACCTCTTAATTGCCAAACCTAATAGCCTTTTCTCAGTTCTTATCCTTCTTGACTTCTCTGCTGCATTTGCCATTCTCCTACTGGATACTGTATTCTCTATGGGTTTTCGTGGCATGATTTTCTCTTCCTCCTACCTGTATAATCCCTCCTTTGTTGATTTATCATCTATATCATGGCCTTCTCTCACTATGGCTATTTCCCAAGGTCAGTCTTGGCCATTTTCTTTTCTCTAGCTATACTTTCTCTCTTGATAGCCACATTAGCTTCCATAGGTTTAATTATCATTTCTATGCTGGTGACTCACAGATCCATGTATACTACCCCAGTTCTTCTATATCACCAACTGCTTATTGACCATTTAAGACTGGATATCTGAGGAAATATTCAGACTCAACATGTCCAAAATGGAATTATTGATTCTTCCTTCAAAATCTACCTCTCCTCTATTTTTGTTGAGGACATCACTTCCAATCTCCCAGATTTATCCTCTGGTATTATTTTTACCCTTTCAATCACTTTCACCTCACATGACCAATCAGTCTCCAACTCTTGATGTTTCTGTCCCCACAGCATCTCTTTGATTCATCTTCTCTTCATTTGTGAATCAACCAACCACAGGTTTTCTGGGAAAATCAATATGCATGGCATACTTTTAAATTTACTCCAGATTATGAACATTTTCTCCGGTCACTTTCTTAAGTTTGGACAATCAATGAAACAAATCAACTCATAATTTGCAGGGTTTTTTTTTTGCCAATTTTAAAGGTATAAATTCTTACATGAAATTTTAATAATATGAGCTCATCCTAGCTGGCTCCACCAAACCTTTTCTACCACCATAATTCAAACCCTTATTATTTCTCAACTAGATTATTGCAATGGCCTTTAAATTGACACCCTGCCTCATTTTTTCCCCATTCTATGCTACAGCTGCCAAAGTAATTTTCCTTAGGTACAGATCTGACCTTGTCACTCCTACTCATTTAACTCCCATGCTTCCTTATTGCTTTAGCACTAAATATATAGTATTCTGCTTTTTAAAGCCCTTAGCAACCAAGATACAATTTATCTTTGCAGCCCCATTACATAGAACTCTTCCTCCTAATCTCTGTGATCTAACTAAACTGGATTTATCTCTGTTCTTTATACATGGTGCTCCATCTCTTGTTTCCTTATTTTTACCTTTTACACCATACGCCATGCTTGGAATATACTCCCTCTTCCTCTGGGTTTCATAGAAGCCCTCTCTTTGAGAACTAATTGAAGCACCACCTTGTATATTAAGCCTTTCCTTATCCCACTAGATTGTATGCTCCTTGAGGGAAGGGACTGTTTTTTGACTCTTTTTGTATCCCAGTGCTTGGCACATAGTAGACACTTAATAAATGTTTTTTTTGATTGATTGATTCCTCTTACCTGCTATTATTTACCTTTCTTTACAACTTTGCATTAATTATTTTTATTTTGTATATATGTTTATTTTTAGTTTACATTATTCATTTCCACAAGATTTTGAGTTAGAAATTTTCTCCCCATTTTTCCCCTACCCACCACCCCAAAACAGCAATCCCACTGTATAAGCCCTTCCCCAATCTGCTCTCTCCTACATCCTCCTCCATCCCCCCTCTGACTTGCCCCAGTAGGGCAAGATGGATCTCTATACCCTAGTGCCTCGATATCTTATTTCCCAGTTGCATGTAAATATATATATATATATATATATGTGTGTGTGTGTGTGTGTGTGTGTGTGTGTGTGTGTATATTCACACACACATCTATATATACATTTTAAACATTTAATTTGAAAACTTTGAATTCCAGATTCTTTCCCTTCCTCCCTCGTCACCCACCCTTACTGAGAAGATAAGCAATTCCATATAAGTTATACATGTGTAGCTACACAAAAAATTTCCATAGTGGATATATTGTGAAAGACTGACTATATTTCCCTCCATCCTATCCCACCCCCCACTTGTTCTATTCTTTCCTTTGACCCAGTCCCTTTTCAAAAGTGTGTGCTTCTAACTACCCTCCCCCCAACTTGCCCTCCCCTCCATCATCCTCTTTTCCCCTTCCCCCCTACTGTCCTGTAGGGCAAGATACCCTATTTAGTGTGTATGTCATTCCCTCCCTAAGCCAAATTCAGTGAGAGTAAGGTTGACCCATTCCTTTTTGCCTTCCTGTTCTTCCCCTCCATTGTAACAGTTTTCCCTTGCCTCTTCTATATGAGATAATTTATCCCATTCTGTCTCTCCTCATCTCCTCTCATTATATTCTTCTCTTACCTCTCAATTTCACCTTTTAAGTATCATCCCTTCCTATTCAATTGGTCCTATGTCCTGTGTCTATGTATACCTGTACACACATATCCATACACTCACATATGTATTCATATGCCCATATACCCTTCTATGTAGACATACATGTATATATACATATATATACACATTTCTATTCCCTTCAACTATTCTCATAATGAGAAAAGTTTCATAAGTTACAATTTTTATTTTTATTATTTTAATTTATATATTAATTTATATTACATTATATATAAATATTTTAAATTATTTTAATAATAAATTTATATAATTTATTATTTTTCCATGTAGGAATATAAATAGTTCAACTTTGATATGTTCTTTATGATTTCTTTTCCCTGTTTACCTTCTCATGCTTCTCTTGCTTCTTTTATCTGAATGTCAAATTTTCTATTCAACTCTGGTTTTTTCGTCAAGGATGCTTGAAAGTCCTCTATTTCATTGAATGACCATATTTTCCCCTGAAACATTATACTCAATTTTGCTGGGGAGGTGATTCTTGGTTTTAATCCCAGCTCCTTTGACCTCCAGAATATCATATTCCAAGCCCTTCAACGCCTCAGGGTAGAAGCTGCCAGATCCTGTGTTATCCTGATTGTGTTTCCACAATATTCAAATTGTTTATTCTTGGCTGCTTGTAATATTTTCTCCTTGATCTGGGAACTCTGAAGCCTGGCTATAATATTCCTAGGAGTTTTCTCTTTTGATCACCAAGAGGTGATCAGTGGATTCTTTCAACCTCTATTTTGCCCTCTGGTTCTAAAACATCAGGGCAATTTGCCTTGAGAATTTCTTGAAGGATAATTTCTAGGTTCTTTTTTTGATCGTGGTTTTCAGGTAGTCCAATAATTTTTAAATGATCTCTTCTGGATCTATTTTCCAGGTCAGTGGTTTTTCCAATGAGATATTTCACATTGCCTTCTATTTTTTCATTTGTTTGAAACTTTTTAATAGTATCTTGATTTCTCATAAAGTTACTAGCATCCATTTGCTCCAATCTAATTCTGAAGGAATGATTCTCTTCAGTGAGCTTTTGAGATTCTTTTTCCATCTGGCAAATTCGGCTTTTTAATGCATTCTTCTCTTCATTGGCTTTTTGAGCCTCTTTGCCCTTTGAGTTAGTCTATTTTTAAGGTGTTATTTTCTTCAGTCAGGTTGTTGACTCTCTTTTCATGATTTTATTGCATCATTCTAATTTCTCTTCTCAATTTTTCCTCCACTTCTCTTATTTGGTTTTCAAAATCTTTCTTAACCTCCTTTATGGCCTGTAACAAGTTCATATTTTCTTGGAAGCTTTTGGTACAGTTCTGACTTCGTTATGTTCCTCCTGTTCCATGCTTTGATCCTTTTTGTTCCCAAAATGGGAATCTAAAGTCGGATTGCTGGGCTTGCTTTGCTTTCTTTGCTTGCTCATGTTGCCAGACACTTAGTTGACTTTGGAGCTTTTTACCACAGTACAACTCTGCTTCCAGAAAGGAGAGCTTTGTCCCAAATCGCTGGGGCTTTTGCAGCTGCCAGAGCTATTAGTTGGGTGCCCTCTCTGAAGCCTCCACTGGCTCTGGCACCTGGTCACACACCCCTTGACCTTCACCCTAGACAGCGATCCAGATCTAAGCAGGTTAAATCAAGAGCAATTATACCTCAGAATGGTTGCTTGGTCCCTCTACAGTCTGCAGGCCAGAAGTTCTGAAGCAGCCATGCGGCGGTAGCTACAGCTGCCTCTCCCTTCAGGGGGTAGAGTTCAGACCTCACTCCTGGACCCCCTGTTCCCAAAATCCACTTTGTCTTTTGCATTTTTGGGTTGATAATTCTGGAAACCACCACAGCTGCTGGTGATCCACTCTCCTGGCTGGTTGGGGCCGCCCTGAGGCCAAAACCATGAACTCATGCAGGTCTGGGCTCTGCTCCCAGCATGGTGCAATGGATCCTTCCTGTTTTCCTGCTGGGCTGCCTTCAGTGGGAGATTTGTTTCTCTCTGTCACTTTGTGGGTTCTGTAGCCCTAAAGTTTGTTTCGAGTAATTTTTTATAGGTATTTGAGGTGGTTATGGGGAAGCATATGGAGTTTTCCTGCTTCTACGTTACCATCTTTGCTCTGCCCTATTTTGTATATATGAATATGTGTACATGTGTATTCCTTCCTTAGAATGTAAGCTCCTTGAGAATAGAGATGTTTGCATTTTTTTAATTTGTATTCCCATATCTTAGCAGAGAGCCCAACACATACTAGGTACTTTATTGCTTGTTAATCCTTTGACCAATAAGCCTGAATGGCCTGTACAGTCCCTTCCAGCTCCAAATATATGAATTTATAGTTACATAAAGTAAATGAAAAGAGAGGCACAACCTTTATGATTAATGTTGGGATGCAGGATACTTGTCTACTTTATAAGCTAACCATATTCCTGATAATAATTCAATTTTTATGTAGTGCCTTCCCCCAAATGCCCCTATGGGAGCAAATTGAGAAGTTAAATGAGTTGTTTACAATTATAGTTAATAACTGTTAGACTCAGATGAGCCCACATCTTCCAACTCCAAATCCTGTGGTCTCTATGCTAGGTAACACTGACTCTACCAACCTGTTCCATAAGGCAGTTGCAATGTGTAGTCTCTGTGTCCTGATTTGATCAAAAGTATATCTAAATCTTTAAAATGAGCTGGAGAAGGAAATGACAAAGTAGTATCTTTGCCAAGAAAATCCCAAAACAGGGTTACACAGAGTTGGACATGACTGAAAAACGACTTCACACACACACACACACACACAAACACCCTTAAATCCTTGCTATAGTAGGTACTAGTTGCAGGATCATTTTGTGGGTCTCTGATTTCTTCCAATGAATATATTATATTCTTTAGGGCAGGGAAGATAGAAACATCTTAAACAGCAAGGTGGCATGGTGGAAGGAGCTCTTGACCTGGAATGATTCAAATCTGCTCCAAAAGGCTGTGTGAGCAGGACAAGTCATTTAACTTCAATTTGTTTCAATTTTTTCAACTGTACAATGGGGACAATAATTGCACCTACTTCCCAGGGTATTTGAGGATAAAATGAAATATTTGTCAAAGTACTTTGCAAATCTTAAACGGCTATATAAATGCTGAAGAAGAAGGAGGGGGAAAAGAAGAGGAAGAAGAAGATGATAATGATGATTGTAGATGTAGATGTAGGAGTCATCCCTGCCTGGAAGCATTTTTAGAGTGTGACAATGTAGTTGTTGTCCCCTCTGTTGAGGTAATTATCTCCAGTAGATAACTGTCTCCTATAGTCCTCCATAAGACTCAGTTCTCACTCTGGTCACTGGAAGTCTGGGCTGATAAAGGACAAGTTCCTTAGCAAATCATACTCACTATTGCCCCTTGTCTCCACTCCTCCCCACTCTGTAGTGAATCTTTTCTTTTGATTCAGTCTAAACTGCTACTCACTCTACACAAGTACATGTGAGGCTATTTCCAAAGCTACCTCAGGCCATGTGGAAAAGAACGTATGTTGCTGGGCCTGCTTGGCTACCACCTGGTATGTGGCTAGCTCTACTATTCTTGTTTATTAGTCAGGAGGACTTATGACAGTTTAGAAAGTGGCTATGAAAAACTTAGAGCACAAAAGTTTATAAAAACTTAAGAGCACAAGATGAACTTTAGTTTTCACTGAAGTAAAAACATCAATAAAGAAGAATGTCTCCCTCTAAGGCCTCATTGGAGTGGGCTGATGACCCTGGCTTCTCATAGTCAATGCTGATAGAGTACATTTCTACCAAGCTAGAAAGGCTTCTGTAATGGACTAGGGCAGGGGTGGGGAACCTGTGGCCTTGAGGTCACATGTGGCCCCCTAGATCCCCAAGTGTGACCCTTTGACTGACTCCAAACTTTGCAGAACAAATTCACTTAATAAAAGGATTAGTTCTGTAAAACTTGGACTCAGTCAAAAGGCTGTACCCAAGAACCTAGGAGGTAACATTTGTCCTCAAGGACTCATGTTCCCCACCCCTAGATTAGGGGAATCTCATTGACAGACTGCACCTACTGTGGGAAAGGAAGGTCCAGATTACCATAGCATGGAGGGGCTCATCACCAGAAGTGCAACAGCACTAGAAAAACAATATATTTTTGGCACAATTTCTCATTAAGTAATATAGAAAAGCTCTATGAAATGAGTGATTTTAGTCTCCAGAATTAGCAGCTTGAGTGTGTACAAGACAAACACAGCAGAGAAGTTTCATGAAGAAACAAGGAGAATGCTTAAAGCAATAGTTCATGTTACCCATAGGCACATTCCAGCAATAATGGCAAATCCCTACACTTACTACAAACCAGAAAGTAAGCTCTTAAAGTAAGGTCTTCCAGGAAGTTGGAAGAATTTATTACATTTTCATGACATGCCATAATATAGACCCCCGGGCATTCTTGGGTCACTTCCATGTTTGCTGACTTTTGGCTAAGGCTTTTTCAGTTTTCACTCACCAGTGATCCATGTGAGTAGCTGACTGAACCATTGTAGGACTGACTGAGATCCTCACTAGCAGCATGCTCTCCCATAAACAATGCCTAACACTAAATATTCCATGGCGGAAGACATTTTCAGTAGTTAGGTCAAGTTGGAGGTTGAATATTTGCCTTGTGAAATAAAAGTCAAACATTTCTTGTCCTCAGCTTTAAAAACTACTGAAATTCTTGACTATTTTCCAGGAAATACAACATTCATAGTAGTGAAAAAAAACCTAAAGCATTTATTCAGTCATCTTCAGCTTAATATCATATATTAATGCAGTCATTTCATAGATGCTGGCAGCCCTCACAGGAGATATTCTAGGAAAGAAGCCCCAAATACTATTTTTCCATTCACTTCTTTCTAAACCCCACCCCTTTCTCTTTCTGCTCATAAAAAAGGAACCCCAGAGATGAGACAAATATGGTGGAAGTTGCTTAGTAGAACACAAGGGTAGAATGAGTTTTGGAACCAACAGAGAAGGATTATCTCTCACCCCCCAATATAGTAGTTATATTTGGTGTTGAGTTTAATGCTTTTAAAAATACAAACATTTCTTATTTTGCAAAATTTCACAAAAGATTAGCTATCTGAAGAATAAAGTTGTTAAGTTTTCTAAGCAATAGAAATATCTTATGAAAAATGGAAAATCCTTGACAATACCTGGCACATGGTAGGTACTTAATACATTTTATTGATTAAAACATCATGGTGTCATTCGAACACACTGTCATTCTTAATGGAAGAAAAGTTCTTTATAAGTTTCAAACCTAGATCCTGGAAACACCGTTTAGTTTAATTCAATGAATATTTATTGGGAGGTATTATGGTGCGATGGCCTTTCCGTTTTTGAATCTGGAGCTGGGTTACTCAAAAGTTCAAACCTTGAGTAAGTTGCACTACCCTCATATGAAGTTGGACTACTCATTTAATCAATCAATTAATCAATTAATATTAATCAATCAATAGGAATTTACTCAGGAATTGCTACCTACCAGGCACCGTGATATTTACTGTGGATAAAAAAGCAACAAGGAATCAATCCCTGACCTTAAAAATTTCCCATTCTAATGTGGGAGAGCACATGGATGTAAATGGATACATACAAAAGCATGTATAAAAATAGATATGACATAAGCTTGGGCAAGGAGGGCACTCACATCTGGGTCCCAGTATCTTATTCTGTAAAATGAGGGAGGTGGCTATAAAAATCTTTAAGATCCCTTCTCATTCCAAGTCCTCTAATCCCATTGTACCCAAGGCCCCAGGGAAGATATAAATATGAATGAAGGAGTCTACATGCTAGAACATGGAAGCTAACCAAAACTCCCCAATGTTTTTCTGAAAAATTGAACATAAGGACATAGGAGGGGCAAGTAGTGCTTCTCTTAAAAAATAAGTCTTCCAGGTCTCTCCAGATGTATTTACCCACTATGTATATGACTTAGAATCCAGAGATTTTGAATTGGAAGGGACCTGAGAGGTCATCATTTTGTCCAACATCTCCTTTTTATGGATGAAGTAACTGAGGCTAAAAAAGGGATAATGTTCAGTTAATTGTTTAATATCATAGAGGCAGTAAATGGAAGATTAATATTTGAGCATAGCATTTCTGACTTTTAATTAGATACTTTATCCATTGCATCATCTCCTGCCCAAATTGAGTTGACTTGCCTATTGTTTGTTTGTTTTTGCTTTTTGGAGGGCAATTGGGGTTAAGTGACTTGTCCACGGTCACATGGCTAGTTTTTGTGTTAAGTGTCTGAGGCCGGATTTGAACTTAGGTCCTCCTGACTCCAGGGCCAGTGCTCTATTCAGTGTGCCACCTAGCTGCCCCTGGACTTGTTGCCTATTGTTGCTCTAATTTTTCAACTGTAATCTTTCCCTTTTTGTGGCTTCTAGTCCAATTAGAATTCTTAGCTTCAGTTTATCTGCTTGCCTCCCCATTTCTCATTGAAAAAAATCTTAAATAATAATAATTCACATTTAGGTGGTACAGTGGATAGAACACTAGATTGGGAATCAGGAAAACCAGAGTTCCTATCCAAACTCAGACATTTATAGGCCCTGGGCAAGTCACTTAATCTCTGTGCCTCAGTTTCCTCATATGTAAAATAGGAATAATAATAACATCTATTTCCCCAGGTTGTTGTGAAGACAAAATGAGATAATATTTGTAAGTGCTTTCCAAACCCATACAGCACTATATAAATGATAGCTGTTGTCATTATTATGGGCAGCTAGGTGGCTCAGTGAATAGAGTATCTATCAGGTCTGGAATCAGGTAGACACATATTCCCGAGTTCAAATCAGGCCTTAGACACTTACTAGATGTGTTACCCTGGACAAGTCCCTTAACCTGGTTTTCCTTAGTTTCCTCATCTGTAAAGTGAACTGGAGGAGGAAGTGGCAAACTACTTGAGGATCTTTGTTTAGAAAATTCCAACATGGAGTCATGGACAGTTGGATATGACTGAACAACAACAAAAAACTCCACTTCATTAGGCAACAAGGGAGATATAAAAATAGTCCCTGTTTTCCTATAACTTCTAATCCTGTAGAGAGCAGGGAGGAGCTACATGTCACCTAAATACAAGTGTCAATGATATAGAATAAAAAAATGTGAGGTTAAAGGAATGACGTTCCTGATTGGGGCAATAAGGGACTTACTGCCTTGTGAAGGAATTATAGATTGAGTTGTATCTTGAAGGACTTGTAGCATTTCAATAAGCACAACTGGGAGCAGGGCATGCCTGAGGACAGAGTGAGACAGTGTTGATAGAACTACTTGAAAATCAACTGAAAGCTCATATTTTGCTGATGGTGGGTCAACAGCATCATCTTGGAAAGCATGGTTATTTATGTTAGCAGATGTGATGTCTAATACATATTTTGTATTATCTTAGTTCATAATGGGTGTTTTATATCTATATGATCCCTGTCACAAGGCAAATATTCAATACATATTAAAAAAGACTTGCTGATATTCTTTGAATAATACATAAACTTTTTGAGGCCAATTAAACTTCAGTAAATGGATAGAATTAGTACCAACTCTATTTTATCTCTAGAGGTTAATGCAGGGATCATACATTAAAGTATTAAATAATTGTAGGGTATATTTTTTCTTAGTCATTCCTGGCCATTTATATTCACACATAAATTTACCATTTCTTCTTCTCATCCTACAGCATTTCCCCACAACATCCCTACAACCTTTCCCTATCTTCTTTATTCCTATCTCACATGAAGGAAATGGCCTTTCTCTTTGCTAAGACTAACCCCTCCAACATGAACCCTTCATCCTGACTCCTCTTGGCTTCTCAAGCATATTGCCCCAACCATCATCATCTCTCTGCTTCTAATCTTCAGTCTTGTCTACTAGCTGTTTCTTTGCCGCCTCTAAGGTCCATATCTCAAAAACAAAACAAAACAAAAAACCCTCACTTGAATCAAATCAATTAGTTATAATCCTATATTTCTATCTTCTTCACTGTGGAAGCTAACTTCATCCATGGATTATTTCTTACATTGAAAGTACTTTCCACTCCTGAGGCCTCACCTTCTAATTGGCTGATTCTTCCCAGACCCACCAATTTAAGGAGGAGGTCCAGATCAAAGATGTATTCATCTCTCTCCAGGTTGTATTGTAAATTCATCTCCTCAAGACTTTCTTTGTGTCTGGGAGATTCTCTCTCCTTTCTTCCCATTTTAGCTTCCTTTTATGTCTTGTTTTCACACAAGACTAGAACATAAACTCCTTGAAGGCAGGAACTGTCTGCTTCTGTTTGTATTGTGGTTGCTTAGCACAGTGCCTTGTGCATAATAAACGGTTAATATATTTTTTTTTTAAGAGCAATCAGGGTTAAGTAACTTGCTCAAGGTTACACGGCCAGGTGTTTCTGGGTGGGTAATAAGTGTCTGAGTCTGGATTCGATCCACATGTCATCCCGACACTGGAGCTGGTGTTCTTACTCGCTGTACTACCTGGCCACCCCTACAGTTAATATTTGACTTATTAATAATAATTGACTGATTTGACTGTTGGACTCTACTCTCTTTATCAACTAACCTCCTTGAGAAAGCTTTGCCTTAATAAATACTAGTTGACTGATGGAAGAGTAATTTTTTTCAAAGGATTAATTCTGGCTTTTTGGATTGTATAGAAAAAGTGACTCCATTTTTATTTTTTTTCCCCTTTGCCAGTGTAAAGAACATGATTTAGCCATGATTAACCAGTTGTTGGAGGATCCGAAGCTGACGGCAAAGAAATATAGAGAATGGAAGAGCACAAACAGCTTGTTGGTTCAGGAGATCTATCAACAGCAGAGTGCAAAGACTGCCGCTGAAGGGCCTTACCCAGAGCCTGAGGGACAACCTTCCTTTACCCATGTTGAAAGTTCTATTTGAGATCAAGCCAGAACTCTCTCCCTACCTTGTTTTGTCCTCAGCAACCCTTTAAGCTGCTACAAAGTCTTACATTTTTCCTTAAAAGGGGACCTAAAAACTATTTCCCAGAAGCTCACATCTGGCCTGATAAGGCAACTTCACTGGAAACTAATTAGCTAATGCATGGAAACCCTAGTTCACATGACCATATATCCATTTGCTGAATCAATCAATTTAATTCAGGTATATACAATTGAAGGCCTTCTATATATGAGGTGCTATAAGAGTTGAGGAAGTGGGGAGGGGGGACAAGAAATTCCTATGATATCTGTTTTCAAGGAATATACAACAACAATCTGTGGAATAGAGAAGGGATTCACTCACGAGTGATTTTGATAATTTCGTCATTCAATCCCTCAGTAACGGGAAAAGAATGTAAAAAAGAATATATATGGTCTATCTTGTTGAGTTGTCATCTTTCCTGTGTCACTTTTACATGGGAGGAGTGCAGTATAAATGCTTTTTTGTTGTTGTTGTTTAATTCAGAATCTTGTCTTTGGGGGTGCAGATCACCAATCTCATTTCCACATCCACTTAAAGGGAATACATTGGCATTAAAAAAAAAGAAAGACTCAGAAGGGAGCTATTCCATGGGAACAATGTTCTATCATTTGTGGACTCAAAGGACTACTTGACATTTTCAAATTTCACACTGGTTGGGGGAATTCTACAGCACGTGGAGAGATGTTGCTTGGGCCACTTGGGGACATCTGTTTTCTGACTTTTTCATCAACTACAGGACTTCACCATGCATTAGGAAGGGTGTGTCTGCTGCCTGTAGATTATGGTACAACTACAGGATTTGTATTTGTGTCCAGGTGCTCTAGGATCCACACAGCAAGGATATTTTTGGCACCTGAAGGTTTTCAATTTCTTTATTCAAAGGAATGAAAAAAATTTTGAGCTAATTCATAGTTGGTTTTATTTTTGTAAAGTTATCTGTAACTTTATGGCCTATGTGAATATATAGCTATGTACATATAAATATGTATATGTTTGTTATTTAAGTCTATTTATAGAAGTCCAGACTTACCAGTGTTAATAAGATCATGCTATTTTCCCCTTATTGAATTGCCTACATGTTCTAAGTAGACATGTTTTTAATTTGAGAAAAAAAATGGGGATATTGGTGAGTTGTTTCATTCTGCTGCATTAACTGCGAGGTCAGAAGTATTTTCAGGAAACCTGTAGGATATATATGGGGACATGCCAGATATGTTGTTTGGTTCCTCCATCCTCCATTGTAGTAGTATCGTATAATGGAAAGTACACCGTACCAGGAATCAGAAGGTCTGGATTAAGGAAATGATATCTGTGATTTATTAGTCATGGAATCTTGGCCAAGTCACTTGTCTTCCCTCAGTTTTCAGCCTTCAGTCTGAAGCCTCAGTTTTCCTATCTATAGAATGGAGCTAAGAAGAGTGGATTAGATAATCTCTACAGTCCCTTCCAGCTTTAACATTCCCTGATACTCTTTCCCTATTTATACATGCAGTGTTATTCACAGTCATAGAAGGGTTAGAAGTCAGCGACCTCGGAACCTCTAGTCCAAACTCATACCTGAATGAGAATCTGTTCTACCATTTAGCTGGGAAGGTATCACCTCACTTTTGCTTAAAGACAGCCAGTGGTGGGACACCGAAGAGTTCTGGTGGTCAGGAAGTTTTCCTTTTCGCAAGGCTGCCCATCTGTTTTTAAGTCCCATTCATTTCTCCTGGTTCTGGTCTCAGGGACCATACAGAAAATTTCTAATACCTCATTCTTTTGATATCCCTTCACATATTTGAAGAGAGCTGCCAACTATTTGTAAAACAAATGAAAATTTAGCTTAAAATTATTTAAATTGGGATATTTTGGCCAGAGAGCTCTTAGAGTTTATTATATTTTTATATAACTTTGATGTGTCATTCAAAAAAAAAGAGAGGAATTCTGTGTTTTGTTTTATTGTAAGGAACCTCTTCCTATAAACAGCTCTCTCTCACATTTGCTAAGATCAGACATACATACATATGTGTGTATACATATATATTATGAATATGTGTTATATATAATTGTGTTGGTTGTAGTTAGTCTTATATTAATATCTGTGTATATAAAAATGTGTATATATTTGCAATTACATGTTTGTGTGCATATACAAACACATATGTAATCAAAGGCCAAACAGATGCAAACACTCCTGGAATAGCATTCTCATTAAGATGTGTTAGAAATCCTATTACTCCTTATTAAAGATGAACTTGGTTTATTAGAGGAACAAGATGAGGAAAGAAGCTGCCTTGTTTAGGAGTTATCTAACCACTGCTCACTAAGCGTACAACCATGGCTCACTTAGGTCTTACATCAAGCAGACCATTGAAATGGCATGTTCTGTTTCACAGCCTAAACATCACAAATATAAGGAAACCCCTAAACTGCACCTATCAGTTAAATGCAAATATCCAATCAATTGAAACAACTTTAGGCTCCCAGGGGTTTAATACTGTCAACTTTAAGGATGAAGCTATCTTATTATGAAAAAGAAAAGAAAAAGAACACTTCTGTAAAGTACACTTAGGGCAATAGAAATGACACTAACGCAAGAAATACTTGTTCTGTCATGTAGATAAATTTCCATGTCTCATGGTAGGCTTTTAATAATAAACAAGTGCTATGAGGCAATACCATTGACCTTTTACTGCAAACTCTCATGTCACTATTGAAATTGAAGAGAGGAAAAGGCCTGTTAGTTTCTTCAGCCAAGGCTTTCAAAGATTTTCAAACATCATCTGTGATACAGTTCTATCAAGAATTTTGGTAACATCCATTAGGGGTCATGATGGTTGTATCAATATTCTGCCTGAAAATTGAAATTCTACGTGTTAAACTCTGCCCTTGTATCTGTGTAGACTGGGGTCGTGGTAGTTGAGAGAAGATGTGGAACTGGACCCAAGGAGTCAATTAAGTGTCATTGGTTGGAATTCTCAGAATTATTACAGACACTCTAATTCTTACTAAAGTTAAAATGGAGTTACTCCATAGACATTACTCTTTACAAACATGATGCTTAAAAAAGTAATCATCATGTGATGACTGATAACCCAGGAGGTCCCACTAGTATCCTTTGATGTTAAAAGGATATGAGTGAGGAAGGCCCTCAGGCCATGGGGTGGATCTCCTGCAGTGAATTTAGGAAAGGACATGGAAAAGGATTTATAGGATGAATAGGCATGGATTTAAGAAAATACCCAAAACAGCAAAATTACCGATCTCATAGAGGAGGATAAAGCCAGGGTACTATTTCCCCCTCTCTTTTGAAGTTCAGGTAATGTTGGAAATAGATCTGGGAAGTTGAAAACCTTGTCCTGCCCCAGGTAATGGTAGCTTTGTATCACTGAGTATAGAGGGTTTGACCAAGAGTCAACCTAATAAAATTGTTATGTAAGGCCTTATTTCTACCTCTCCAGATAGTTCCTTGTAGAAAGTGTGGAAATTTCTTCATTTTGTGTATAAGAAGGCTGATAGGGGTGAATATTTTTGTATTTCTTCAAAAAACTGCTATAGTTGCTTGTTATACCATCAATGAACCAGCTTCTCTGAGAAGTTTCATAGAAGTTTGTTCAAGGTAGGTCACCATGGGTTAAAGGATAAATGAAAAATGGTTCAAGCTTATTTTTGGAGGTTAGGTCCTCATGTATCCTGTAACTAACCAAAACTAGTGATTTAGAGTAATCATGGTGCAGAGCTTTCCTTGTTGGCAGACATCAAAAGAGGATACCTCCTGGGGACACCTCAGTCCAGACCTGACTCAAGAGAGGTCATCTCAGAAGATTAAGGGCCAGCTTTAAGATTTCCTGCCACTCTTCCTCCTCATTCTACAACTTGCAACAGCATATTGTTCACAGGATTCTGCACTAGAACACTGAAAAGTGTGCTTTGGTGGTAACATTTGGGACAAACCCTTCAAGCCTTTGGGTCCTCCATGAGGCCTCTTGATGCAAATGTCATAGAAAACCAGTTCTTGGAAAGTAAAAATTTTGAAGAACATTGCAAAAAATGCCCAGAGACACATTTCTAAAGGTTCTTAGAAGTCCCAGGAGTTGAATTTAGAGGTAAAATTGATGTGAAAAGCAGAAACTAAGCAACAAGAGGCAGTTTGGCATATATTAATTATACACTGGAGGTCATAGTCATCCAGTCACAGAATCAAAATTTTACAGTGGGGAGAGATTCTTAGCTACCAGATAGTTCAATCCATACTGCCACGTTTTTCTACTATAGTAGGCCCAACAAGTGGTCGGTCATCCAGCTTCCCTTAACTGAAGAGGATTCATCACCTCTTGAAGCATTCCATGCTATTTTGGGGCAGCTCTAATTGTTAGGAAGTTTAGGTTTTTTTCCTCGGGCATTGATCATAAATTTGCCTTTTTGCAACTTTTATTAATTGCTTCTGATTCTGCCATCTGAAATGAGACATTCTCTTTTACCTGTGATGGCAGATAAAAACTTCATCCAATTGTAGTGGTAATTCATTCCTTCCTCATTTCCCCCTCCCACCCACAACCCTAATAATGAATTATTATATGAATTGGGGACATGTCATTTAACTTTTATGTTTTCCCCCATTTTGTTAAGACAAATCATACCATTTATTAGGCATTTGGAGATCCTTGAATAAAATGGACATAAAAAAAATTGATGGAATCCCACTTTTCTGTGAAGAGGGAACTGAGAATTGCCACAGATTATTACTTTGGCCAAAACCCCTAAACTCAATTTCTTCATAGGTAAAATAGACATTGTGTCTCTTATTCCCCTAAAGATGTTATGAAAATGAGTGGGATAAACAGGTGTTCAAGTAATAAGCCTTTAGACTTCAAAAAGTGTTATATAATCCCAAAAGATTGAACATAAAACCAAGTTCTACATTCAATATAGTAAATATCTCTCATGAATTGTTCTTAGAAATATTTTTATTAGATATAGATCCTTACATGTTCTAGGCAATGAAGATCAAACTATCACTCCTCAGGGTCCAAATAAAGTGCCAGGTGCAGTCTTTCTCTGACTTAATAGTACTATGAGCCCCTAAGCTCTATGAGGCCAGGAACTGTCTTCGATTTAGTATTCTTGGCAGGACTAACAAATAATGGGCCCTGAAAAAATGCTTATTGAATTCAATTGTTAAATTTGAATTGGACCTTCCTATCCATGTTCTTCTCAATACAGCCAAGATGTCAGTATTCTCATTTCAAAGTAAGGGAACTGAGTTTCTGTAAGTTAAAAAGGTAATGTGCTTTTAGCATCATGACAGAGAAGAAAGAACACTAGATGGGGAATCAAGAGACTTGAATTCTAGTCCCAGCTTTTCTCCTAATTAACTGTGTGTTTTGGAGCAAGTCATATAACCTCTGTGGGGCTCAACAAGGGATCTCTGAGATCTCTCTCAGTTCCAATATTCTAAGACTCTTAATGATTCAGAATGATATCTCAGCTAAACAGAATGTAATTCTGCTGGGGAGCCAGGTTTTTCTTTCAGGTAGAGTCAGTGAAGCTATTCTATGGTAGATGTTTCAGCCACAAGCATCACCATAAAAGACTATAGACTTCTACAAATGAGCCGCAGCAGTGGAAGACTGAGTGAAGCTGTGGGTTTGTTTTTTTGTTGTAAGAATGTGAGAAGCTGTAGGTTTGCTTTTTTGTCGTAAGGCAGGAAGTGGCTTTCCTGCCTTCAGTGTAAATAGGTATCTTTTGCACACAGACACACACACACGTTATGTGCGTGCGCACCCAGGAAGCATCATGACGATCTTTACACATACTTTGCAATTTCGTTTGTTGTGCAAAGTAGAACTAAGCTGTTCTAGAATAATTGCACCTAAAATATTGGGACATATCTCTGTGGAGAATTGTTTTTTCACACCTCATGTGATACAAACTAGGATGGTATCACTGCATTTCCTTGTAGTCTTTGTTTGGTGGGCAATATGGTATTTACAACCACATGGATGGATGTTTTGACCCTATTTTCTGATTGTTCCTAACTTTTCCTAGAAATACCTGAGACTCCCATGTTGTCACATCTGAAATAAAATGTAGGAAGCATCACCTTATGCTTTTAAATTTCATTGCCAAATGTCTTTTTTAGAATGTTGAACAAAAGAAAATATATTTAGTAAAGCAACACAGAAGGACTGGCAGGAAATTTCTCAAAACAGCACTTGCTGCTCATCTACTTCCCTGTTTGCTGCCCAGTGCTGGGAAAGAAATGTCATGTTCTGGTCTGCCTCCTTGTTCAGCCTTTTTCTTCTACAAAGATTAGAGTGACCTCTTGTGGATAGGAAGTGAGCTTCCCACTTATCGGAATAAATAGAATGGCCCCAAATTGTCACTGGGTTTCATGTTCTGTTGGTGCATGTTAACTTATATTGTTCTGCAAATAAAGCTTTAATGATGTTGGGGGAGTCTGTTTTCAAATGATAACTTACTGTTTATTCAAATGATGCATGTTTTCAAATGTGCAAGAGCTTTGGAAATATTTCCTAGCATTCGTTAGGTTTGACAAAATAGTATCTCTGCCATAAAATTTGCATTACATATTTCTCATTGCTTCTTTCTTTACCATTCCTAGATGTTCCCAGTTTTTTCTAGTATTCACAACATCATTAAACTTTGAGGTTTAAATTTACAGCAAAAAAGAGTTCCCTTAAAATAAGATACTCCCCAGAAAACATTTAGAGTTATCTAGTCTTTACTCATGAATAAATGCCCTCTATGATATCATCTCATCTAACCTCTGTTTGAACATATCAAGCCTGACACATAATAAGCACTTAATAAAGGCACTCTCTCCCTCCCTCTCTCCCCATTTGTCTGTCTGTCTGTCTATCTCTATCATCTATCTATCTATCTATCTATCTATCTATCTATCTATCTATCTATCCATCTCTCCCTCCCTCCTATCCTCTCTCTCTCTCTCTCTCTCTCCTCTCTCTCTCTCTCTCTCTCTCTCTCTCTCTCTCTCTCTCTCTCTCATTTATCTACCTATACTCCAGGAAACTTAAAATATTGAAATGAAAGGGCAGGTAGATTAGAGGAATTTGATCTTGAAGGGACCTTGGAGCTTTTCTACTCAAACTTCCTCTTTTGACTAATGGGAAAACAGGGAATGGGGCATAGTTAACTTATTCAGCAGTGGTATAAGCAGAAAGAGCAGAATTCAGATGCTTTTTGCCTTCGAGTCTGTGCACTTGTTTCATGTTGCATCTATATTTCTTTTCATCCCATTTTCTGATTTTGGGAAGTTCTCCAAATATTCTTATTTGTAGATTGCATTGAGCCCCAGAAAAAAGACAAAGTTTGTTGATGAGATAAGATGAACAAATAGATAAAATATTGCAAAACTGAAGAAGAAGAATGCAAAATAAAAATAAAGGGAAAAAAGGGAACAAGAGAAAGATAATTTAAGTTTTAATCTAATTCAAATAATGGAATCATAGATTTAGATCCTGAAGGGCCGTTAGAGGCTGTTAAATCCAAGTCCTCATTTTATAGTATGGAAACTAATGTCTTGAGAGATTATGTGACTTGCCCAGGTTCCAAGTGTCCTAGATGCAGGCCTTCCTAACTTTGAATCCATTATATCTCAGGAATATGGTGGCTTTGCGTTATTGACTGCAGATTATAATCAGAAGTAACCTTGTCTAGTTTTCTAAGTGGGGGCCTTGGTCTGATCCCAAAGTGTGTGATCAACCAGTCCAAAGGTAGCAGGGGAGTTCAAATCTCACCCTTGCTTCAATAGCTAAAGCAATGCAAAACAACAGTAACACATTCCAACACTCACCCACTCTAAATCTGCCCTTTCCTTTAGTTATGCAGTCTTCCAGTTTTCCTCTTCATCCCTCCCCTTCTGAACTGAGTGTCAGCCCCTATGGGAGTTATCACCTAGATCAACCACAGCAGCTATGGAAATGCCATAGGGAACATTCTGTACTTACTCCCTGACCCCCCTTCCCTTGCTTTCTCACCTGACTGATTTTGCAAGGGGCCCTCAGGTTTTCCCCACCCTGGTGTCATCTTCCAATTTTTTACTTTCCCTCACGTCCACCTGTTGGTTTCCATATGTCTAATCAGTTGCTAAGTCTTGTTGATTCTATCTCTAAATCTCTCACATCTGTTCCCTTCTTTTTACTTCCCTAACCAACACCTTAGTTGGCTGTCATCTCTAGATGGAATTATTGCAAGAGCTTCCTGACTGATCACCCTACCTCAAATCTCTTGCTTCTCAGATCCATCCTCTGCTTGGTTTTTTGTTGTCCTTCATTCTCTAAGACAACCAAAATGACACCCCTATTTTGGAGTCAAATACAGCGTATCAGACTGTGCCTGATCAAACCAATATGAGCTCAGAAGACTCTCCCACAGGTTGGGCACAAATAGTCCCTATGCACATTTGGAGTTGAACATCCTCTACCTAACTGCCAAAGGAATTTTCCTAAAGTGAAAGTATAACTGTGTTACTCCTATATTTAATAAATTCCAGTGACTCCCTATTGACTGTAGCAGGGTGGCTAGATAGTTAAATGAATAGAGCAACGGCACTAGAGTCAGGAAGATCTGAGTTCAAATCTAATTCCAGACACTTACTACATGTATGATTCTGGGCAAGTCATTTTATCTCAGTTCCCTTGCCTATAAAATGGAGATTATTACTTGTAAAGTGCTTTGCACAAGGCCTAGCATATAGTGACCACTATGTAAATACTTACTCTCTCCTTTTTATCTAGGATCAAATGCTATTTCATCCTTATGTCATTCTTTTAAAATATCTCTTTTTTGTGTAGGTTTTAAAATGTGTATAGTTACTAACATAGTAATACTTATATGTAACTTACTAACAAATAAATCTATACATATTTGGATATGTGCTCAAAATATTTTTACTGGTGGACAACATGACCAAAAACTTTGGACTACTGGCCTTGTCAATCTGTCCAGGTTGAGAAATGAGGCAATTCTTTGATTACATCTCCTCAATGAGGTGTAAGTGAATACCTTTGCCCTGGTATTTGCTCACTGTTACCAGAGCAATGATGATTTATTGAATCCTATGCCTAGATCTGAGCCAAACCAATAGACTTTGCCTTTTAAATAGGAATAGACAAATCTGGGAAGAAGGGACAAAAGAGGTAGAGCTGAGAGAACCAAGCATAGATGGAACAGAACCATGAGAAATTGAAAGCTGAGAGGAAGATCCTGTTGATCCATGCCACCTTCCTCAAGGACCCCACTGACTCCAGATATATTAGACATGGAAATTTAGAAGATCTGATCCACAGAGAGGTTCTGAAAACTTATCATGAACAGATAAGGGAGAGAGGCTATACACACAGAGTAAACTTCCAACTTTGGTACTAAGGGTTTTCTTGGGGTCTAGGCACATATAGGCCTCGACCATTCAGGAATCCAGGTCCAATCTTTGTGTGTGGTTCCTCTGTCAACTCCAGTCTCTGAGGTCTGCACTGTACTATTTCTGCTCCACCTTCCCCCCTTTAAAAAAAAATAAACCAAGTCCAGTGGTAAAGCTCAGATTAACAAAAGTCCTAATTCAATTAATCATCCTCAGTGTCAAGAACAGCCAGGAATGAGCATTTATTCATATCCCACCAGGGACACATAATCAAAGTTGATGGGGAGTCGATGAAGTCTCTATATGTTGCAAAGGGAGATATGTGTAAAGCCAGAATAAAGACTTCATACATTAGCTTTGTTAGGTTAACTGAGCTCCTCTTGGTCATATGTTCTATACTCCAAAACACAAAACCACAACTATCGTTAGTAAAATAACTTTTTGAATGAGTTTGATATGTATTTATGAAGCTGTTTCTCTCCATCTTTGTCAATTTCTTATATATCCCATGCTCTGTGGCATTTATCTCCCACGTTCCTTGAAGAGTCAGGTCCCTAGAGCTTGGCTATTATATCCCCTAAGAGGTCTGACATACCCTTGAGGAGTTGGGACATGTGTCTTTTCTAATGTCATAACTCACAAATCCTCACTGATATGTTTTTTCACTGGGATTATCAATAGAGAATCATTTAGTTGGCCAGACTTAAGTAGCTTTTGGAAAGGGATATTTACTAAGGTAGTATAGTTGTTATAAAACATCTTATTCAAGATTCACACAATCTCCCACCAGTAGGTTCAGAGTCCAGGGGAAATTGGGCTTCAGCTTGGAGGATGTATGTGGCAAAAGGACAACTCACAGCTCCTGGTGACTGGAAGCTTTTTTCTCCCCTTGCAGCATAATCAAGAAGTTTTTCTTAGTCATGGTGTAGTTTCTCTGCTGATCTCTTTGTAGAGCTGCAAATCTATGTACATTTCATTGTTGACTTTCACTGCAGACACTGCTACCAGCTCATGTGTCCATGTGTCTTGGACTTGGATAGGAAGATGAAAAGTCTGAAATCCTCCAAACCCATCAAAGCTTTCAAGGTCCTCCTCTGGCCAAGGAGAGGGGAAGGAGAACAAAGGTAAAAGTAGAAATTCTCTCTTCCCCACCAAGAAGCTCATTCTCAGAGTTTTCAGCTGGAATTCTGTTCTTTTGTTTTCTGCTTGTTGGAATCCAAATCTCTACCAGATGCTCAGATAACCAGAGTTCTAACTTGGCTCATTTTCGAAACCACATCATAGTTCTCCCAACTAGTCCATATCCAACCATTGTCATTTTCTTTCTTTTGGTCATTTTTACCAATCTGGCGAATATGAAGTTGAACTTCAGAGCTTTTTTTTAAATTCATATTTCTTGAATTGTTAGTGATTTGGAGTATTTTTATAGGGCTGGTTGTAGCCTAAATTTTTTTTTTAGAATTATCTGTTCATATTCTTTGACCATTAATTTAACAGTGAACAGCTCCTGTCCTTATATATTTGGTTAAGTTCCTTATGTATCTTGGATATCAGACCATTATTAGTGAAACTTGGTGCAATGATTTTTTCCTAGTTACTTATTTCTCTTCTAATTTTGCTGTATTTATTTTGTGCAGAAAGTTTTATATAGTTGAAACTATCAATTTTATTTCCTCTGATCTTCCTTATCCTTTGGTCATAAACTATATCCATAGTTGTATCTCCTTCATTTGTTCCTTTAATTTGTTTTTTTTTTTTTAAGCAATTGGGGTTAAGTAACTTGCTCAAGGTTACATGGCCAGTTATTATTTCTGGGTGTGGTGCTGAGTATCTGAGCCCGGATTTGATCCAGGTCATCCCAACACTGGAGCCAGTGCTCTTACTCGCTGAGCCACCTGGCCGCCCCTAAGCAATTGGGGTTAAGTAACTTGCTCAAGGTTACCTGGCCAGGTGTTTCTGGGTGGGTGCTAAGTGTCTGAGCCCGGGATTCGATCTCCAGGTCTTCTCAACACTGGAGCCGGTGCTCTTACTCGCTGTGCTACCTGGCTGCCCCTGTTCCTTTAATTTGTATATGATGTTCTCTTTTTTTCCCCTTAAATTAATTAATTTAATTTTAGTTTTCATCTTTCACTTTCATAAGCTTTTAAGTTTTAAATTTTCTCCACCTCCCCCACCACCCATGTGGTCTTTTTATATGTAGGTCTTGTGTCCATTTGGAGTATATCTTTGTGTGCAGTGTGAGATGTTGCTCTAAACCTAATTTCCACCAGACTGCTTTCCCATTTTCCTACCATTTAAAAAAAATGAATCCTTCTCTGAGTAGTTGAGGTCTTTGAGTGTATTGAACACTTTGTAACTATATAAATTTGCTTTCATATGTTAGGTACCTAATTATTCCTAATTGACTCTTCTATTTTTATTTAATCAGTACTAAATAGTTTTAATTACTACTTTGTAGTATAGTTTGAGATCTATAACTGCTAAGACCCATCCCCACTGTTTTCTTTGAGATTTTTGGCATTTTTTATCCTGATTATTATTATTATTGCCATTTTTCTAATTCTATAAAGTAAACTTTTGGTAGTTTGATATGGCACTAAATAAGTATATTAATTTAGATGCTACTACAATTTTTAATTCAATTGGTGAACTATAATAGTGGACAATTAAACTCTCTTCATTTACTTAGTTGGAATGTTTTGCAGTTGTATTCATATACTTCTTATGGGTCCTGGGTAGGAAGATTCTGAAATATTTATATATGTTTCAGTTTTTTAAAATGAGATTTCTCTTTTAATCTCTGTTTTTTGTTGGGGTTTTATATATGAAGTGCCTGTTCCATGCTTAGTTATCATTGCAACTATGCCAAATAATGAGTAAATCTCAGTTTCTGCTCTTATGGAGAATAAAATTGGTTTTGTGTTTTCATTTTGTTTTTGGTCATGATGTATGATCTCTTTGGTATAGGGAACTCCCTGTGAGGAAACTCTGTCAATACAGATAGGTAACACTTTAGGAAATTGTTAGGAACTTATAGGGGTCATAGAATGGTTAAATGTCTTGCACAAAAATCACACAAACAATATGTGTCAGAGAGAGAACTTAAACCCAAGTTTTCCTAATTCTAAGGTCCGTCCTCTAACATGTCTAGCCACCATTTATTTGTTACTTATCCTGTGTATGGTTTGTCCATACATATTTGTTTTCTTGTTGTCACTCCCATTAGATTGTGAGATCCTTGAGGATAGAGACTGTTTTTTGGCTCTTTTTGTATCCTCCAGCACTTGGCACAGTGCCTGGCTCATAGTAGGCACTTAATACATGTTTATTGACTGACTGAATGAGCAAATCATGCTTCTTTAACATTCCAATTGGGGTGACAAAACATATATGTGGGATAAGTTAATAATAACTATAAAATTACACAATCATATAGGGATAATTTTAAGAGAGGTTATAAGACAATATGATTAAGTGACAAATTGAGTAGATAAATACTTTGAGTTAAGATGAAGGAGACAGCACTATAAGTTGAATTCATTAGGGAGGTCTTCTTGAATGGTGTAGGATTTAATCTAGACCTCAGTGAGTGGTTTGGACTTTTAATAAGCAGAGAAATCAAGGTGAGGAGGCTCTTGGAAAGTCAAGACAGAGGAATCATAAGATCCTGGATATAGAACTGGAAAGTGTGTTAAAGTCCATCAGGTTCAATGCTATTCATTTTATGAATAACAAAATGGAGTCACAGAGTGGACAAATAACATGTCTAAGATCATATAGCTTCAAAGTGTCTATGATGGAATTTGAATCCAGGTCTTCTTGACTCCCACTCCAGGATCCTATCCATCACCTTGCTGCCTCTTAGGAAAACAGTGTTAGAAAAGAGATAAGTTGGGAAGAGTTAATATATATCTATATTTATATCTACATATATTTATATATCTCTCTATATATACTTAAAATTATACATGTTTTTAATCAGTAAAAATCTGTTTTTTTCTAATAGAAAATGAAAGAAAAGCAAAATCCTTTCTACACACATTATAATCAAACTAAACAAATTTCTGTGTTGGACATGACCAAAAAAACTAAATTTCATTCTGTACTCTGAATCTTTCATCTCTCTATCCAGAGGTGTGTAGTATGTTTCATCATTAATCCTCTGTAATTAAGGTTGATCATTATGCTAATAAGAGTAACTGATTCTTTCAAAGTTGTTTGCCTTTATCATATTGTTGTCATTGTATAATTTGTTCTTCTGGTTCTATTCACTCCACTTTGCATCAGTATTCATAATTCTTCCCAGATTTCTCTAAAATCATCCACTTCATCATTTCATGTAGCACAATAGTGTTATATGACATTTACATAGCATAGTTTGTTCAGCTGTTCAAAAATTTATGGTCAAATTTTCAGATTCCTATTCTTTGCTATTTTAAGAAGAACTACACATTTTTGTACATAAAGTTTGTTTTGTTAAGGAATAATACCTACTTTAATCTATATTCCTTCTTTTCCCTCCTTCTTCCTTCTCCCCCTTTCCCTTATTTAGTTATTTCCTTATTTAGTTAAATGTATTTCTGTCTCTATCTCTCTCTGTCTCTGTCTCTGTCTCTTTTTTCTTCCCTCCAATGACCAGTTTAGATAGGAGTGAGATGCAAGTGTTAATCGCTTCCCACTTCACCCCATCTTTTTTATTTGTGTCGATGTCTACCCTTATTATATTAGATAATTTCCCCTAATTTCCTCTCTCCCCAATGTATTCCTCTTCTCTTTTCCTCTATATTTTTCCCTTAAGATCAAGACATAATAGAACTACTACCAGATTTCCTCTAATTAGAGGAATTTATGACCATTTATGACCCTACATGATGATGATATAAGGGGGAAACATTCCCTCATATTTGAATGTGAGCACTTTATCTCTATTTATTTCCTTATGATGGTTTATCTTTTTCTTAATTCCAGTGTTTGAACTTCAAAATCTACACAGCTTTGGTCTTTTCATCAGGACTTTCTAGAAGTTCTTAATTTCATTAAAGGTCCATATGACCCCATATAGGATTTGGATTCACTAAATGAGTTATTCTTTGTTGTAAGCCTATGTCCTTTGCCTTCTGGAATATTGTATTTTTAGCTCTTATCCTTTATAGCTGTGGCTAATAAAAATTGTATATGATCCTGATTGCGTCTTCTTGGTACTTGAAATTCTTCCTTTCTGGCTGCTTGCAGAATTTTTCTTTTACTTGGAATCTCTGAATTTTGACTATAATATTCCTTGGAGTTTAATTTGAGGATTTTTCCCCCCAGGAAGTGATCAATGAACCCTTTCTATTTCTACTTTGTCTTCTGGTTCTAAGATCTTTAGGCAGTTTTCTTTTGGGGCTTCCCCAAAATATGATGTGTAAATTCTGTCTTTGGTTATGGCATTAAGAAGTCCAATGAGTTCTAAATTTTTGCCTTTGATATGTTGTCCAGGTTAGTTGCTTTTGTTTTGAGATAACTTAATTTTCTCCTATTTCTTGAGATTTGACTTTGTTTTCACATTTCTTTTTTTCCTTATGGTCACTGGTTTCTATTTAGTCCGTTCCAATTTTTAGAGTTTCTTGCTTGGATAAGGTTTTGAAACTCTTGGACCAAGTTATAAATTCCCTTTGCAATTCTTTCTTTCATAGCTCTCTTTTCTTTTCCACTTTTAAAATTCTATTGCTCTTATTTCATCCATAAAAGTTTTTAAACTCTTTAAAAAATATGTTTTACCCCTTCTAGTAATTCTAGTTGAATCTGTGTCCAGTCTGTTATTTTTTTTTTTTGAGACTTTGCTTGGGGATATTTTAAAGATGTTCCTTCTTCTGGGTTTGTGCCTTAAGCATTGCTGGAAACAACATTCTTTTATGGTGGGATTCTTTCTGTGTTTGCTCATGAGTCTAGTCTACTTTCTGACTTCATATTTGATTCTAGGGATGGGCTCTGCATTTTCTGGAGGGAAGGAAGATCTGTGCTAGTTCTATTGTTGTTTTATTGGTGAATTGAGTGGGGCTGTGGATTGCAATGTTTCAATGTTCCCAAAGTGGATGGATCCAGGGAAAAAAGTCTGATCACTGTCCCTGTCCTGAGTGTTGCAAGTTCCTGATGTGGATTTGAATCTGAGCAATAGTTGATTGCTTTTGGACTCAGCCACTATCAGTGAGCCAGAACGTTCTCTTGATTTAGAGCATAGGTTCCCAAAGTTGGAGTATGTTGGAATGATGGGGGGTAGTAGTAGCCTTGGGTGAAATTGAGGAACATTAAATAAAGGTTACCTAGCCTAACCCCAGAAGGGTGCTAAGTAATTTTTTTTTAAAAGAGGATGGTGGACCAAATAAGTTTGGGAACCTCTGATAGAGGGATGGAACTGCCAGCTTCCCTTTGGTCTCCAATTCCTGCCCTGGTTATTATTCTGCAGGTTTCATGTGGGACTAGAAACTAGAACTGAGACACTACTCTACTCCTGGGGTCTAAGTCTCACCACTCCTTCCTTTTGAACTTGGTCCTTTTGCAACACACAGCCTAGAGACCAACATGGCTCTTTACCCCAGAATTCCAGCCCTGGGTGCAGGTCTCTTCCTCTACCTGCCTTGCATCATGACCTGAAATTTAGGTAGTGGGTGATTAAGCTGCTAAATGGCACCCATTCTTGTTATGATGCCCTGGTATGGATCTGAGACATCTTGTCTTAGTGCATTGGATACTGAGGTTCTCCTTGGCTGTTCCTAGCCAAATTCTATTCCTAGTGTCCACAGATCTTTCTGTCCGTCTCCCTATGCCAACATAGGCATGAAAAATGACTCATGATTTTTTTTGGGGGGAGGGGAAATTTCCCTATCCGATTCAGTCTGCTCCATTTTCTAGAACTTGTTTGGAGGAGGACTTTTTTTAAGGGGTTCAGGGGGAAGAACTTGAAGCTATGCTTTCTGCTACTTTTGCATCTTGCCTCTCCCTAGAGTACGATCTGGAGACAGTGAGAAGACAAACCTGCCTTCCTGCAGGGAAGTAATAGAAAAGTGAGCTAGAAAGGTAGGTTGGAAGCAAATATTTGTAGAGTCCAGTTGAAATAGCTTAAGGTAACACATAATCATTCCGTGTAACTTTTCAGGTATATTGCCTGGCAAGTAGTAGGTCCTTTGTTGACTTGCTAAAAGATGCCTGAGATAGGGATTCAGAGGCTCTACCATGAGAACATTGGAAAATGACAGATTTAAGTGTGAAAAGGCAACTAATCTGACCTTTTTGTTTTAGGCATGTGACTTACCTATAGTTTTACGAAGGTAGTAAGTGTCAGACTTGGGATTTGACCTGAGGGTCCTTGACTATAGTTTCTAGACTCTTTCACTTCTATCCTCGACCTGTGCTGGGTAGGGCCTCCTGTCCTTTTTAAGGCTCTCTCAATTCATTAGCACATATTTGGAAAGAGAAAAGTTAATAAACATAAACAATAGAATATTATGTTATTTTAAGTTCTTTGTAAAAATCTGGAGAGTAGCCTAACTGAAACTGGCTTTAGTTCTCAAAATCTTATTTCTTTTGGGAAATAAAAATCTCATGGTGCTTTTGTTATAATAGCAAAAGTGTGTTGAATCCTATTTTTGCCTGACTCTTATTCACTGCATAAATACTGATAATTGCTAATTGCTTTCAGAAGAAAACTGACTCATTGCCTGAGGAATGACTTCCATCTCAATGTTTTCTTCCTTTTCTATGCATTTCTGTATTCAAGTTGGAGGAGGGGTTACAGGTGACCATAAGAGCCAATGCTGAGAAGATTGGTTGGCACTTTCTCAAACATCCCACTGACCAGACAGATTCATGAATTTGTTTTTTCTTCCTAAGGAGATATCATCCCTGGCTTTTCCTTTTCTATACATTGGAGGATGCAAAGTACATTTGTTTAAGTTTTTAGTTTATTCAATGCTGGACACTTTTTCAACTGTGTGCATTCTGATTCCAAAGATTTTTAAGTAGTGTTCATCTCTGATAGCTCATCAATAAATGTCATAACCAGTTCTCCATTCATAGTCACATCATACCACTGCAATATCCTTGAAATAGTGCATATCTTTTATTTTAGAAAACTGTGAAATAAAAGACACTTTCTTTCAGAGGGTGAGGAAGCTACCTCAAAGGACCCCACCTTGTGGATGTGAATAAAGAATGTGCTTCCAGGTAAGACCTTAAAGGAACCAAAAAAATAAATGACCCATTGAAGATGATTGCAGGAACCTTTGGCGAACTCCCAGGGCAACCAGCCAAGTGTTTCTGCCATGACTGGCCTATTGTTTGCTCTAAGTTGAGAGAAAATTAAGAAGTTTTAAAGCAGCATTGAAATGAGCCTCCTTTACTTTGATTATGATTAACTGTCAAGGTGAAATCTTTTGAGAATTTCACATTAAAAAAACCAAACAAACTGTAAATGAGTCCCTCCTGGGATCCAATCTCTCTTCTAGGCACAGTGCTTCTTAAAGTGTGGGTTGAGGTGGGGTTGAGCAAAATTTGGCAACAGTAAAAGGTTTCTGAATCCAAAATGACCCAAAATTAATTAAAAATGAAACATACAGTAAATCTGAGGTGTGTCTGACCTCAATTGACTCTGTTGTATTGTGTAACTTCACTGAAGCCTTGGTTTTGGACACAAAGCATGTACATTTTGCACTGTGCATGCCCTCAGGCCACCAAGGACCACTGCCAAAATGAAAAAAGGTAGCAAATGGAAAAAAAAGTTTAAGAAGCCCTGTTCTAGGAGACATCGACATAGTCCCTCCATTCCAATTGGGAATATCTCCTTACTATTCCCTATGTATACCACTCTCATCTTTATCTCCCTGCCTTTGTTGATATTGCTTACCCTTTTTCATCCTCTATCTATTTAAATTTAAAGCCTCATTCAACTTCCATCTCCTTTTGGAGGCTTTTCATCTCAGTTGGTGATTTTGCCCTCATTTTAAAAAATCCTCTTACATGTATCGTATGTAAAAATTTGTTTTACAATTGTTTGAGGGGGCATGGAGTAATAGAATAAAACCCAGCAGATTTATAGTCAGAGGGGAGAGAAGGGAACAAATATCTATTAAGAACCTACTATGTGTCAGGCACTGTGCTAAACACTATAAATTTAATTTCATTCTCATAACAATCCTGGGAGGTAGGTGTTATTATTATCCCCATTTTACAATCAAGGAACCTGAGGCAGGCAGAAGTTAGGTGACTTGCCTAAAGTCACACAGTTACTAAGTCTGTACTAATTGAAGTCTGAGGCGAGACTTGAATTCACGTCTTCCTGACTTCAGGTCCAGCACTCCATCCACTTATACCACTTGGAAAACCTCTATTATTACCCCATGTGACCTTGAGCAAGTCATTTGTTTCCTTTATTTCACTTTCTTTAAAGTAAATACTCATCTTTTAAAATGAGAAACTAGATGGCCTGTAAGATTTCTTTGAGCACTACATTTATGAACCCAGGACTAAATGACCTTGAAGGTCCCTTTCCACTTTAAATCCATGACCCTGCAGTTTGTATTGCATTATTCTTTTGTTCTCTCTCTAAGGAAAGATTTGTAAGCCTTTGAAACTGAATTCCCTATAGTCTGTAACACTGTGCTGGACATTTAGTCTGTTCTTCCTAAATACTCACTGTTGTAATTTAATCTACACAATTTTGAGCTAGAAAAATTGAACTGAGTTGACAAGGAGTTCACCATTTTGTCATGATACTCTCTCCTTATTGGTGGAGATGAATGCCCTGACCTTCCAGAGGAATGGAGCAAAGCTGGTGGGAGGTGAGAGCATTAGTTCTCTGCCAGTAGAGGGAATCTCCAAAAGAGAATTCCCTTTTGAATGCCCCTTTAGGACTTATCAGGACCAGTTAATCCAGATGCCAGCCTTCTTTGAAACTCTTTATTTGTCAGGTTGCTTCTGGCACTACTGGTTTCTAGCTTCCATAGCAAAGATGGATGAGGCCAATCCCACTTCAGGTTGCTTAAGGAAAAGACTCTGGGAAGGAAGACATGAGGTGAGCTAGCAGTCTCCATCATGTCCTTATGTTCAGCTTGCTAAAACTGGAGACTGTAGGTAGTTTTCTCTTGGGTGAGATTATGAACATGCTCTCTGGGTTGAGTTATCTTGTTCACAATGGGAGAGCTCCTTTACTCTCTACTGTCTGGAACATATTCTCCTATGTGATTACTCTTTTGCTACAATTTGGATAAATGGGCTTCTTTGCTATTTGTATTCATTGTGGAACTGGTATTAGGTGGGAAAGGTGTGATGCTTTGCATATGGAGCTTGATGTCTTCCTCACACCAAAATGACAAAGTGATCAGAAGTTAAATGGAACCCTATTGTTTTCCTTAGATGAACAATATTTAAGGGAGTAGTTAGTCCCTCTCTGAGGAGAGTGCAGTGGTAGTTTCTGGCTCCAACCTTTTTCTTTCTCTTCTGGCAGGAATGAAAGTTTCCCTTGGAGAAGGAGGAGAGGAGGTTAGGAGATTTATTCCCCTTCCCTTTGTACCACAGGACAATTGGATTTACCATTAATGCTGTTATATAATACATAAAGATAAATAAAGCAACTTTTCCACAAACAACTGAAAAGGGATTATTGGTTAATTCTTATCCAAATATGTCACAGAAAATATAAAGCTAAGAACAACTGGTGAGTTTTGCTTTTATTCTTTCCTCCCCTGTATTCCTGTCTCATTACTACTCTTATTGAGAGAATAGAAGTGGTTAGTAGGGAGGGATGCACTTTTAAGTTTTTATGGTTTAAAAAAAATTCTCTTCTGAATTAGCATTCTAATAAACTACTACTACAAGAGTTGTGACTAAATTCTTTTTTTGTGTCCAGGTGAAGCACCTGAAACCAAGACCAGTGGCATGAAATCACCTTCAATTGTGTGTGGAGTGAGTGGGTAGGGGAGCAGGGCTAACATCGCCTTGCTGGGAGACATAAAGACCAGGGCATTGCTGCTCCTGCTTCTGGGGAGATGGTTCTCACATCAGACATCTGGTAGCCTCAATGGGCAAAGCTGGATGTAGAGGAACTCAGGTTAAGAGGAGAGATAGTGGCAATGAGAAAGTTGGAGACAACAGGAAGCCAAACCCTGGGATTTGCTTTAAGAAGAAAAATGGGGAACCCATGGAATACTTATTGTCACTCTTCTACAATACTCTATAATGTATTCTCTTGCTCACATTCCCAACTAACTTTTGTTTTTAATCAACAGAGACCCTTCCCATCATGTACCTTTCCTACTTTCACTCCAATCTCTAATTAACCCAAACTGGAACACTACATATATTTTATCTGAATGTCTTTTTTGTATTTGAAGAATTATTTAAAAAATATTTTAACATGTAATTTGAGAAAAATATTTTCTTGGGGAAAAATAAGTAAAATAAAAATGATGCTCTTAAAAAAGAATTATTTCAAAATAAAAAAAAAGTCAGTCTGGGGAAAAACAGTAATGGGAAACATCTCTTCTTTAAATGGAGATGTTCCTTTTGAAGTTCATTTAAATCTTAGGGTTTAAAGGAAACAAATTCTCCTCAAGTCAAGTCCAAGTGAATTTCAGATGGAATAAGTTTGACTTATGATTTGGAGCTCATTTTATAGGTCAGATTAAGAGAGTCTTCACTGTTTCAGAGTTCCTGGACAAGTTCTGAGGGCTTCTGGGGGTAGTATGAGGGATATTCATACAACATATCCTACAAGATAGTTAAGGATGAATTAGACTGATAATTTGAGCCTGTGTCCAAATAATAAATTGAAAAAATAGCAAGTAAGAAAAGATAGGGTTAGGTGATTCAGGGGCTTCTTCTTAAAACACCAAAAACCTTAATATTTTTATCTTAAGAAAACCAGACCAAGTTGATCATTTTCCCCCTCCTTTTATTGTCTAAGTTCCTCTGATTTTTACCTTCATTTATTCCTTCCCTTCTTCATTCCTCTCCAGGCTTTTCAAAATTTTTTTCCATCATGCCTCATGGTCCAGCAGCCTTCCCATACTGGAAGATTCTTCTGCCCCTGGAGTAGGGTTAGGTGGTTCCTCTGAAGTGTTTCCCTTTTCACTTAATTGGGAAGGGCACCCAGGTCTGCCACATTTGCACTCCCCTCTCCCCTTCTCCCACCCTCTTTACTACTTCCTTTTATGTGTAATCTTTTCTCTTCAAATGTAAGCTTCCAAGGGTTGGTATTATCTTTCTTTTGGCTTCTACTATCTCCAGTGTTTAGCACCATGCTGGTCATATAGTAAGAGCTTAATAAATGCTTATTGACTGGAATTGATTTACTACCTGACTAGCTAGTGACTTGTGTCACTGAATGGCTTGACTTCCAGATGTGGAATAGGTTAACTCATACAAAAGGACTGTGCAGGTCTCCAGTTGTCTAAACTGCCTAGGCTGTACTGCAGATAACCCAGAGCCTAGTAACATGGGCTTATTGACAGTCCTTTTTGCTGAGTACACATAAGCAACCTATTCACAACATTCTTTACTTACTTATGAAGATATTTTGGCTGTGACTACCTCCAAAACTGACTCAGAAAAAAAATCTGAGTTTTCATCATGCATAGACACAATCTGTGTCCTTGAGAGACCATCTGGATACGAGAGATGCCTTCAAACACAGTAGAAACCTTTTTAGAGTCAGGATGCAGTTAGGTAGGGAGTGGTGAGGTGGGATGAGGAGAGAAGGACTTGAAGGAGAAAAGTATAGTGTAAAATCCATCCGGCAGGCATGAAAAATATTGATATTTGTATATTACTAGTAGTTCACTTGTTTAATTTAAATTTTGTATAACTTGCATTTACTTATCTGTGTTTCTATTCAGTAAAACATAGAATGTTAGCTCCTTGAGGGCAGAGATTATGCCTAGAAATAGCCTCTTCCACTTCCCAATAATCTGTATTCTGGGACAGCTTGTGTTTGATGGAGAGTGTGAAGGGGGAAGGCAATGTAGGACATGCTTGGTGGTGAAGGGTCTTCCCATGACCCAGAAGACAGGGATTCAACTTCTCTCTCTGATGCATAAATACATAGCCATTGGCAAGTCAATTGACCTGTCAGTGTTCCATAGGTAACCCTCTAAAGGGGTTCTTAACCTGAGAACTTATTTTCAAAATTATTTTTGGGAGTTTCAGTATAATTACTTTCCTTTGTAATTCTCTGTATTTTATTTTATGCATCAAAAACATTGTTATTCTTCATTCTTCTTTTTCAAAAAGGGCCAATGACATTACAAGGTTGATGTCCTGACTTGTGGGTGAATTGGATTTAAGTGAGGCAGAGCTGCAAAAAGTTGTCAGCCTCATTCTCTCCTGCAGAGTCATCAAAGTCCAGTGAAAAGAAAAATTTCAGGATGACTGGCAATGGCCCAGAATGCAGTAGATGCCCTTGGTCTTTCTAAATTAAGGTCTTTCCCAGGACTCAGTTTGTCTAAGTCATCAACAAATCAGTGACTAAGGGTTAGGTAAGAATTGAAACATTATTCTGAGAAGGATTCCAGAAGTTTCATGAGATTATCAAAGGGATCCATAGCACAAAAGGTATTAAGAACCCATGCTCTAAGGCTATGAATTCCTGATACAATTGGCTAGTGAGAATTTCTGCACACTGATGAAATCACAGGTCCATTAAAAAATCATAAAAGAATCATAACTTAAGTAATGGAAAGGATCTTAGAGGACATCTAATCATATTCCACCAATTTACAGATGAGAAAACTGAGGCCAAGCATTCCAGCAGGATTCCAGTCCTTTGGTTAAAGAACCAAATGCTCTTTCTACTTTACAACCCTGCCTCACTTTTTACTTACTTTCCCAATAGGGAATTAAACTACCTTTCAAAAAAACAAGCAGAATTCCAATCTTTGAAATTCTGAGTCATTATTTTCCTCAACTGTCACCTTCATTATCAATAATAGAGGCATGGGACATATTTGGGGATATTTTTCTTTTCAAGAAGATTGGTGTTGGTCATCCATTTTCTTTTTAAAAAATAACTTGTATTATATTAAATTGAAAAGTTTTGTGTTTTTGTTTTTGCTTTTTGGAAGGGGGAAGGTAGGGCAATTGGGGTTAAGTGACTTGCCCAAAGGCACATGGCTAGTAAGTGTTAAGTGTCTGACTCCAGGACTGGTGCTCTATTAACTACACCACCTAGCTGCCCTTGATCATCCATTTTCTATGTAATAAAATTATGACTATACAGTATTAAAATCATTTATTTCCACTATAAAGAGTACTCATATTAAAGCTAGATTCTACATTCTGAAGTACCAATGGATCTTAAAACCCACTCTACTCTTAATCCCATTTAGTTTATAATAATATGTGAAATTTTTTCCAATTTTCAAATGACAGTAGGTTAAACAGAATCATTAGAAAAGGTAGAACAGAATTGATTTTAGTGTTATAACTTTGTATAATTATCTTTTGTTCCCCCAAAGTACTTAATATTTCTCTATAGATTACTAGCAATAGAAGTTAGAACTTTAGGGACCATTTCAGTCATCAATATTTTGGTGCTAAAATTCAAATACTTCCAGAGCAAAAGAATGGCTACAAAAGGTTTTTGCTAAGTATCCAAATCACAAGTTCAGAAATTGTCAAATATCTTTTCTAAATTTTAATAGAATTTGGATTATCAGGCTCTTTATTCAGCTATCTAAACCTGTCTAAAAATACCCTATTTATGTTGGTTGATGGACTCACTAGAATGATGGGGGAGTCCTATATACATTTTTTCACCCATACCTTTTATTTATTGAATTTATTCAATTTATTAAAGAACTCCCTGTGAAGAATCTGCTTCTATCAATGCAAGTTTGCATTTGCCTTGCAATTTTGAGTCTTCTAGAGTTGCTTGAAACAATGAAAATTTAAGTTCATGGTCATGCATCTAATATGTGGCAGAAGTTGCATTACACCCCATGATTTCCTTAGTTGTATGACAAGGAAAAATACAGATTTGCCTCTCAATTCAGTTTTCCTTTATTCATATATGTATATATTTTCATACAGAACATGCAATAAAATCACAGCACATTTATACACATTGTCATATATCCCAGCACACTGGGAAAACACAATGAAAAAGTTTCAGAGATTTATAAACCACAGACTTATACAGTCAAATAACAAGAGTAGAAAATTATTTTCCAGATACACTGACTCTATTTAATGAAGATCTGATGGTTAATTGTAAGTGCTCTAAGATGACTTTACACTTGGATTCAATTTCTCCACCACTGGGATTTGGCAGGAGATTTCTGAAAATTACATCTGGTCAGCTTGTCCTACATAGAAACATTTATGTCTGGGCAAAATGTGAAAGAGAGAGTGACAATTTACAGGCTATGGGTATCCATTTCTGAACAATTCAGAACACATTGTATGGTGGGATGGTCAGGCTGACAAAAATTCAAACGTCATTCCCCAAACTAACTAAATGAAAGGGGCCAAGTTCAATTTCGTGCTTTTCTCTTCATATTGTATGACCTGAATTCTGCAAATATTTTACAAATGTGCTTCCAGAACAATTTCAGAAACTCCTCTGGAAGGCACATTTTTTTTCCTTTTGTTTTGACTTCTAGTTTCATTGGTGTAGGAAACTTCCAGTGTGGAAATTGCCTCTACCAATGCATTGTAGCAACTTTTCTAAAACTAGAACACTGCCTGATGCATTGGCAGGTTAAGTGACTTGTCCAGGACTGCATGACCAGAATGTAGCAGAAGGAAAAATTGGAGATAAATCTTTTTTTATTCTAGGAGCATACCATCATCTTAGACTTAGTGACCTTGGAGGCTATCCTTTGCAGCCTCCTCATTTGTTGAGGAAATCAAGCCTTAGGTTATCAAGTGACTTGTTCCAGGTTGCCCAGTTAGTGTCAAAGGCAGGATTTGAACTCCAAGTGGATATTCTATCCACTGGGTGAAACAAAAGAAAACAAACAAAAAACCCAAGAAACCCAGATTATTCCTAGGACAAATATTTTTTACTTTCTTTTTCTTTTTATTGGTCATCTCTTTTTGAGGATTCCTAAAGCTGAGCTTCACTGAGGGTTCTTAAATACATTGTGCCCAATATTCAATCTGATTTCTCATTCTGTTTTGAAGAGATTTGGTATTGTTTTCCTTGGATGGGACACAAGAATCTAAAAACACTGGCATTCAGTCTTTTTTTTTCATATGTTTCCATATGTTGCTACTTAGTAATATTTCAAATACTTTGGTTGAAAAGATTTCTCTCTAACAGCAACTAGGCTGTAATGGTAGGCTGGGCAGATGTCCTGGGACCCTTCTTCTTTGAGAACCTTTTGGGTCAGAACTTAACAGTCAGTGAGGATTTTGTAGGTCTTTCATGGCATTAGAAGCATTGGCTGTTTCAGGAGAAGTGTCTTGGTCAACTGTAGTTGAAGGGTTCAATTTTAAGTCAAAGCATAGGTTGGGAGACAATTTTGTTGTCAGGTATATAGACTCAGCAGAACAGAAGTAATTTTGCCAAGTCCGTATTTAAAAATATCTGAACTAAATTATCCACAGGCTGCTTTCTTTAACCTAGTGAACTCATTAAACTCATGATTTCCCCCCCCCCTTTTTTCTTGTGACTAATTAGACCAGGGATGGGGAACCTGCAGCCTTGAGACCACATGTGTCCAAGTCCTCAAGTGTGGATTATTCTATGAAGTTTGGATTCAATCAAAGGGCTGCACTTGAAGACCTAAAGAGCCACATGTGGTCTTGAGGCCACAGGTCCCCCTCCCCTGACTTAGACAAATTCCTTATCGAAGAGTCATTAGCTATTTGAACATCAAATTCATTTAGGGGATGGTACAACCACAAAAAAATACATTACTTTCCATTCCTTTGGGAGAGGAAAAAAATCATCCTATGAAAAGGGAACCTACTGATTTGTTTAGAATACTGCACGTAGTCTATATACTATGTACTTTGCTGTTCTTGGCCTCAGTTTCCTCATCTATTAAAAGAAAGTGTTGGATTAGACAGCTCTTCCTAGGTTCCTTCCATCTCTAAATCAAAGCACATATTTAGAGCAAGAAGAAATATCAGGGACCATCTACAATCTAACCTTGCGCATTTTCTGTGGGCAGTGGGGGAGAATTTTTAATTCTTCTTTTAAAAAAAGTTTGTACACAAAAATGGATCTCATTTTTCCCCCTATGTGTCAAAGTGAAAGGTGTAAAGTATCTCTTCATCTGCTAGCTTCATTTTCTAAAAATTGTTGCATTGGGCAAAAGGTCCAGGAAATGCCTTGCCAAGGCAAGAAGGGTATTGACTTTATAAAAGATCTGGCTGGCTCAGCCACTTGGAGAGAATATATTGCATCCTTCCCTGAACCATACTTATTGAGTGATCATATATTGATTTGTATGGTGTTACATTGGTCCTGGTGCTTGCAGTGATGGGAATAATTAAATATGGATTGTACTCCACCATCCTGAAAGTCTGATTCCTCTGTGATTCCTTGGGAGAGAATGATTCATTGACTCAGGTAAAAAAAAAAAAGGAGGGGGGGAGGCAATAAAAGTTTTCCCTAGAGAAATATCTTCAGTTAGTTGAACTTTAAATAAAGATATCCATTCAAAATAAACAGATGGGAGTGTTACCAGTTTTCTGATTTTTTGCTCTATAGCTTTGTGTCCGTAGGGCAAATTGAGATGTTTTAAAAACAATAATTAACTAAAAGCAACATAGTTTAGGTGAAGGAACTGGATGAAGAATCAGAAATCCTCCACTGGAATTCTGACTCAGTGGCTTGTTGTGTAAATTTAGGCAAGCAAGTTCACTTCTCTAAACTTCAGTTTCTTCATCTGTAAGAAAAAGAGGGGTGTGTGTGTGGGTTGGTGTTCTAAATGGTCCCTAGAATTCCTGACAGCTTTAAACTGTAGCATCAGTGATTGGAACTAAAAGGAAATTCAAAGGCTCAGTGAACAACGATCTGGTCCAATGACCTCATCTTTCTGAGGAAGAAACTAATGCCCAGAGAGGGAGATTGACTTGCCCAAAGTCACACATATGGAAAGCAGTAGAACTGGGTTTTGAACTCAGATCATTTGACTCCATATTCAGGAATATTTCCATTGCATCCTGTGGCTGGGATCCTATGGTTTTGATAACTTGAACAAGCTAAATAAGACAGAGTCCCAAGAGAAGGTTTTTATTAAAGGGTTGTGTATGTGTGTGTTTGTGTGTGTGTGTAAGTGTGTGTGTGTGTGTGTGTTGGATGGATCTACATGGATCAAATTAAACCACATAACTGCCAAGTTTCCATTTCACTTTGTGAGGATCTTAAATTATTGTCTATAGAATATCAAAATACCTGGTTAAAAAAGGGGAAAAATTTCAGTCAAACTGGATATTTATCATCTTGTACATAACTGTGAATTTTAAAAATTTAAATTCAGCCAAGTTGGTGCATATCTTTAGATAATGTCCAAATAACACTGTTAATGTTATATAGCTGAAACACATGAGCTGATGGGGGCTAAAAGAAACCTTCTTGATGTGCTAGACACAGTCTTAATAGTTAATTTTGTTTCAAGATTTTCAAAGCACTTTACAGATATGAACTAATTAGATCGCCACAGCAATACTGAAGGGTAATATTATTATTGCCATTTTGCAGATGAGGAAACTGAAGCAGAGGGAGATGCTTTGCCCAGAGTCACACAGATAGTAGTGTCTGGGACTGGATTTGAAGTCAGGTCTTCCTGACTCCAGTTCCAGCATTCACTCTACCCATTGTACCACCTAATTGCCTCTCAATGTGTGTGTGTGTGTGTGTGTGTGTGTGTGTGTTTTTGCGCACGCACGCGCGTGTGTGTAGCTACATCGATCTGAGTTTTCCTTTGCTATAATCTCTCCCCTACCTCGACCCCCAAATGGAACATAGACTCTTTCTTCTTTTTGCTGGTAAGAACTCAACAACATAACATGTCTGCAAAGGGATGCCAGATTAGACTATATAGCAGAGGCAGGGGGATAACTTTAGATATCTTCATAATCAATACTGAGCAATAGATAAAGTGATTTTTCAGTGGTTTTATCTGTTCTTTATGATAAAGTAAAAGCCAACAGCACAGCCATGCCACTGTATCATATTTCACAGGATTCATATGCTTTGGAGAAGGTAGGGACCCGGGAGAAAAATCTAGCCCAACCCCTTCATCTGACAGATGAAGAAATAGTGGTCCAGGCATACTGAATGACTGATGTAAAGTCACACAAGTAATAAATTTTTGTTCAGTCGTTTCAGTCATGTCTAACTCTTTGTGAACCCATTTGCAGTTTTCTTGGCAAAGATACTGGAGTGGTTTGCCATTTCCTTCTCCAGATCATTTGACAGATGAGGAAACTGAGGCAAACAGGGTTAAGTGACTTGCCCAGGGTCACATAGCTAGTAAGTGTCTGAGGCCATATTTGAACTTGGGAAGATGGGTCTTCCTGACTTCCATTATGCCACCTAGCTGCCCTTTGTAATAAATAGCACTGTCAAAATTATTTATAATAATATTTAGCATTTATATAACACCTTTATTTTTGTAAAGCACTTTACATATACCTCATTTTAGCTTCACAACAAGCCTGTAAGGTAGGTTCTATTATTATTTTCACTTTACAGATGAGGAAACTGAGGCTGGGAAAGGTTATATATGACTAACCTAAAGTTACATAACTAGTAAAGACCTGAGGATGGTTTTGAATTCAAATAACCTTGACTCCATCTCCTCTCATTCAAAAACCACCCTCAAGTGTCCTATGACTCCAAATCCAGTGCTCTTTCTTTTGGAGGGGGAAGGCGAGGCAATTGGAGTTAAGTGACTTGCCCAAGGTCATATAATTAATAAGTGTGTCAAGTATCTGAGGATGGATTTGAACTCAGGTCCTCCTGACTCCAGGGCCAGTGCTCTATTCACTGTGCCACCTAGCTGCCCCGAAATGCTCTTTCTGATGTAAAATTCTGCAGGTTTACTTTTCCTTTTAGTGAAGGACTTTAGTTTCTACCAGAAATACTAGTTATAGCAACAGTCAAATTCAGGAGTCAATGGAAGCAAATGAGAAATACCTAACATTAGGTTCAGCAGTAGAGGGCAGCTCTCACGAACAGGAATGTTGGTGGATTACTCAATATATTTTGTCACAGTGCAATTTTGTATTAAAGAAGATATCATTTGAAATAAGTAGGATGGGGCAGCTAGGTGGCATAGTAGATAGAGTACCAGTCCTGGAATCAAAGAGAAACCTGAGTTCAAATCCAGCCTCAGATATTTACTAGCTGTGTGACCATTGGTAAGTCACTTAACCTCGATTGCCAGAGAGAGACAAAGAAATAAAAATAAGTTGGATGTTGGCTAGACTTTGGGAATCTGATTACAGAGAGATTTTATTGGGATTGTTTTTGTTGTAAAAGGATTTAGCCTTTCTATCTTTCTCAAAAAGAAGGGATTTCATAATAAAGAGAAAATAGGAAATAATTTAAATATCCATATTTGTCTATAAGCTGAGTCTGTCTAATAAAGTAACATAAAATATTGGGACATATATTGTGTTAATGATGTTTTTTCTAACCCTACTGAAAACTATAGGTACATTCATGAGTTATAAGAAAAGCAAGAGAATATTTAACATTTTTAGCTGTTGTAAACATTGAGTTTATAAAACCCTAGAAATAACTGGATTTTAACTTTTCCATTGTAAATGAATGCATTAGCCAAAATAGAAAGTAGGGTAGGTTGGGTCCCATACCTTTTGGTTCCCATAGGTATCTGCAGATACCCTAGCCTAGGCCAATCAATTTCCCTTGAAAAAAATTAAATTGGCACTGATAGTACAAAAAGCTTGGCTGGTCACTGCTGTTGTAACCCTGCTTGTGCTCTAGAGGGGCAGATTGGAATAGAATATACATTACTGCAAAAGAGAATCACAGGAGGCCATTGTTGCTTTCCTGATTTCTGAAAGGAATCCTACAGTGAAGCTAGAAGAGGCAGATAGGCAGGAGGTGATTTGAATCAGTTTTACCGCCTAGCAGTGAACCAAGAGGTAATGAGAATAACCTGATGGGTGCAAAATCTCTTTTATATAATAGTTAAAAATATAGTAGCTTGAGCTCTCTGTTTGGATCTGCACAGTCAAAGCAAGGCAGATTTGTCTGCAATTGTCTGGTGAAATTGGGGCCAGGTGAATGGCCAAAAGCTGGCTTTGAATATCTTAGTCTTCCTGTGGTTTATGTAGGCCTAGGTGACACAGGTCAGTGCCACTTGTTTTGAAGTAGTGTTCTGTGAAATGTGGGAATAGGGGGTCTTTAAAAATAACTCTTAGATGACAGCCAGAATGGGAATGACATAAAATGAAATATTCTAGTTCAAAGCTAGCAAATTACATCTCCTCCCCTTCTCTTCCCCCTAAAAAAACATGGTCACAGAACCAGGTTGATGAAAAAAAGGTCAGGGGGACTTAATATATTAGTTTAACTACAAACTCACCAGAAAATTATCAGATCTTCCCTTTACTGTGCCTCATTGACTGCCTCCACAGAGGATTTTCTGGGAGAATCTTCAGATAAGAATCACACATTCCTAGAATTTTAGGGCTAGAATGGATATTAGGCATCATTCTAGACCACCATCTTTATTTTATAGAAGAAATTATTTTCCTGAAGTCACACAGTGAATTAGTGATAGGATCAAGACAAGCATAATCTAGTGGCCTATCCCTAAACCACATTGCCTCTCTCTACTAATTTCTCCAAATGATACTTAAACATCAACCTTAGAATCACAGATATAGCTCTGGAAGGGCCTTTATGGATCATCTAGGTCAACCCACCTCATTTTGCAGATGAAGAAAGGTTAAATGATTTGTCAAAGGCCAGATAAGTGTCAATGACACAGTGGGGATTCAAACCTAGGTCCATATCTAGCAGTCTTTGCACTGTACTATGCTGCCAAGACAAAGGAAGAAAAGTCATATGTGCTATTTGACTAGAAAAATCATAAAATGCTAAAATCAATCCCTTAGTCTTTATAAAAGAAGTCTTATGGAGATAGTAACAGTCTATACTTTGAGGGGTGTGTGTGTGTGTGTGTGTGTGTGTGTGTGAAATAAAAGACTCAACTGCTGAGCCCTCCTACAGAATCCAATGATGTTTACATCTTTACCTTTAACTGTTGGTCCTGGTCAAGACTCCAGCCTTGATCTAGACTTACCCAGCTCAGTCCTATATGTCTTGGGTGGGAGGGGAGTCCTCTATCCCATCAGGAGGCCCTACAGTAGTCTGAGATAAAAATTTCACAAAACATGAATAATGACCTTGCACCCTGGGGAGCCTTCCCCAGAATGAAGCCAGGGAAAGGAAAGGTTGAACTGGGGGTCAGGTTCTGCAAATATCATTTAGCATTACGGTGAATAGTCAGACACAACCCTCCGTTACTCCTCTCTCACACTGAGGTCTTGCTGGAAGGGTTAAGTCATTGCTGGTTTTCTCCTGGCCATCAAGACCACTTCTCAGAGATTTCATTTCTTTCTGCTTTTCTTGGTGGGTGAGGTCTATAGCATTCTTCACAGTCTTCATGTCACACACACACACATACAATATATGCACACAGATGCATCATTTTTTCTTCCTCTGGGAGCTTTCTGTATTTATCAAGGACTGGATGGAAGCAGAGGTCTGACCCACTTGACCCATTATTCTCAAATTCATATGACTCATACTTTTCAATAGAACAAGGACCTATGTTCAGTTATACCCTCCCCCCACTAAATAGGACATTTCTTTAAAAAAAGATAACATTTCTTCTGTTTTTGTCTTCTCATGCTTTCAACCCTTTTCTCCCTTCCCTTCCCACTCAACACTTTGTTACTCTGTGCTCACTAAACATTGTTCAAGATTAGTTACATCAAGACTGTGCCAAGAGATGGCACTTAAGCTTCCCATATTCACAGCTAAAGCATTGTAATACAGAAAATTACTTTGAGGAGAAATGGAAATAATTGTATTTTTTTAGGACAACCTATTCTCCTGACCAGGATCCTTTCTTAAATTGAACAATAACGCAGCAAGAATAAAATTGAATAGACAACAATCACATGAGTAACAAATAGAGATTTCTACCCACCATTCTTTTTTGCCCCCCCCCCATTCAATTCACTGAATAAGCCTTTTAATAGCTTACTGAAATAACCTGGGGATTTTAAAAATAATATTCTCTTTTAGAAATGCTAAACTTCATATTTTTAAATATTTTTTTCTATTTCAGTGGATAAATTAACTCATATTAAAAGGATCTACTCATTTCCTCTTCAGGGTCAATAATTTCTTTGCAACCATTAAATATTTTTTTTGGTGGGGAGGGGAGGTTTAGACTTGTGATTTCATTAGTATCAGTCAGTCAGTCAGTCAGTAGTACATTCTTACTAAGGAAAGTTTACAGTTGTAGATAAATTATTTCTCAATTTTTTTATTCTTAGAGACTGACCTGGGTCATTAGGAGGCTAAGTGACTCACCTGTGCTCTTACAGCTAGAATGTGTCAAAGGCCAGGCTTAAACCCAGGACTTCTTAGTTACAAGGCTGGTGGTATATTCCCTAGGACACATTGCATCTTATGGAACTATAATAAACTCAAATATGTTTTCTTCACTGTGGATAATTAAAATACTACAAAGAAAGAAACATGATTAGTTATTTTTTCCATTTCCAAAGGTTTAGTCCTTATTCATATGCATGATTGATGGGAAATTAAATGCTTATCATCCAGAAAAGTTGCTTTTGTCCTTTGTTCTCAAAGAGGACCATGGCATCAGGAAGATGACTTTCAAGTGAATTGCATTTAAGTGAGGGAAGACTATGAAAGATCACCAGACTCACTTTCTCCTCTGGAACCATCTGGGTCCAGCAGTAAGATGTAGATCAGGATGACTGGAGATGGCCCCATCCACAAAAAAAAAACCATGTTATTTTAACATATCAAATGGTTAGAAGTTTATTGAGATGTAGATTTGGACAAAGTCTAACGAAGAGTGACCCTCACTGTCCACCATGCCAAGATTTGGGGTTAAGTTTAATTTCATTAGTCCATGGAAGAAAAGTAGGACTAGGCTCAAACTCATGGCTATGAAAATGAGAGTGGACTCAGGTCAACTGAAGTGAAGAGATCAAATTCTGCATCTCCCTTACCACTTTATAAGGAAAACCCTGACTACTATTCAAAGAGCTCTTAATTGTTTCTTTTTCCTCCAGTCTTTTCCTATGGTAAGAATAATCATCACCTGCTACAAATTAGTTAAACTGGAATGTGATTGTAAATTCCACCTAGAGAAAGGAACAAAATATTAAATCATTTCATTTCCCTTCACTAATTCTACTTGATTTCAGTTTTCTTTATTAAAAATTCAAATGTTTGTAATAGTTCTGCATAGTGTAAAAATTCATGATACTCTAGCTACATTTTAACCTGCTGGTGTTAACTTTCCATAGGCAAACCCTTTCCTTGCTTGAGGATGTTGTAGCTCATATTCAGCAGCAATTTTGGTGGGTGGGGTCAAATCCTCTGAAAAATGACTCCTGCCCCCCCTGGCTTGGGATGGGAGTAGAGAAAAGAGTGCCTAGATATTTTGTAAAGTGCGAGAGTGAGAGTCTTTGGGATGGTCTGCTCTTGGCATCTATCTTGGGAGGTTGCTGAAAGACTCTCCCTGTACATTTTAAGTAGAGTGTAGAGGAAATAATTTTGCTGTCTTCCCTCCCAACTCCCCCCCACCTTAAAAAGTTTAGGTACAATTCCAACTTCAGATCAATCAAGATTACATTCCCTTGTACTGAGAAGTACAAAAGCAAAGAATATTTGAATCAAGTATGGGAGAAGAACTCTTATCATGTAGGTTCTTTTAAACTTTTGATGAGGATCCAGTGTCACTTTTTTCTATTCATTTGGAGAGGAAAGGGAAGTAATTCCAGACATAATATGGTTTCGAATCTTTTTAAACATTTTTAAGACATAGGAATGCTGAATAATAAAGATGAAGGGAAAAATGCTGAAGAGGTCCTTTTTTTGTATGGTGATGGAAGATAGCAATTTAGTTTAGTGATACCTGAGGCACATACCATATGAAGAGACTAATGTTCCTGCTAGAAATAGCTTCTTGGCCATGGAAGCTCAAGAGATATCAAAGTACACTGTGGGAAATGCTCAGCTGTTCTGAGTTAGGGTTAGGATACTACTTACTAAACCATTTATAGGAACCTGATATTAAGAAGAAGCCTGGGCTTTGGGAATGTCTCAACCTGGATCTTTGGGACATTTTGACTTGTGGAATCCCTTGGGACAGGTAAGGTCCAGTAGGGCAGCCATGAAGAAGTGAGAAGCTTCTACCCTGGATTCTTTTACAAATGCACATAGAGAAGGCCTTTACCAACAAAACATCTTGATTCTTTGAGAAAGGGTCTGGAACTGTGATTTCATTGATAAAGGAAGCATCCTCTGATGCTGCACATCAATACCTTCTCTGCAGTTAATAGTTTTTTAGAGAATTTCCTAGAGCACTACACGGTTGATTTGGCCAGTCACCCAGCTAGTTTCTTTCAGAGGCAGAATTTGAACTCAGCTATTCCTGGCTTCAAGGCCATTACAACTATGCTAGTGTCCTCTAAAGCCCTTAAGATAAGCATGCTTAAACACACTGGCAAAAACATGAATTCCCTGCAGTTAGAAATGAATAAAGTTACCTATACAATACTCAAAAGGTCAAATTCCTCAGCTATCAAATATATAAATGTTCTTGGCTGGGTGTTTTATGTCTTATGATAAGGCCCTGGGGAATCACCATCTATGTTTTAACTAGAAGCAAATTTTCTTCCCAGTCCTTAGCCTTCTTAGCTAAATGCTGCAGGACTGGGTCATTGCTGTCTATGGTGCAGATTTAGGTTATGTCAAAATTCTGGCTTATCTGAAGCCTAATGTGAGAGCTCTGGAAATGAAATTGTGTTTGTTCCTTCTCTATGGCTTTAAGTGAGTACCTTGTGAATACCGGAATCTGTGAGTAGAGACAGATGTTACTGTCAGAATTCAGGCTATGGAAATGAATTAATTTCCTATTTGAAGCAGGTCCAATTCATAGCTGTTTTTTTTAGAAGAGCATACTTCATTTTTAATATGGCCACCTGTCAATTTTCAATTTTTGTAAGTATTTCCAGCAATCCAAATTCGAAAGCTCTATTCACTGCTTTAGGTAATGCCATTGTTGGATTTAGAAATGACAGTCTTCACTATTTCCTGCTAATTCAAAAGAAGCAAAGTTTATGTTAGTGCTTTTTAATCTCTCCAAAAGGACTACCTGAGATTGGTAGTCTGCACTTGGTGGACTAGAAATTCCTAACCCCTGATATTTGACAACCCTGGGAACAAGGCTTTTGATAAAGTATCTTATGCCAATTTTAGGGAGAAGATGAAGAGGTAATAGATTAGATGATAATGTAATCAGTTGGATTCAGAATGTGTTTTCAGTGACTTGGGTAAAGGTGTAGATGGTATGCTCATCAGATCTGAAGATGACACAAAGCTGTGAGGGATAGTTAAACACTGGATGACAGAATCATAATACAAAAGAATATTGACTGTCTAGAGGAATGAGATGGACATACAATGAATTTTTCTTAAAAGCAATTGGGGTTAGGTAACTTGCTCAAGGTTACACGGCCAGTTATTTCTGGGTGTGGTGCTGAGTATCTAAGCCTGGATTTGATCCAGGTCATCCCAACGCTGGAGCTGGTGCTCTTACTTGCTGTGCTACCTGGCCACCCCCATACAACAAAATTTAATAAGAATATATGTATATGTATATATATATATAATACATACATATATATATATATATATATATATAATGTCTTGCACTTGAGTGCAAGAGCGATTTCAGAAATACAAGATGGGTAGACATGGTTAGACAGCAGTTGTTCTGGAAAAAAAAAGATTTGGAAAATTAGTGGACTGAAAACTCAGTATAGTAGGCAGTATGAGATCATAGCAAAAGAAACTAATGTTGTCTTGAATTTCATTAAGTGGAGGGAAGTGATAGTCCCATTGTACTCTGCTTTCATCAGATCTCATCTGGAATATTGTGCTTATTTCTGGTTCCCATCATTCAAGAAGATATTAAAAATTGGAGAGTATCCAGAAGAGAGTGACAAAGAATGGTGAAGGGCCACAAGTCCATGTTTTACATGAAGATCAGTTGAAGAAATTTAAAATATTTAGCCTGGAGAAGAGAAGACAACTTAGGGGAAAATGATAAGTTAATAATCGTCAACTATTTGAAGACTGCCATATAGAAAAAGGATTTGATTCATTCTTTTTGGCCATAGAGGGTGGAACCTGGAGGAATAGTTGGAAGTTGCACTGAGGCTAATTTAGGCTTGATAAAAGGCAAAATCTTCCTAAAAATAAGAGCTGTCCAAAAGTAAAAAGGACTGGCATGTTTCTTTTCTCTGGAGGTCTTCAAGCAGAGGCCACATGACCAATTGTCAGATATATTATAGTGGAGATTCCTTTCATGTATGGGTTCAACTTAATGGCTCCTGAAATTCATTCCAACTCTCAAATTCTATGATTCTATCATGTGTACCAGGAATTCTGGTAGATTCAGGAAGTTTCTCTTGCTATTGCTATTCCTGAATCCCTCTTTGTGTGGCAGTAGTAGTAGGTGATTATGGAAATTTTGCTTATTTTTATAACAAGAGGTAGGTCCTCTTCTGGGGCCCTTGATCTTGGGAAAATGGCATAGCCTTCAAGATTCTTGCCTTGGTTTAGTCAATGTTGTTGGGTGAGGGAACACTAACAAGGACAAAGTTGTGGCAGAGATTGAGTGAGAGTAGACAATATGCCCCCCACCCCCAATCCAGATTCCAAACTGAATTCCAGATGCTCTCATTTTGAGATCAAAACTTGTTCAAATAGCTATTTGCTATTGCTATCATTTTGGGTAGAGGAAAAATTTAATATGTTGACTGTGAATTAAGAGCAAAAGCAAAGTCATGTATTTTTCCCCTGAAATATCATTAAGTAATACACCACATTATGAATAAATTTAATATTGTATGTAATATAAATTTAACAATTTACATTGTTCAGTTTAGAATCTCTTTCTGGGGTCCTTAACCTTGTAGGGTCTATAGAGACTGTTAAATATGTTAAGAATAAAGTCAGTTGTCTGACCCACTGATAAACCAGGGGGATTTCATCAATAAAGATGAATAGGAACGATTCATTGGCAACGAATAAGGATGCTCAGAAACTTCTTGTAAGGATATAGAGACTTATTAAAATCCTTCTTTAAGGAAATGGAATCATATGTCTTATTTATTACCATCTAAAATGTTTGGTGGCCATAGCAAAAATAGCATGACTAAATAGTATGCCTCCAGATATGGCCTAATTAAGTCCCCCCACCTTCTACACTGATACCCGATGATGTCATTATCCATCAATACATTTTCTTTTTAACAACATTTATGAATATCCTATTCTATTCTAACAGCAGTATCTGCTCTCTGAAGGCAGAGATTGTTTCCCCCTTTTGTCTTTGTTTCTCCTGCGCCTGGAACATAGTAAATTGCTTAGTAATTTCTTGTTTGCTTGCTTGATTGTATGCCTTATTATGGGGTGTAGATAGCCCTTGGGTCTGAAAAGCTCTGACAGCAAGCTTCAATTTGGCAGATCCTATCAAACTGGAAAAAGCCTCAGATACTCGGTTCACTAGTCTACTGGATGTTCTTAGGCTTAGCTAAATTCTGAGAGGTTCATCATTTTGAGATCAGATACCTTTTCAGGAGATGAAGATTTCAGAAGACCACCTAATAAGATATAGAGGGATCACAATCTGTATCAGTGGAGGGAGCATCTACATCAATGAATTTCTAGGTCCTTGAAACATCGCATCAGTACAGTTGAGGAAAATTAGTCACTTTCTTCAGTGAAACTATTAGATGCTATGAAATGTAGAAATACAGTTGCTTGCTTGCAATACATATATTTTTTTCTCATTCTTCCTGAAAAGCAAGCTTTGAATTATTCTGGCACTCCAAATAAAAATCCTAAAGGAATGTACATTTATTCCCGCATAGACAGGTTGAGAGATCCTAGACCATTGATCTTGCTCCCCGTAAGTTATGAAGCAAAGGTGTCAACAGGAGAATTCTTGTCAGAAGGAATTGTTAAGGCACACATCTGGACTTGTTTTTCCTTACCTAGTATACAGTTTCATAGTCTGTAAACATGAATGTACACAAGTATCCAATCAGATCTAAGACCGTCAAATTCACCACCACTGTCTTCATGAAATCAGTGGTCTAGATTCCAAACTTTTGATCAAGCCTTGTTAGATTAGTCACCTTCAGTAAAAGAGACTACCCTTGACAGTTTCAGGATGTTGACAAGTGTCCAGTCAGGAACAATGACTCAACCTGTACTTCCATTTCTGAGCATTTTCTGTAGGGAAGCCAGCCAGCATTGTTCCCTCAGGATATGACAGCTAGGTTTTATCTGGTCTATTTGATCAATGTTGACAAAAGCTCCAATATGGATTATCTTTTGGCAGGAATGATCTGATTTGGAATCTACAGATTGAATGAAATGGGCAATTTCAAAACCTCCACTTGGCCTTGTGCTATATAGGAGTCCAAGAAAGCAATATTTCTAGATTTCTACATACATAATGATATATTTTTTTCTAAAAGGAGACGTGAAACACACCAAAGATCAAGGGAATTAAAATATTACATTATTTTACAGGGCATGGCCTTCATGGCAATGTTTCTGGTTACTGGATATTGCATTTAGCCCCACTGCAATTACCATTTCACATTTGGTAACTCCATAGATGTGACCAGGTGATCATTGATTGTCTTTCTCTGAGATTGGCAGAATTTTGCATCTTGGATCCTACCCTAGCTGATCAGTACCCACTTTGAAAAATATAAAGTGCTTTGGCAGCCAATGCACAGTTAAGAGAGACACTGTCATTTCATAACACTGACTGAAAAAAGGCTTATATATTCTGAACTGGGTTTAAAAAAAAAGGAGAAAATAATGTATGCAGGAAACGATTTGGCAAACAATGCTGAGATGAAGAATGCACCGTAATGGTTAGTTGCATTCACAGATGAAGTGATAAGTTTGATGATAGGCTTTTTGAGTATACTTCCATGGGAGAGAAATGATTACATATTTGGGACTGGGAAGCAAAAAATGCTATAAGGGTAAGAGTGGAAAAATACCCATTATGGCTCTTATGAAAAAGATGAATGCTTTGAACACACCTGGGAATTTCCCTTTCTGCTGCTGACACATTGTCCTTTTCCAGATTGCCACTTATGTGCTCCTCTCCCTCTGGTGCAATCATAGAGCTATGTTCTGGGGATTTTTGAGTTGAGGGGAGCAGCAATAAAATAATAGAGGAAAAAAATCCTAAACAAAAATCCTGATGTTAACCAAAAGCCCATCCTCAGTCAGTGTTAAAGTCTCTCATATATATATATATGTATATATACACATATATATGCATACACACACACACACACACACATATATATATATATATATATATATGATTTGTTCATCAAACACTAATAAGATTTGACCTTTCTATGAAAAGGTACTTTTATTCTCAGAGGTAGCTTTTACCTTACTCAGTACTGTGGTAGATACACTAACAAATGGTATTTTCAGTAATGTGGTCATACATATTTATATGAAAACTAAGGACTATATACAGGCATTAGAATCATTTACTGAAATGACCATAATTCACATACCACAGCATGGTTTGGCCCTGGTGGGTCTATTCTTCATGACTATGTATACTTTCCTACAAGGCTGAATAGCCTGTCACCTTGCTTCTGATTGCTTGCCATAGGTTGAGTACCCTTCAGATGTACAAAGAAGAGTCGTCAGAGAGTTACAGAAGTCTGATGCCTTGGGAAGCAGGCATTTCCCTTTCAGACAACAGTTGCCTCTACACATTCTCATAGCAACCTACTCAGACAATGGTACTGGTGTCCAACTGCTTTGAGCGTGAGCAGGAGACCTTGTCAAGGCAGTGGGGCAGTTTCAGCTTCCAAGTTTTCTAGCTGAAAAGAAAGAAATGGCAGAGACTGTGAGCAAGTTCTCTGAATATTAGCAAATGAAATACAAACCCTTGTTATTAATATCATGACAAGAACTATCCAAAGAAAACACATGAGAAGCCACCTCCGGAGGGGGGGGGTGCATGGGAGTGTGGAACACTAAATATAATGTCAGACTTTTTTTGATAAGCTAGTTTGTTTTGTTGAACGGTCTACTTTTTCTTTTTTATTCTTTGTCATATGGAATGGGTGCATAGAATGATAAACTTGGAGCCAGGAAGAACTGAATTTACACCTTCCTCAGACACTTACTAACTTGTGTGTCCCTGGACAAGTCATTTAATCTGTTTTAGCCTCAGTTTCCTTCATCTGTACAATAAAGATAATAATAACACCTAATTCACTGGTATATTGTATCAAATTAAATGAGAAAAAATATGCAAAGTTCTTTTCAAAACTTAAAATGCTACATAAATTTTAACTATTATTATTATTTTTTATTGCCTTCATTGAGAAGGATGAAATTGGGAAATATAGGTTACATGAAAAAAAAGATATCACTACAATTTATTTTAATAAGTATATAAGGCCATGGTGATGCAATGTGTAATCCCTGCTACTTGGGAGGTTGAGACTGGAGATCCCTTGAATTCTAGAATTTTAACATCAATAGGGCTAAAATTGATTGGGTATCTGCACTAAATTTATGACCACTATGGTAAGACATTGAAATCAAAGACCTGCCTAGGCTGGGGTGAACCATCCAAGGTCAGGAGCAGGTCAAAACCTCTATATTGATTAAGAGTAGGATTGGGTTTATGGATTGTCACTGAATTTACAGACCCAGTATCCAAAAAAGAAAAATGGAGGTCTTTAGGGTTATTAGCATATATCATTTGAGTACTTCATAAAGGGGCAATTGTACATCAGTCATCTCAAAGCAGCCACAGCTCTTTCTCTTACCCTAGAAACCAAAAAGTGACAAACTTTAACGCCCCCAAATTACACTATCTTCATATTTGCTATTGAGCATTTGTGTTGAGGAGGGGGCTCTGCCCACCCAAAAACTGTTGGGGTTTCATGATGTGTTGTGGTAGAACCATCTCAAGGAATTCAGAGTCAGACCACCTCTAATCCAAGTATAGAGATTTATTGAGACTGATGCCTCTCATGAAGTGGGCTAAGTTCCAAGAGGAACCAGCAACTTCAGAGAACGCAAGATGGATTTTTATAGGGTGAAGATGCAATTACATAACAGAAATCATGAAAATTAAAAAGGAGGGGTTTGTTAAGGAATTAGGTAATAGAGGAGGGGTTCCATCTATGGTTCGGTGGTTAAACATTCTGGTCATGCTGCTCTCCAATTGGCTAGCTATTGTGGTCCTCTCTGGCCAAGTTAGGTAATTAGGTATTGTGGTCCTGTCTTGGGCTAGATGGATGATGTGATTGTGATTTATTATGAGAACACACCTTCATATGTGCCTCACTGCTCATATGCAGAAGTTAGGACATTGGTGGGGGGGCTAGGTAGGTGCAGTGGGCCTGCTGTTCAATGGGGCCAGGCCTATAATGAAGTTAGAATATTGGGGCTGGAGGCAGCTTTATTATTATCCCATCATTTGTATCAGCTTCATAAGAAGAGACAGTGTTTAAACACATTTATATTTTAAGAAATTGGTTTACAAATGGAGCCTCTGAGTTTCTATTTGACATAGACCATCTAAATTTTGGAACAAATAGGCGTGGGGTTTCTTTTTCTGTTGGCAACTCTTCTATAATTTATAGTCTGCATAAATTGCCTAGGGGCATCAAGAGGATAATTAACTTGGCCATGCTAACCCAGCTAGTATGTCTTCCTCATCCGCTATTCACATGTTGTCTTTCACATTTGTCATCTAGTGAGAAATAATTACGGCATAAAGAGGGAGCTTTATTGCTAAGAAGAGAATGATTGTCTGTGAAAGTAGAGCTATGATTTTGAATGTATGTTTACAACTGTCATTGAAGTCTTATTTGGGCTGATAGAACACTATATATTAGATTTCTAATGATTATATTAGATGAGTTTTGGGAACAAATGTTTTAGATGAAGAAAAAATAAAGTAAATGAACAGACATCCTTGCCATTTATGCCATGCTATTAAGCTCTAACTCAGTTCTAAATAATGATGATAATAACAATAACAATAATAATAAAATTCTCGGCCAGATGGGCCTGATAGCTTAGGGTATCAGGCAAATTCAGAGTGTGAAGGAATATACCATATCTGTCTCCAGTCACTCCATGAGCTGGATGAAGGTCAATGATTTCTGAAGAGTTTTCCTCTTGAAGTATAGGAGAAAAAGTACTATGCAAGAGATCTGGAGTCCTTCACCATACCTAATTGATCTTCTGTGTCCTTATCAGTGATTTAGTTAATCAGAAAACATTAATTAAGCAGTTACTATATGTCAGGCACCAAATTTGATTTGTGATATAAAGACAAAAATGGAAAAGTGCCTGTTCTCAAGGAGTTTACATTCTGGGGAGACAATATAAATACATATAAGGAAAACAAAATAAATAGAAGGTTGTTTTTTGCAGGAAGGCACTAGCAGTTGGGGAAAGGAAATCAGGAAGGTCCTCATGTCAAAGGTATACTTGAATTGGGTGCTGAAGAAGGGCCGAGGTGAGGGTAAAGTGCATTCCAGGCATGAGTACAAAGGCACAAAGATGGGAGATGTGTGTGTTGTGCGTGAGCAACAGTAGGAAAGCCAGTTTGACTGGACCATAGAGTGTAGGAAGTGAACTGATATAAACAGGATAAAAGTAAGGAAACTCTTCTGTTCCTTAGCATTTTTTTCTTTGCAAACGCTTGTAACTTTCTTAATGTCAGCAAGAGGTATGATTTTCTCCTCCATCACTTTATAGTTTGTGCCTTTCCTTTGAGATTACCTCACATTCATTCTGTATATCTTGTAGGTACAGTATTTTTTGCATGTTGTATCCCTAATTACAATGTGACCTCTACTAATTATCTCCAATTTAGCCTGTGTAGATCTTATTTGTACATAGTTCTCTTCCCTCCCTTCCCCATTCCCCCTTTAGACTGTAAGCTCCTTGAGAGCAAGGACTGTCTTTTGACTTTCTTTGTATTCCCCGGGACTTAGCCCAGTGCATGGCACATTGTAAGCACGTAATAAATACTTATTGACCAACTGACTGAGAAAGGTAAAACTTTTTGTTTTTTAAGGGAGAGCAGAAACCCCCCCAACATACATATATATATTTCAAAGGGAAATGCTTTTATACCTCTTGGTCTCTCAGTTGCCTTATAATAAATATCATTAAGTGGATTTAATTGATCAGGAGACCCCTGATCAACCCCCTGATAACAAATATTAACGAAGTTTCCAAACACTAGGTTCATATATAACAAATTGGTCATCTAACTTCTGAGGATGTAAAATTTTGTTTGTGCATCTAAGTTGGATGATTATACAGTTTCCACTTTGTAGGGTTGTGTTTATGAAAATTAACTAGCCTTTATACAGCACTGTTTTGTTTTTAATGTTATTGAACTAAAATCATATACGGTTTTTGCCCTGGCTACCAAACAACTTTTGAAAAAGCTATTTGAGAAAGAGATATTTGAAAAGTATCCATTTTCCATCTGTCCTATCCATTACATTTTGAACAAAATCATAAAATATTTTTGAATAACCCTCTAGGCCTTATTTTCCTATTGTGTAAAATGAGGTAGTGGGACTAGACGATCTTTAAAGTCCCTTCCAGTCATATCATCCCAGGACTGCTCTGACTTGCTTAATGAAGCTAATCTCAGTAATTTGTTGCTGATGGTTTTTTTAAAACTATGTTATAACTATTTGAATGGTGATATTAGACTCTCTGATAATGGCTATAGCATTCGGAAGCCCCAAGGAGAGAGCTCAATGACTTGTTTTTTAATGGATTAAAGCACAAACTTCCAGCATTGCAAATTTCCATCTGTGGCACAGTAAATGCTTCATGCAGAAAGAATTAAATGGTTCTCTCTCTCCCACAAAAAAAAATACAAAAGAGAAAACAAAACATAGACCATCTTAAGAGTCATAACCTTGTGTCTAGATTTACTCAAATTTAATCATGCCAGGCGATTTCTGACCAACAGAATAAATTACGAAACATTACAGAGAATAAGGAAAAGGCAGAAGGAGGAAGAAGAGTGGTATAATCTGGTTAAATAGATAATTATTGGATGTTAAATGCACATTATTTCAGTCAGGAATGCAAAGGAATCACAAAAACTACTGAATTCACAGCCTTTTCCTACAGACAAGAGGGTGTTTATGGTGATTTTTTTTTCAATATTCTGTCCTAGAGCTTGTAGACATTGTAAACAGTTTTAACTGTTGAAGGAAATAATTGTTTCAATTTGGTTGCCCACATTTCTCTTTATTAATTTCTACTTTGGTCAGGCATTTCTGAGACCTCTTGTGTAACCGAAATTAGTGTTTGGGAACTTGGTTAATATGTATGTCAGACTCCTGATCAATTGAAGCCCATAGATCCACTTAATGATATTATAAAACAACTGAGACCAAGATGCATAAGAACCCTTCCGTCTCAAATTTTTGGAATGGTGAACTCAACTGATCAGAGATTCCCTGAAACTCCCTACTAGATTAATTACCAAAAGCAATGCTTCCCTAAAGCTTGGGCAGGAGAAAGAAATTAGATGATCATTGAATTGGAGGAGAAAAAAGGGAAATTATCCTTCTCAAAGATGGATGGATTCTGCGAAAGCTCAAGTTTCTTTGCATCTCTAGTGTATAGTTCAGAGGCAAAGAAGAAAGACTATAACTGACTTAAGAAATATTCTTCAAGGACCTACTATGTATCAAGTACTATTCTAGGGGCTGGGAATTCTGTGTAAACTGTGTTCAATTAAAAAAAAATCTTAAATCTTAGAATTGTATGCATCTCTATATTTTTTACCTTTCTACAACATTTTTTGCATCTCTATCCTTCAAGTTATATGTTCATTCATTTATACATTTCACCTTACATTCATTACATCATTACACATTCAGCTTATTATAATCTTCACAATGGAAGGGATCACTTAATCATTCATCTTTAATATGTTATTTAATGCAGACAACAGAAAAGATCCTGATCATGGTTTTCTTTCTTCCCCTTTGCCTGTCTTTGGTTGCATGAGGACACTTTTCTATGTGTAAAAAAGTGAAAGGCATCATTTATATAGTTCACTTCTAACTCTTAAATGTGAACATTTCTTAGGGGCCTTGAAGTCAGTGAGTATACTACATAGAAAAGAGATACCAAAGGAGGAAACAAGGAGAAAAGGTGAAAAGTGAGGTCCCCACATTCTTTATTTCAGGGAGATCATTAACAGAAATAAAAGTACATTAAAAATTCTTTTATTTCACCAAATTAAAAGGGCCTTAAATTATTGCCTTGCTTTATGATCCTTTGTTTTATAATTTGGACTTCATTTACTGGATATATTCACACACACACACACACACACACACACACACACTGATTAACAGCTGGGACTAAAAAAAAAAAAACTGGTCAATCTGTTTAGACAAATAACCAATTAGTGACTTTATTTCTAAGCTCATTTATGTGTGGAGGCAGCAGGACAGATTTTTTCTTTTTTGGTCCAGCCTGTAATTTCCACCCTCTTTTGTGTGAATCAAGCATTTTCCTGCATTTTGTACTCAAGGGGCACACAGACAGTATATCATATGCAGAACTCAAATCTGGGTCTTTCTTACTCTGACACTTTCTCTATAGCCACCACTCCTTACTGTATTTCTGTATCACAAGTAAAAACAAATCCTAAGAAATTGGGGGAAAATGCTAAAAAGAAAGACCATCAGAAGTGAAGTTGATTATGTATCTGATTACTCAATTTTAGCTTTCTTTTCCTCAACAATATTTATTATTAGTTTATGTTTTCCTAAGTGAAGTAAAAATATCAAAATAACTAAAGGATTGTTGTTCTTCTAATTTTATTTTTAGCTCAGATAAAAGGTAAATGTTGGTAGTAATTCCCAAAACTCGAATTTTGATGAAATGAAATTCTAACTGAAATCTTAATTTTAGCCAAATAAAAAAGTTAAAACCTCAACTTAATTAGCCCCTTGAAGAAATAATAACAACCAATTATTATATTTTTATCCCTATACCTATTTTTTTTCTGCAACCACATATTAAACATAGCTATGACTAGACAAAATTATAGTAACTAATGCAATCTGTACACTGCCTATATTCCATCCAAAAGAGAAACTGTCTTCAAATCTCCCTATTATATATAATAGAAATGGCCTATTCTCAGAGCTGTTTCTAGTTTTATTATCAATAATTTATTCAATAGTTTATTAAATTGTTAGATCATCTATCTGGATTATAAATACCAATTTATTTTACAAACATTTCTAAAAATTGTGAAATCCCCACTTGTAGAAATGAAAATATCATCCACTCATGAGTCCTACTATGAATGTATATATTAGCAGAGTTTTTTTAACACAGACCAATAATTGGAGTTGACAATAGTAACAGAATTCTCACTTTAATGAATCTTCATTGTGGCTGAGATTTGGACAATGTTTGGACCATATCTCCATTTTTTTTTCTCTTCTCTCTGTGCAACTGTAACTGAACCAAGGCTTTTGAAAACTGGCCCGTGAATAAATAAACCTTAAACTGAAATTTTATTGGACTTAATTGGACTCTAAGGTCCCTAAATTTACTAAATCTAAGCCAGACTAATTTTAAAGTTAATTACCACCTAAGACTCTAATTAAATAAATCTTGCAAATCTTGTCTGCTCTTTGAGACTACTTTTTTTTTTTAAATTAGAAAAAGGTAGAGTTTGTAGTCAATGATCTCCAAGGTCCCATTAAGTTCTAAATTCTGTGACTCCATAAACAACTTTTTTTTCTTTTAGTTCTGTTTATATTCAACTCAGAATTTGGTATATACCTAATATAAATAATTTCTTCATGGCTGCAGTATTCATTTTAAACTTACATTTCCTTCAACACTATTATATCAGGAAGAGAGAGGAGGGAAAGGGAAGAGGGAGGGAAGGAGAAGTGGAAGGCAGAGAGAGAGGGGTAGAGAGATAGGAGATACAGAGAGAAATAGAGAGAGAGAGAGAGAGAGAGAGAGAGAGAGAGAGAGAGAGAGAGAGCAGCTGTTACCATGGTTTTATATTATAGAACTGAAAGGATAAAAATTTTGGCATTGTTGATCAAATGTGTGTTATATTCTAGCTCTGCAATTTGCGAGCCATTCTCATTTAGAGCTTTTGTCATGGGCTTTCAACATCTTTCCTCACAATTTAGCCCTTGGCAGAAGCCTAGTGAAAGCAGAAACCCAGGATATGAGAATACTCTAGTAGCCATTAAAAATTCATTTCTGTTTTAAGTCATCTTCTAACTGTAGATAGAACTAAGTTGGATAAGTCAATTACAATTCAGAGAGCTTTTTTTATCTTCTGAAGTCTTATTTCTGGAGTTAAAATTACAAACAAAACAAACTATTTGCTTATGAGATTTGTAAGAAACAAAACAATAGTATATTGAAGAAAAGGACTAATTGCTAGGTGTACCATATCTTAATCTGATCAAGGCTATTATTCTGACCTGGGGCATCTAGGTGGCATAGTGGATACACTACTGGGGCAGAATTCAGGAAGACCTGTGTTTAAATCTGGCCTTGAACACTTACTAGTTATGTGATCTTAGTCCTAATTATCTTGGTCCTAAGATTTTGTTTAAAAACTAAACTATAACCTCTGTATCCCTCAGATACCTTATCATTAAGATGGGAATAATAACAATACCCAGGATGGTTGTGTAGTTAAAATAAAATAATATTTGGAAAGTCCTTGGCCTTCCTTCCTTCCTTCCTTCCTTCCTTCCTTCCTTCCTTCCTTCCTTCCTTCCTTCCTTCCTTCCTTCCTTCCTTCCCTCCTTCCTTCCTTCCCTCCTTCCTTTTTTCCTTCCTGTTGATCAATTAATTTACTTAGTAATCAAATATCATAGAATGTGACATTAGAATTTGACAAGACATGATTAAATTATAGTCAGGAATTCTTAGTCTTAATTCTGTTAACTTTCTTCAAAGATATTTTGATAACTGCATTTCATTTTTTTAAATTCTATATATTTTCTTTTATGTATTAGGAAATACTATTCTGAGGAGGGTTCCAGAGGCTTCCTCAGGCTTACAAAGGAGTCTATGGCACAAAAAATGATAAGGATCCCTGTTCTAATCTATCTCCCTTATTTTATAATTGAGGAAAACTTGGTCACAAATGGTTCAGGTTACTTTCTCAAGCTCACCCTACTAAGTAGGAGGTAGAATTGGGCCTGTAAAATAGGTAAACATTCTAACTCAGCTAACTTGGTCCTAAGATTTTGTTTATAAACAAAAATTGATCCATCTATTAGTATAACTAGGGAATTCAGTGGGAAAATTATGATAAAGGACAAGAATTTGACTTAAATGATTCATTTCATTCAAAACAACTAATTTGGTAGTCCTTTGTAGACTTAGCTATTTCCATTGTTTTTCAGTTGTGTCTGACTCTTAGGGACCCCATCTGGGGTTTTCTTGGCAAAAACACTGGAATGATTTGCTGTTTTCTTCTCCAGCTCATTTTACAGATGAGGAAATTGAGGCAAACAGGGTTTAGTGACTTGCTCAGGGTCACACAACTAGCAAGTGTTATAGGCTCGATTTGAATTCAGGTCTTCCTGACTCCAGGACCAGAATTCTATCCACTGTACTGCCTAGCTACACTAGTTCATCTTTTTTTGTTTGTTTGTTATACTTGGTGGTGGGTTCTTGTCTCCCTGGAGGAACCTCAGAAATCAAATGGTGTCGCACAAAGATCAATAATTTTCCCGAGGTCATGTTTAATATTTTCATAAATCCACTGTAGGATAGAATGAAATTATATTCAATAATAAAGTTTTGGCCTGAAACCAAGCTGTGGAGGCTGATAAGGAGGTGTCAGGGAAACAAGAATGATGGCCAAGAGGACGAATTAGAATGTAGAATACTCTCAGTGAATGGAAAAAGTATGCAGGAATAGAACAAAGCTTGATAAAGGATAAGTGAAGGATAATATTTTATGGGGAAAACCAATTGCACAAATATCGTATGGGAAATGATGGGCTATGTGCAAGTACATCTAATGCAGATCTAAGGGTCATAAAGATAATAAGCTGTGCATGAATCAGCATTTGCTGAAAGAGTAGGTGATTTTAGAATGCACCAAAATGAGACAGCATAGGAAAACCATGAGGCAGTCTGCTCACTCTGCTCAGCCTAGGACATGTCCTCATTAGAGTATGATGACCAGCTCTGCAGATTCACAGTCTAAGAGGGATGCCAAGGAATTGGAGATTATCCAGCAGCTAAACTCAGAATGCCTTGGGATGAGTGAGGCTAGAAAAGAGACCCAAGTCACCAGGATTATTTAGACTGGAGAAGATAATACAGAGGGGAAATTTATAGAATTTAGAGCTATAAGGTGGCTTCAGTATCATCTAGACCAACCATCTCATTTTGTAGTCCCTGAGAAATGATATGATTTACCCAAGGTCACATAGCTAGTAGATAATAGATGCAGGTCCCCTGATTTAGAATCCCAGATTTCTAGTGCACATCCTTAGCGGCCAGGTGACTGATCATCTGAACAAGTAGGGCCTACTTTTCCATTGTTATCTCCAAGTGCTATGAAATATTTAGTTTCATTGCCACAGATCCTTGTGCATTCAATTGTGTCTCCATATTTCATTCTGAGGACTAAATCAATTAATTTGGTTGGTTGTTTTTGTTTGTTTTTGAAGATAACAGAATTATGGTGTTGTCTGATCACTGATAAAAGGACCTTAATTCTACCTATATCATACATTCTTTTGGTACGTAGCTTCAACTGGTATTGGAGCCTCAGAGAATTATTCCAAAAAATGTCTGTGCATAACTTCATTGGTACTAATAATGATCATACTTCACTAGAGATTAGAGGAAGGAACCTTGGGTTTTTTTCTGAATTTGCAAATGTTGCTGCATTTCCCTCTCTCTTTTCCTGGTGGCCTTGCTCCCCTGTCTGACTTTCCCAGATGGACAGTTTGGGAAGGCAGCCAATTCTTGGGCTAATGCATTTCCACTGGTATCTGACACTGCTGTGACTCCAAAGAGCTAATGATGAAGATAAGCCATAATTGGCCGTTGTTTTAAGGCAGACCTTTTAGTTACCTTGAACTAAACTTCTCCAATTAGCTTGTTTTTGCCCTTACTCTGCACTGTGCTGGGACCATGTCAGTATCAGTGTTTTAGTTCAGAGGCAAATCAAGGTCATTGTCAGCACATGGAGAGCCTGTTGGCTGCAGGGAGCCTCGGTAATGCTTCTGTAGCCGGGCCACATGGCCCACAGAACAGAAGGGGAGTCGGAGCTGGAATTTAGATGTGAAGAGCTCCTAGTAGTGGAGAGCTCACTCTCACAGAGACAGAGCTTCTGCCAGGAGCAAAAGGAAAGAGCAGAACATGGAGTCCTCTGATGCTTGCAATATGTGATTATCGTGCTGCTTAAATGGAATGAAATAATTCAGCTTAAATTTAGGTCTTGAAGTTGGATCCTTATAACAATAGCATTAGCAAGCATTTATATAACACCTTAAGGTTTGCAAACCACTTTACAAATATCTCAATAATCTGCACAACAATCCTGGGAGGTAGATGTTATCATTAACTCCATTTTACTGATGGGGAAACCGAGTCAGGCAGTGATCAAGTGGCTTGCCCAGGGTCACAACAGCTAGTAAGTACCTGAGTGGAGATTTGAACTCAGGTTTGTCCAGGTTGCTTTATCCACCACACTATTTAACTGCCTAATCATATAAATTGGATTCTATAATAACCCTTTACTGTAAGGTTTCTTAACCTTTTTGTGTATATTGTGTGAGTGCATGTGTGTGTGTGTGTGTGTGTGTGTTTGTGGGTGATGTGTGTGTGTGTGTGTGATGACTCCTTTGGCAATCTGGAGAAGCTTATGGATGCTGCTTCAGAATAATGTTTTTAATGTATAAACTAAAATATATAGGATTAAGAAGGAAGACAATTATATTAAAATTATATATGCATGTCATATATATTTCCATATATACATGTGTTATTATATAGCGATATATATGTGTATGTGCTTATATGTGTGTGTGTATACATAAGTTCATATATCTTAAGTCAATAATCTCTGTAGTGTGATGAATTTAGGAAGGTCCATTCAAACTTTTCTTTCTTTAAAATACTGGACATACTTTTAATAGATTAAAGGAAGCTGGAAAAAAAGAAAGCAGAGAAAAAAGAGCTAGGTTGAAGGGGTTGCTGAAAGAATACTGAAGAGGGGGCGGCTAGGTGACGCAGCCAATAGAGCACCGACCCTGAAGTCAGGAGGACCTGACTTCAAATCTGGCCTCAGAAACTTAACGCTTACTAGCTATGGGATCTTGGGCAAGTCAGTTAACCCTGATTGCCTCGCCTCACCCCTCCAAAAGAAAGTACTAAAGAGGCAAATAGGAGACATCCTAGAAACAGGTTACATCTACCACCCATCCAGCTTCTAATTTTTGAAATAGAAATTGAAACAAAGAACATTAAAACACACACACCTATACCTTCCTTTTCATTCATTTTTGCAGGTCAGCAATGTACTCTACATGCTTTCTTGGGAACAAAAGTTCTTTTATTGCCTTGAGAACTGGTTAATGTCATTAACATAAAGTGGAATCAATACCTCTTTGTAGCAAATTCATAGGTGCAATGTGGCTTTGATGGTAGCAGCATCCCATTCTTACAATTTTGACTGGGTATTAATATTGAGGACATATACAGTGCCATCAAGGACAATATCAAGGTCAGAATGATTTCAGATGAAAATAATGGTCAGAGACATGTATGAAAATTCATAAAGTTCTGAGAAAAGGAGACATAGATTTATAGGATTTTTCAGAGCTGGAAAAAACCTTAAAGGTCACTTAGTTCAAATCTCTCTTTTGATATATGAGGAAACTGAGTCCCAGAGTGGTGAAGTAGCCTAGTCTAAGCCTTGTCAGTAACAAGACCAAGGCTACAATTCAAGGGTTTTTTTCTTAAAACTTTGAATCCAGGGCTATTCCAATATATCACAAATAGATAGACTTGTTCTAATATTAGAGATTTGCAATGAAACCCTAGACTGGAACTGTTTTATTAACTATGCTAGTGACATTAGGATTCCACTGATAAAAAAAAAAGTACTGTGGAAACTGACAGATATAGAAAAAAATAATTGTTCCAGATACAAAGAGTTTTTTCTTTTTTTTAAATTTAAGTATGTTTGTACTTATACGACTATTCACAGGAACATGTATGGACTTACTAAGTCTGGAAAAATAAACTGACTTACCCCCACATACACAGACACAGACAGACAGACACATAAACACACAGACACACAGGCAGACACACACACTCCAGACCCCCATCTGAAACTTCACAATTGGAACTCAGCAGTAAATTATGAAAATTCAAGTCCCCCACAGTGGGAATGAGTGATTCTGGAGATGACATCTCAACCACTAGTCATACCTGATGGTTAGTCCTATCCACAGTGTTGGCAGTGGAGGGATGATCACGAGTATTTTGGCGAATGCGCGTTGAATTTTGTTGCTCGATGGTGGAGGAAGTAGGGATACAGAACTCTCTGAAGCATCTCTTAAAATTTTCATCCAAGAATGCATAAAGGACTGGATTAAGACAGCTGTTTGTATACCCTAGAGCAATGCAGAAGTGCCAGGACACAGTTTGGAAAGTAGTTTCAGGGATGGTGACCAAGGCTTTGATGATGACGTAGATGTGAATGGGGGTCCAGCAGACTATGAAAACAGCCACTACCACCAACACCATTCTGGTGATTCTTCTCAGGTTTCTGTCCTTCTCTTTGGAGCCAGACAGCATGCGAACACTCTTGAGGCGTAAGATCATCAGGCCATAACACACGGTAATGATGAGTACGGGCATAATGAAGGCAAAGATGAAAACACAGATCTTCAACAGATTTTCCCAGTACCAAGTTGGATGAGAAAATGTGAGTGTGCAATCAATGGAACCTAACACAAGAATTAAGAAAAAGAAGCAATGTCAATGTTGAATTTCTTTGTTGGTTTTTATCATTGCCACAGATATTTATTGCTAAGGACCCTTGAACAAAAACTAAGGCTAAGCCTGCATATTATAATGAGATGGTTTGCTTATCTGGATATTTCAGGACAGATGAGTTGGTTTGAATTGTCTATGTGATGATTTTTCTTAGATATTCAAAGGATCTGTGATCTCACTGATGAGGGTATTCCCTTCAGTAATTCAGTTTCCAACCCATCCATGCCTCTCAACCTTGTGTAAATCTTCTCTATGTCCTTTCATAATTTTGGCACAGGAGTTCTAGCCAGGTATGTACTGGGGTCAGTTTCTATCATTCTTATGCAATGATGGTAAAATTTCAATGTGAGCATTTGCACTTTGTAAACAGTGGAACACTCCAAATCTGGGCTTGTTAATTGTTTTTGGCTCAAGAAAGTGATGAAAAAGTGTTAATAATACAGATTAAATTTAGAAGTGTGGAATATATTTCCCCACTGAGAACCAGTTGTTAAAACATTTATCTGCATCCCTACTTCTAGCCAACATAGTTGGAGCCTTCTTGTTTTCTCTTGGCTATAAAAATCAATCAAAATCCTTGTAGTTCTTGTCTACAGACTTCTAGGCCACTCCTCTTCCTTTCTCCTTTCTTAACTCACAATGTCTCTCTCCTTCCCAACTCTTGCCTCCTGCCAGGGGACTTCAACATGCATATTTACCCCATCTCAAATACCCTAACCACTTACTTCCTCAACCTACTCATTTCCCATGACCTACTACTCCATCTCACCTCAGTCACACACAAAGATGATTACACCATTAATCTTGCCATCACCCACAAATTTTAACATTCAAAAACTCTGAAATCCCCTTATCTCACCATAATCTTGTAACCTTCACCTCTCCTTCTCTCTTCCTTTCCTTATAAAGCTATAATCTTTGTACCATGTCAATTTCTTAATGCTTAATTCCTTCCCACACCATCTCCCCTGCACTAGCCACTCTCTTATTTTAACCATCTTGACCCACTGATGAAACAATTCATCTCTCCATTGCCATTCTTTCTTGAATATTTATTGCTCCTGTCATTTCATTGATTATGCTCTACCAAACCTCAGCCTTGGATCACTTCCACTTTTTACCTCCTTTTCCTTTATACTCTTTGCTGAATGAAAGTGGAGAAAATCATGTAACTGTTATGTTACACAACCTCAACTGCGCTTTCATTGCTGCTAGGTAATCCTTCTAAAACCTGCCTCGTAACTCACTATCTCACTCCCACAGCAATTCTTCCAAATCTTTCCATCCTTTCTCCCTCCCTTGGCTTCCCTCTACCTCCCCTACATTCTCAGCTGAGAAGCTTGCTTCATATTTTACAGAAAAAAAATTGAGGTCATGTGCTATGAGCTCCCTTTTATCTTCTATTCACCATTTCATATCATCTTATGTCTTCTGCCCTTATCTCCTCCTTTACCCTTTCCTGTATCACATGCTGAGTGGTTTTACTCCTTATCAAGGCTAACCCCTCTCCCTGCTCAAGATATCCCATTCCATCTGGTTTGCTCCGACAGATTTTGCCCTCTTACTCTATTACTTTTTTTCTATCTTTCCCTGTTTACTGACTCATTCTCTACTGTCTATAACCCTGCCCCTGTCTCTTCCATCCTGATGATAGGCAAGTAATCCTTACTTGATAATTTCATCTTGCTAACTACCTTCCTTTACCTCTTTTATTCTTTGTGGTCAAACTTTTGAAAATGCTATCTACAATGGGTGCCTCCACTTCCTCTTCTCTCACTCTCCTCCTAACCCTTTATGGCCTGGCTTCTGGTTTTATTATTCCATCAAAATTCCTCTCTCCAAAGTTACCAATAATTTTTTTCTGGTAGCCTTTGGTACGGTTTATAACCTTTTTTGATACCCTCTTCTCTCTAGATTTTCTAAGATGTCACTTTCTTCAGCTCTCCTCCTACCTATCTGATCAGTCCTTCTAAGCATCCTTTACTAGATTCTTATTGAAATCACATCCAATAACTGTGGGTATCTCACAGAGTTCTGTTCTTGGCCTCTCTCTCTTCACATTTTACACTTCTTCACTTGGGATCTTGTCAGCTTTCATGGATCTAATTGCCATCTCCATGCTGATAGTTCTCAAATCTACCTATATTGCCCCAATCATTCTGCTGACCTTCAGTCTTGTACCTCCAACTGTCTTTCAGACATCTCAATCAGGATATCCAGTAGACATACCCAAAATTGAACTCATTATCTTTCTCCCTAAATCCTATTCCCCAGCTTCCTCTTATGGTAGAGGCCAACACCATCCTCCCAGTCTCTTAGGATCACAATTCAGGAGTCACCTTGAACTCCTGTCTTTTCCCTCTACCTCCACCCATACCCAATCTTTTACTAATATCCATTGATTTCACTTTTGCATCATCTGTCAAATTGATTATCTTCTCTCTTCTTACATTGCTACCACTTGTTCAGGCCTTCTATCACCTGATACATGAATTGTTTCAATAGCCTGCTAGTGGGTCTGCCTACTCATGTATCTCCTCTTTAACCTATCCTCCATTCATCCACCAGAGTGATTTTTCTAAAGCACAGTTCTAACCATATCACCCTCTACTCAATAAACACTAATAGTTCCCTATCACCTCCAGGATCAAATATGAATTTCTCTGTTTGGCATTTAAAACTTTTCTTAACCTAGACCTTCCTACCTTTCCAGTCTACTTATACCTTACTCTCTTCAATGTATTTTTGATCTAGTGACACTTGCCTTCTCATAGAATCATGAACAAGGCACTCCATCTTTTGTCTGTGGGTATTTTCTTTGGCTGTTTCCATGCCTAGAATTTCTCCCTCTTGTATCTCTACCTAGGTTTACCTGGTTTCCTTTAAGTGGAACTTAAATCCCACCATCTAAATGAAGCCTTTACGATCCCCTCTTAGTCTACTCTTAAAACATTTCCCATCCCCTCTAGTGCCTTCCCTCTCTTCCTTATTTCCTCTTTATCCCCAGGAATGAAGATAATACATTAACTTTTTTATATGTCAATTATTTAAAAAATTAAAGAAAATTTTTTGTCCCAAATCTCTTTTGGACTCTTGACAATGAAGAAATAAAAACATTTATGTAACATCTCATTCTGATGGCTGTTTCATTGTTTCATTGTGTTCATATGTTTCATTGACATTTATATGATATCACAAAAATGAGAAGGTCACCAGCACATTGTGTGGGTCCCCTATCGTGTATCCCCTATGGAAATAATTATTCAAGATTGATGAACATGGATCAATTGCAGCCTATAGAAGGGAAGACCCAATAAGGTTACAATTGTACCAGAATATTGGATTTCCCTTCACTGCTGTCTTTGGGCTGGATCTTTGATTTTATAGGCATAAGAAAAAAATGGATGTGAAATTTTTTTCTGCCAATACAAGTTGGCTATTAATCTGTAAATCAGAGCCTTAGAGAATTGTCTAGGATGCTGAAAGGTTAAGTGACTTTCTTATAGTCACATAGTATGTCACAGGCAGGAATTAAATCTGTCTTTTTAAATTCAAGGTTGGTCCTCTCTCTCCTACATCATGTTATCTCTCAGAGATATAGAGCAGGTACACAAAATCAAACACTGATCAAAGCCTATTGCCAACCCCAAATTCTGCTTTAACCAACTCTACCCACATTTTATATTGCACTTCCACCCTCCAAACCACTACCAACCTTGCCTGTATTTTGTGGTTGCCATGAACATGACTGGTAGACCTATAGCTGAGGAAAGTATCCAGTTGCAGACGTTGACAATTTTGGCATTTCGGGGAGTACGGAAATCCAAGGCCTTGACTGGATGGCAGACGGCGATGTAGCGATCGACACTCATGGTGCAGAGAGTAAAGATGCTGGTGAACATGTTATAGTAGTCTATGGAGATTACAATCTTACAGAGGATGGTGCCAAAGGGCCAGGTGCCCATCAAGTAGTTGACACTTTGGAAGGGCAGTGTGCTGGTTGCTAGGGCATCTGCCAGGGCTAGATTGAAAATGTAGATGTTGGTGGCTGTCTTCATCTTGGTGTATCTGGAAGATGAAATAACCAAAAGTAATTTAACCAAAATTCTAGTTTCATGAGAGTACAAAGAGTACATCTTGCATTATTCTTAGTTATAAGGTGGTGGTTTAGTAGATAAAGTATCAGTTTTCAAATCAAGAAGTTTGATCCTTGATCTTGATCTCTTACTCTGTAACCTGGGCAGATTACTTAACCTGTCTGCCTTAGCTTCCTTATCTTTTAAATGGGGATAATAGTACCTATCTCTCAGGAATGTTGTGAGGATCAAAGGAGAACATACTTATTAAAAGCTTTACAAATCACAAACAACTATATAAATACTAGTTTTTATTATTATTATAACATTTTCATAGGTTGATAGACTCAATAATCTAAGATTTAGGGGGGACCTTTGAGATAATCTGGCCTAATGCTTTCAGTTTACAGATAAAGAAATTGAGGCCTAGAAAGAATGAATAATATTATAGATAAAACAAGGCAGCTGAAGCTCATGTATGGTTTGTAATCTAATCTAAATATTTCAGAAATTACCTGTAAAGACTAAATAAAGTTAACTGAGTCTCACTTGCAGAGATTAACCAAATTTTTGTAAGAATTCTCTCCCTTAGCTTTTTGTTCTAATGATCAGGAACCCTCTAAAAACCTTCAGTGGTAGGGTAATATTGAAAAACTTGTACTGAGCTGACTCTAGGAATCCATGAAGCAAATATTTGTACTAGAGTCTAGAAAGCCAATGTAAAAATAATAGTAGTTATTATTTATATGACACTTTAAGATTTGCAAAATGCTTTACTTTCATTATCTCATTTGATCTTTATCACAGCCCTTTGAGGTAGATGCTTTTTGTATCTCTGTTGTAGAGTTGATGAATCTGAGTGCTGAAAGAGGTTACTGACTGATGTCCCATAGCTGAAAAGTGTCTGCATTGGAATTAGAATCTTCTGACTCCATTTCCAATGCTCTATTCTCTGTGCCATGTAACTACGTAGAATATGAAAAGACCCTATGATTTCCTAGGTGTTTGAATTTACCCCATTCCGACCAGTTCATGACAGTAGGTAGATTCTTCTGACTTGCCTGAAGCATATAGAGATTAAGTGTTCTTCTTAAGGTACTACAGCTAGTTTATTTATGAATGGGATAAGAACCAAGGACTTCTTCAACCCCAAGACCTAAACTTTAATCACTATTTCAGGTAACTTCTTCAGAAATTAATCTTTCATAAAGAAAAAATAAGGGAACAAAATTGTCTTTAACTTGAGTAGCTAGAGCATTTCTATATTTATGAGAGATTAAAAAAAAACAAACTAAAGAACACAATTTTGAAGAGGTTTTTTTTTTAGATAAAAAGAAATTGTCTGTGTGGCTTTAAGCTTTAATATCACTGGCCTTGATCAGAAGCAGGCTTTAATGATGTTTCTGAGCAGAAGAGAAAAGAACACTATTGCTGGGTAGCCATTCATTACAGACACGGCTGGTCTAAAGACTTTCCTGCTGCATTAGTCACTTTTCTACCAAGGAGAATCTACATTTTATACCTTATCTTTATCTATAATAGAGTGTTTTATGTTAAATATCAGCTCCTTCACTGTCAGCTTGGTGACTCATCATAACACATCTTAGCTTATTCTCTTATCTTGGAATTCAGTGCTTCTTGCTGTATGGTTGTTTAAATTATTTTTTTAAATCATTTTCTCCTTCACTGAGATGAAGTTGAACAAAATTAGGTTCTCTGTCCTATGTGTCATGCAAAGAAAATTGCACATTTATCTACTGAAACTATCCCAATTGGCATTAAAAAATAACTAAGGCACTGCTTAATTTTTCTTCTTTTAAAGCCAAACAGATTTTTTCAGAAATGACTCAAGTTTTTTTTTCTTCTCTCAATTACTCACAAATTGAGTCACTGGTCTTTGTCTACATAACTGAAATATAATCAGTCGTGCTCCGAGATTCAGTCTTTTTAATTCTTTGTGGCTTATGAAGCAGGCCTTGGGAGGGTAGGGTACCTCAACATCTCCTTCCCCATACTCATAAGCAGCTAGTGGGTATAGTGAATATAACGCTGAACTTGGGCTCATAAAGATCTGAGTTCAAATTCCTGTCAAAGATACTTCCTAGCTTACTTATTATGCATCTGGAAAATCATTTAGCCTCTCTCACTTTCCTCATTTGAAAGGTGGGAATAATAATAACACCCACCTCCCAGGATTGTTGTGAGTATCAAATGAAATAATATTGGTAAAGCACATTGCAAATCCCAAAACACCATAAAAATGAAGCTGATCAGAACAATGGACTATTTCAATTATTTCTTGTCCTGCCATAGTTATATGAACATGATTACAATGGAACGATATGTACATATTGTGAAATGCTTGGCCAGGAGAGGGAGTTCATTACTGCAGACTGAGTGGGAAATAAAGTAGGTGTTTGAATTTACTCCAACTCCAATTAGTTCCCCAAACCATATAATGGAGATGTGAGAGAAGGAATAATTATATCAAGAAAGGAGTCTCATAGTGAAAGTGGGGCCTTTGGGTGCTGTTGTGACTTGGGTAATATCCAGATCAATGGCCTAACACAAACCCAGAGTAATATGTGTCAGCAGCCAAGTTCCTAATCTAGGATATCATCATTAGAAATTGACAGAGAATTTTACAATTCTCTAATTTTTAAGTAAGTTTGTCCCTGTAGTCATAGCATCTCCATAACTGTTCCTTATTTTTTCACCATGTGAGTAGCTCACAGTTTTGGGTCAAGTTACTGGCAGACATAAAAAGTCAGAGATCGGTCAGTCAGTTAATAAACACTTATTAAACATCTCATGTATGCTAGGCACTGTGCTAAATGCTGGCCCTCCCTGTGAGTCTCTGTCTTTGGAATGTGTGGCCATAAATAATCTAAGGCCAGCCTTATGCAAAATTGTTTTGTGGTAAGGACCGGTCTTCATGCTGGACTATAGATTTTCAGGGCTGCTCATCATTCTCTCTTAGGCAGCCATCCATGGTCCTTTCCTTATTCACCATATTAGTCCATTTTAAACTTAACTAGTCTGTTTTCCATCCTCATAAGAGCCTTATTAGGTGACTGACTAGGTAAATTGATAAACTAATTCATGGTAATGTGTCAATGGACTTATAAGTTAGTTCTCCCAGGTAATAAGTTCGATTTTTAATAAAGTCCCTCAATTCTAAGAGTGAGTCTAATGGTCAGAATTTTGGGGACTGTGTCAGATGATGGGGCACATTTTAGAGGGTATTACATAAAGAGTTAACCAACAAATTGATGTGAAAGGCTGGCTCTACATGCACATGTTTGATTGTAAGCGATCAGATTGGTTCTGGTAATAATAATAAGGATAATAATAATATTGAATGGATAAAGAGTGGGCTTAGGAACTAGGAAGACCTTGTTTCAAGGCCTTTCTCAAACATGTACTGACTGTGTAAACCTGAATAAGTAATTTAATATCTCAATGCTCCTAAGTAAATCTCTAAGATTATAAATTGCAGAATATGTGTCAACTCTCTTTGACGGAGAGAGCTTCCTTATTGGCAGTTTCTTATACCAACGAAACCACAGATTTATTCACCTCCACCCCTCAATTGTAGTGATCATAACATTTACATTGTACTTTGAGCCTAAAAAAATATTCTCACATAATAATAGTAATAACACCTAGCACTGATATAGTGCTTTAAGGTTTGCAAAGCACTGTACAAGTATTATTTCATTTTACCCTCACAACAACCCTGAGAGATAGGTGCTATTATTACCCCATTTTACAGTTGAGGAAACTGAGTCAAACAGTGGTTAAGTGGCTTGCCCAGGGTCACAGAGCAAGCAAATATCTGAGTTCAGATTTGAAGTCAGTCAGGTTTTCCTGACTCTGGGTCCAGAGTTCTATCTATGGCACCACCTTCTGATGCAGTGCATCATTCACCTGAAATTCTTTTTCCCAAAATTACCAGGTATTACTAAATTGCCTCATGCTTCTTGACCTCTTTTGTAGGCTTTGACACTGTTGGTTACCTTCTCCTACTGGATACTCTCTTAATCCTCCTAGTTCTTACTATTTTCTCCTAGTTCTCCTTCTTATCTTTCCTTAGTCTTCTTTTCTCCATCTTCATGCAGGTCATGTCTATTTTTCAAGGATGTTATCATAGACTCTGGGATCATAGGCTTTGAGCTGATATGGACCTTTGACCTCGAGGCTCTTACCTGAGATCTCTTTTTTGTTCTATTCTATGCTGTATTCAATGATAACCTCATCAATTCCCATGGTTCAACTCATTTCAGTGCAGATTATCAATTCCTAGACTTAGAAATCTATCCCTAATCTTCTTCCTTAGCTCCAGGCCCATATCACCAATTTCCTTTTATTTTTTTATTTTACTTTTTTTCCTTTTTTTTGAAGGGGGGAAGGTAGAGCAATTGGGGTTAAGTGAATTTCTCAAGGTCACCCGGCTAGTTTTTTTGCGTTAAGCGTCTGAGGCCGGATTTGAACTCAGGTCCTCCTGACTCCAGGGCCAGTGCTCTATTCACTGTGCCACCTAGCCATCCTACAAATTTTCTTTTAGGCATCTCAAACTGGATTCCTCATAGGCTTCTCAAACTGAAAAACAGAACTTATCCTTTCCTGAACTGTCGCGTTGCCACATAGGGGACCTCCATTCTCCCAATCACCCAGGTTGAAAACATCATCATATTCCTTAACTCCTCACTAGCACTCATCCCACATATCCAATTTGTTGCTAAATTATGTCACTTTTATCTTTACAATATGTCTCATATATATTCATTCCTTTCCATAAATATGTATACACTTATAGATACATGTTGTGTCCACCAATTGAATGTAAGCTCCTTGGGAGCAGCAGCTATTTCATTATATCTCTGACACCCAAGATAGTGCCTGGTACACAATAGGTGTTTAATAAATATTTGTTGACTTTTTTTGAGGGGCAAGGTGAGGAAGTTGGGGTTAAGTGACTTGCCCAAGGTCACACAACTAGTGTGTCAAGTGTCTGAAGCTAGATTTGAACTCAGGTCCTCCTGACTCCAGGGCAAGTGCTCTATTCACTGAGCTACCTGGCTGCCCCTATTTGTTGACTTCCTGATTAAGTGTTAGCTGACATCCTTATATTGGCCCTCATCATCTTTCACTTGAGCTTTTGTAACAACCTTCTAATTGGTCTGCCTGACTCAAATCTCTTCCCATTCTGATCTATCCTCAATTTAGCAACTAAAGTGATTTTCCCAAAGAACAAGACTGACCATGTCATCCTACACCATAAACTGCAGTGACTCCCTATTACCTATATGATAAAATGTAAACTCTTGTTTAGCATTTAAAACCCTTTGTAGTCTGATGCCTTCATATTTTTTCCAGGCTTCTTATACACATGTGTGTATGTATCATTTATTTACATTGTTATTTTCCAATTGTCTTTCCAAATAGAATTTTAGCTCCTTGAAAGCTCAAATTTTTGTTTTTCTTTTTATGCCTGGTGCTTGGCACAGCCTTGTTGACTGACTAACTATAAGAATTATCATTACTATTTTACAGACCAAACAGTCTGTGGATGAATGGGAACATTAGGATCATATAGGCATACATTTTGAGCTGATAGGGATCTGGGAGACCATAGAGTCCAACCTCCTCATTTTGCAAAGGAAGAAGCTGAAGAAAAGCGATTTTTTTCAAGGTCACATAAGTAGGAAGTGACAGAACCCAGGTTCTCTAACTCACAATTCAGCCCAGGCTCAAATCTAGATTCAATGATCTGTTGCCTTTTGAAAAAAAAACAAACAAACAACTGAATTTAATCTGATCATGAAAAGGAAAAAAAAAAGTCTGTTCAAAACATTTTTTTTTCAAAAGTTTCTTTTGAAATGTGGCTTTGAATTGACCATGAACTCTTTCTGACTCCAGAAATAAAAACGCCTTTTGACTAAGGATGAACTTCTGAAAATTTTGGAAATGAGGGAAAAACTATTTTAGAACCCAGCTGGCCATTCAGAACAAGTTCTTTAAATAGCCTTGTCCCCTAGGTCTGGAATTCATTGTAAAAGTAGAAATGAATGGGAAATACAGGCGGACAACTGTTCTGCTTTGGACACACTTTATTTTCTGCGCTATTGTCGAGTCAGGACAGTCTAACTAATGATCTTTTGCTGCTTTTCCTTATCGCTACTCAAAGAGAGGCTGGTTTTTTTTTAAATTGAACTCACTAAATATTACTCTGCGTGTGGGGGGGGAAGCATTATTTGTTCTGTACCATATGCCACTTAAATTTCTCACATCTGCCTCACGTTTTAGGTAGATTTCATCTCTTAGAAAGAACAAAACAAAACAAAGGACATCTCTGTTTTAAAATGGAGAATAAGAATGACAAGAGAGTTCTAAGAATTGCTGTTAATTTGCTTCAGACTCTTTATGACTCTATTTAGAGTTTTCTTGGCAAAGATATGGGAGTAGTTTATTTCTTTTCCAGCTCATTTTATAGATGGGGAGACAGAGGCAAGCAGGGTGTAGTGACTTGCCCAGGATAACACAAACAGTAAGTGTTTGAGGCCAGATTTAAACTAAGGAAGATGAGTCTTCCCTACTTCAGGGCCAGTGCTTTATTCACTGCAACACCAAGCTGGCCTAGAGAATCCTGATTTTAATGCCAAGGATTTGTTTGGCAGATTCAATTTAATGAAATAGAGTTGTGTTCCCCAAAGGTGTGGAAAAATGTAGAGGGGAAGAATAGTCAAATAAGCAAGCACCTAGATAATCCAGTATGAAAACGACATGATTATCTGTCAAAAATAGGCTGCCCTTGGAACAGTAATTCATTATTGGTGGAGTTATGAACTGATCCAACCAATTTGCTCTGGAGAGCAATTTGGACCTACACCCAAAGGGCTATGAAACTGTGCATTCTCTTTGATCCAACAATACCATTACTAGGTCTGTATCCCAAAGAGATCATAAAAAAGGGGCAAAGGACCCACATGTGCAAAAATATTTATAGCAGCTCTTTTTGTCATGGCAAAGAACTGGAAATTCAGTGAATGACCATCAATTGGGGAATATCTGAACAATTGTGTTATATTAATGTAATGGAATACTATTGTGCTATAAGAAATGATGAGTAGACAGATTTCAGAAAAACCTGGAAAGACTTACATGAATTGATGCTGAGTGAAGTGAGCAGAACCAGGATAACATTGTACACAGTAACATCAATACTGTGCAATGGTCAACTATGATAGATTTAGCTCTTCTCAGCAATATAGTTATCTAATTCTAAAAGACTCATGATGGAAAATGCTCTCTGTATCCAGAAAAAGAACTATGGGTTCTGAATGCAGATCAAAGCAGACTTGTTTTTATTTCTCGTGGTTTTTTGCTTTTGTTCTGATTCTCCTTTTACAACATGACTAATATGGAAAAATATTGAATATGACTGCACACGTATAACCTATATAAGATTGCTTGCTGTCTTGGGGAGGAAGAGAGAAAAATTTGGAAATCAACACCTTATAAAAATGAATATTGAAAACTATCTCTACATGTTAATTGGAAAAAAATACTATTAAGTGGAAAAAAAGAAAACCACTTATCTATTGGATCATAAAAATAGGCTATTCTACACAAACGCCTACCATTGATGTAGTGGAAAGGGGCTATCCAGTGTTAGTTTGGGATTGTTTCTCATCAGAATATTTTGCATTTAGTTTCTACATACCTATAAATATCCCTGTTATGTGCCATGATAGGATGTAAAACTTCTTGAGAACAGCTATTTTATTTTTGTATCTCCAGTGCTTTATATAGGGTCTGGTACACAGTAAGTACTTAATAGATGCATCCTAACTGATTACTTGATTAAGAGAGTGGATAGATAAATGATTATTATGTTATGATTGAATAGGACATATTTCACTTATTTCCATGTCTCAGAACAAAAAATAAAGGGATCAGATTTCACATAATCCAATTAGTCTTGTAGACAGGAGTAACTATTATTTGACCCTGTGGCTTTTGGTTGGAGGACTTAGAGGGAAGTTTCGATATCTAGAACAGGAAATGAAATAGAGAAATATCACTTTGTTATCGAGATTGACTGGTTACCTGTGCTTCTGCACCTCCCTCTTTATCTCTTCTTCACCTCACATATTTTCACACACAGCACTCCAGAATGCATTCAGTAAACATGTATTAAGTGCCTACTATGTACCAGATACAGGGCTAATTTAAAAAGACTTAAGTGACCATCTATTCTGACAAATACTAGAAAATGAACCCTCACTACAACATACCTAAATGGTCATCCAGACTTTATATTGGAGGTCTTTAACCTTCAATGAATGCAATGCTAGTAAATATTATACAACTGGCTCTTTGTGGGGGAAGGGGATGTAAATACTAAGTTTAACCTGCATCATTAACATTTTCCCTATCATTTTCTTAAATCAAGACAGCCAACAAAACAATGAATAAAGTCCAAATTTGTGGGATTCCTGCCAATTTCCAAGGTGTTAATACGCACACTGAAAATTTAACAGTCAGCTATCTTAAGCCTGTTTGAGATGACTCCAACATAGTCTTGCCTCACAATGGAGGGGATACCTGGAAAATTATTCTTGCACTGAATATTACTCTTTCATAGTTAATGTAGGATATTTGACCATCTCAGACAGAAAATAATAGCATTAAATGACATCTACATAGTGTTTTAAAGTTTATGGAGTATTTTAGAGATACTGTCTCATTTCAATTGATCCTTATAGCAGCTGGTATTTCTCTAGTGCTTTAAGATTTGCAAAGTGCATTACAAATATTATGTCATTTGATCATCACAATTACCATGGGAGGAAAGTGTTAATATTATATGCATTTTACAGACAAGGAAACTGAGGATGGGTGAAATTAAATGACTTGCCCAGGGTCACACAGCTAATAACTATCTGAGGATAGATTTGAACTCAGATCTTTCTGACATGGGTACAAATCTTTATCCACCATGTCATCTTTCTGTGAGGTAAATTCTACTATTATTCCCATTTTATGGATAAAAAAAACTGAGGTTGTGGCAGGTTAAATGGCTTAGGGTCATACAACTACTGTGTGGGAGACAGAATTAGAATTACCTTTGACTCACCTCCAAATGAAATCATGGGGGTGATTCAAAATTAGTTTGGGCATCTTGCTGAATGATTTTTTGGGTCATTCAATTCAACCAATAGTGCTTAGTGAAGTGAAGCTCTGTATAAAGTGCTGTGCTAGTCACTAGGAATACAAAGACAAAAACAAGAAAAATCCTTGCCCTTAAGAAAATGACATATTCTCCTGCACCTTTTGGAGGACAAAATATGTTGTTCAGTTGTTTCAGGCACTTCATGACCCCATTTGGAGTTTTTTTTTTTTTTTTGCCAAAGATACTGGAATAGTTTATTTCCTTCTCCAACTCATTTTACAGATGAGCAGAGTTAAGTGACTTGCCCAGGGTCACACAGCTAGTAAGTGTCTGAGGTCAGATTTGAACTCAGGAAGATGAGTTTTCCTGATTCTAAGTCCAGTTCTCTATTCTCTGTGCCACCTAGCTGCTCCAAATACTATAGAAGAGTGACTTTTAGGACAGGGAGAACACTAACAAGGTGGGGGTGGAAGTGGGGACTGGGAAAGAATGGGAAAGACTTTTGTAGGAGACAAGTCCTGAGCTTAGCCTTGAAGGAAGAGGGATTCTATGAGGTAGAGTTGAATAGGGAGCTCAATTCATGCTTGCCATCCAGTTTGCCTGGAACATGGAATCTGTGAAAGAAGTAGTGTGAAATTGAGACAGTGGAGGTTTGTAAATGTTTAGCTGAATAGTATGAACTTTGTCACTGAAACTGAGTTACTGTTTCACTGAAGCACTGAATATTTTTGCAAAGGGTGGTATCATCTTCTAACTTTGAAATATTCCTTTGCCAGTTGCGTGGTGGGGACAGCAAAAGTTGGAGGCAGGGAACTGATAAGTGGAATAGAAGTATATACACACACACACACACACACAGATAGGTATAGACATATAGATATACATCAACACATACATACATATACACACATATTTGTGTCAATTGGTAGCCATCTCTAGGATGGGGGGAGAGGGAAAATTAAATTTATATAATAAATTTATCATATATTTAAAAGGAATAACAAGTTGTGCACAATAGATTAGCAGTTTCATGTATTATAATTTTTAAAAATTATATTGTTATGGAAATGCATGTTTTATTCCATAAATTAAAAATAAAATAAATGAAACTTAAAAAAAGCTGGAGACAGATCAGTTGGTTATTTCAATAGTATGTATCTCCATGTAGGCAGCGATGAAGGTTTTTCAGTCATGGCTCTGTGAGTGGAGATTAAGGCAGAGAATATGGGAAATGTAAAAGAGAGATTGAAAAGCGTTCACAATTGATTAGATTAAAAGGCAAGGAACAGGAAAGAAACAGATACAGAGGTCTGTGATATATATATATATATATATATATATATATATATATATATCACATCATATCTGGTCATTAAGCATTTACCAGTATACTCTTGCAAAGTTGACTCCAAAATTGTGAATCTGGGTGACTAGAGGACTAAAATAGAGGTAGAAGAGCAAAGGAGACAGAGAGGGAGTGATAATAGATAGGAGTCATGCCTAAGAGGAACAGAAGGATGGCCCACAAAACACTGGGGGCAAAAGTGATTGACAGCCCAACTACCCTGCTCAGCACCAACATAGCACCATACTCCCACTTCTGCTAGAGTTATATTTTAAAACTCTCACATTATAAGAAAGTATATAATTATATAGCCAACACTGGTAAATATGATCAGTTGTTTAATTAGATGGATTACTTATGTCTCTACTTTATGTCTCTAAAATGACTTCTTGTGTAAATAAATGTATTATCAAGGTTGTTAGTCGAAAGTCTCGAATCCATATTAAAATATCAATATCATGAAATTTGAAACTTTAAAGCCTATGTTTGTAATTATTCTAAATGACCTTTTCAATAGAACTTTCAAAGCTTTCAGTTTTCTAAATATATATTTGGGAGTTTTAACTTGAACCATCTTAATTATATTTTTCAAATATAAGAAAAATATAAACTAGGAGAGACCTAGTTCAACATACTGCAATAATTGATCAAAATTTGATCTTTAAAAAGCATATTTATCTTTGCAAATGATTAACTTAAAATAGATATTTACTTACTATTTTTAAAGGCACATAAAAGAAAGTAAACTCTCTCTCTTTCTGTCTCTCTCTGTTTTTCTCTCTTATTGTCTTTTTATCTCTGTCTCATACCCACACACATAAATATTCACATACATGTATACCATAGATTGTAAGTTCCTAGAGGACAAGAACTATACGATGTATTATTGTGTTGTTTTAAATAAAGCTTTAGCCAAGAAGCAAATATTTCATCAATATTGTCATCTTTAACAATACTCAAAGTTTCCACCAAAGTCCTATTCCAAAGTCTCCTCAAGGCATGCAGGTAACCATATCAAAATTATTACTTATCCCAAGTAATTCAGAGCACAATATTAGTCAATCACAGTCAAGAAACATTTATTAAACATCTACTATGTGCTAGGCCCTGGGCTAAGTTGTGGAGATAAAAGAAAGGCATAAAATAGTCCCTAGTAGTTCACAACCTAATGGGAGAAGATGATACACTCAAAGAAGCTGAAAAGAGGGGAGGGACGGTACCAGGCTAGGGACATGCCAGAGTCCTGCAGCCAGAGTGGGAAATGATAGGAAAACGTGTGTTATAGGGCTGATTTAATCTTATGGCATGATGAGTTTCTGGAGATCACAAAATCCAGGAGGTTAGCTGGATGGAAAATGATGAGGTAAATTCTCTGTCTGTCTTCCTCAAACAGAGAGTCTAGTTTAGATGTCAGCTCTCTACCTTTTCCAACCAGATGGAGCGATGAACCCCATAGGCAAGTCTAAGGAGGTATGAATGTCAGAGTTAGTTTCATTTTGCAGAAAGATGAGTTTCTGTAGATTGTGAAATCCACGAGATAGGCTGGGTAAGAAGAATGATACTAGACTGCTAGATCAGTGGAGAGCTCTGCTCTCTCCCCACCTCCCCGCTTCCCCATTCTCCCCCGCTGCGCCCCAGTTTTTTTTTTTTTTAGTACTTCTGAAATTGATGAAATTCTTATACTGTTATTCTGGAGATGGAGTGCTCCTAGATAGATAAAACTAAAACTGGTCTCCTCTAAGTTTGATGCATTGAAGGCAACAAAAGTGAATAACTGAACATTTTGTTTCTCTTGTCATTTTTTTGTTTGTCTATCCTACTATAGGTGTAACATTTTAATAGTGTTGACAGTATTTATTGTCAATATTGACAATATTTAAGATTTTTTGATAGTACTTAGGACAATTTTTAAGGGTTCATTCCAAATTAGAAGGTACCACAGTACCATGATAATATTTTCCTCTTCAAATTTTCCTTGTGTCAAAGTTATACATATTTAAAGGAGATCCAGGAGTACTCCAATTCATCTCCTTGTTGAAGAATATTAGCTACCTATCCTTGAAACCTTATTGCAAAGATTTCTTTTAAGCAATCGGGGTTAAGTAAGGTTTTGCTTTGCTCAAGGTTACATGGCCAGTTATTTCTGGATGTGGTGCTAAGTATCTGAGCCCAGATTTGATCCCCAGGTCATCCCGACACTGGAGTTGGTGCTCTTACTTGCTGAGCCACCTGGCCGCCCCTAAGCAACTGGGGTTGAGTAACTTGCTCAAGGTTACACGGCCAGGTGTTTCTGGGTGTATGCTAAATGTCTGAGCCCGGGATTAGATCCCCAGGTCATCCTGACACTGGAGCTGGTGCTCTTACTCGCTGTGCTACCTGGCCGACCCTAAGGATTTCTTTCCAAATACTTGGGCATTTAATTCCCCCAATTCCAATCAGAGTAAAATTAAAGCTAATGTCATTAGCTCCTGTAGATTTAGACTTCATTACAGCCTTGCATTTATAATGGTTGTTTTCCATCCATGAATTACATGGTCTTTTGAATTTTACCTATCATGCTGACCTAGAACTTTTCTAAGAAATGGAAAGCAGCTTGTTGAATGTTTTCTTAGTATTTTCAGGCACAGCTATATTTTGGAAGATATTTTGCTTTTCCTGTGGAGAACTGAATAGCACTTGTAGAGAGAAAATATGAGTCATAAATAAACCAGTAATTTTGGTGAAGCAAATAATCCTCATTAGTCTTCAAAGCCATGTACTTTAGTCATATGGTGAAACAATTTCTATTGAACCAACATTAATGATGATATCTTCACATTTAGGGATAGACTAATTTATCCACAAAATATATTTATTCACAAGATGCCTTATACTTGTTTAATTTTTTTTTTAAATAAGGAGACTCCTAATCTGATCAGAATTCAAAATTGTAATATACTCTTGTTGGAGGTTTAAGGAACACCTTAGAATTTCCAAGTGGAGTATAGGGATAGTTTTAGTATAATTTTTTTTTTGGTCACAAATAGTTGTATTTCAAGTTCCTCTGGGCCCTGTTCATTTACTCCATTTTTCTCTACTAATAATCCTTTTCTGTTTTTTTCAATCCTTCCTCCCTCTTCCTCATCCATTCTCTTAGAGTTTTATCTTTCTGAGACCACAGGATTCACCTTCCCCCTCATTGCTTACACCCCACAAATTAAACATTCCTCTCTATCTCCCTTCTTCATTTCTACTCTTTCATGTATCCTACCATTTTGTAATGAAGTCTCACAAAAAAAATGATTCACTGGTGGGCAAGGTCTCCTTGTGTACATTTAGAAAGATATTTTTTTACTGATCTCTCTGCTGTCACTCTGTTGCTGTTGTTGTTGTCTTGGTGATTTGTTTACTCCTCCTGCATTTCTGTTTTAGGGGTTGTTTGAAAAGGAAATCATCAGTTCAGTTTTCTTTTTAAACAAAATGTTTAAAATACTTCTTTATTATTGAATGTCCTTCGTTTTTCATTCATGGTTAAGCTCAGATTTTGAGAGTAGATCATCCTGGGTTGTATTCTGAACTCTATTGTTCTTAGGAAAGCATTCTTTTTTTTCTCCTCACTTTCTTGTGGGCAAAGAATAGTCTTGTTTTATTTGATTTTCCCTTTAATTTATATTTGAAATTCTTTCTATTGGTTGCTACAAAACTTGTTTCTGAATTGAATTGTTAAATTTAACCACTTTGTTGGAGTTTGCAGCCTAGGTTTTTTTTTTCCCTTCTGGAGGTTATCTTTGAATTCTTTCAATTAGTATTTCATTTTCTACATTCACAAGTTCACAAGACAACTGTCTTCTATTATTCCCTGCATTATTTTGTTAGGGTTATTTATCCTATCATATTCTTCTGGGTAATCTATGATCTTTAGTGATCTATGTCTCTAAGTATCCTATCTTCAAGATCAGTACATATTGCTTGCAAAGTGAGCATATTTTCTTTTAATATTTTTTTTTGCTTTTCTTCTTCTAGATTGTCCTTCATTTCTGTATATTTGCATTCACAATCTATTGTTCTTTCTTTTGTTTCTTTGGTGTGATTTGCCATAGCAAATCATAATTTTTCTATTTTGCCCATTATTTTTTCTATGCAGGCCAAAAATTCTGCTCTCATAATTCTCATTTCTCCTTTGAACCATTCAGGAATGGTGGTTATGAGGAATATTGTGGTTCCATATTCTCCCCAAATACCACAGCATTCTTTGACTTATCAAATGCTGGATTATTTTCTTTTGTTTTGTAGTATTTATTTATAGATGCCTGAACTAGTTTACTAGACCTGGAAGTCATATTTCATTCTGTTACTATTGTTTTCCATTTTTTATTTAACCTATTCATAGTTAAAGTCTTCAAGTTTCCTTCTTGCTGAAATTTTTGGCAATTTCAGTTTCTCTCTGTCTCCCTCAACTCCCTAATTTTTTCACATTCCTCACTTTCTGTCTCTGTCTCTTTTGATGGCGGTTTTCTTGGGGGTATAAATCTCAGAATGTGTCTTTTCCCAGGCTTTGCAATTCAATGTTCACCAGCAGAGGTCTCTTCCCCAACTAACTTTTGGGTGATCAGAACTGCCCCCAAGACGAATACTGTGCTCTACCTCAGGCTCAGTGAAGTGCTGCAAGCTCTCTCCCACTAATCCCATGCTGTCACCGCCCCACTCCCAAAGTGTCTTGTCCTGGTGTTTTGCCTAGCTCCTTCTATTCCTTAGTATTCTGACCCAACACCAGCTGTTCATAAACTCAGGGCCAATGAATTGGTTTTTCTTTTGGATTTTGGGTATCTTAGACCATGGAGAAAGCTGAAGTTTCTTTGTCTTTGGTGCATAATTTCTTTTTAGGTAAAATTTTGACAGGTTGTGGGGATTAGAGAAAATGTCTAATCCTTCATCTTGTTATATGACTGAGTGATTCCCTTCTTATCTTAGATGCACTGATTTTGTTTAGGAAGTTTTATAGCCTCACGTAAACAAAATTTATCTAATTTTCTCAATCTCTTGTTTGGTTAAGAATATTTTTTTTTACTTTTAGTCTTGAAAGTTATATTACCTGTTTCTCTTTATTTTTTTATGAAATGATCTTTGGTACTCAGATTATGTATTCATTTAAAATGTATTGTGGAATATGGTTTAAAATATTGATCTAGTGCCTCTTACATTTCAAGGTTTTTTCCCCACTCTTGAAAGGCAAGTGACTCAGATAACTGATTTGGCAAAGTAGAGCTCTTAGGTAGTAACAGAGTTGGAAAAATAGCGTGGGCCCCATATAACTAGAACAACATTTCAATAATCTATTTTCACTTAGAAATAAAGCTGAACTCAGAAGGATAGGCTCTTTGCTAGAATAACAACTGTGTTATAACAAATAGCATTTTTAACTACCACCATTGAAAATTGATGTCCAACTTGAAAACCATGATCAATTTCCACCCTTACTTTCTTGCAGATTGTTTCCATAGCTTTTTACTTGGTTTTGGATGGGAAATATTATATTCGTTGAAGACAGACCTTCTGTCTTTTTATCCAGATCTTTTCTGTGACTAGTGCTTCCAAAGACCACAACTCCCATCTTCGTGTATCAAGATACCCTTTACAATTGCTGAGCTTCACAGGAAAAAGATGTGGCACTATGAATGACAGTTGACTGCAAGACTTGTTTCATATCTGGTAGTTAGGTTAACAGCTATACAATAGGGAGCATAGGTTTGGGGAAAGGCTGTGATTTTAAGAGAAATCAGTACCTTAATAAAACAAAAAGTTTAGTGAAACAGGGAAAGAGAGGAGGTGGTAAATTATGATATTGTCAAGATAGGCTTTCCTTAGATTTATAGTTAAATCATTCTTTTCTCTATCCTTCTTCCATTTTCCCCATCTCCTGCCTCAAACTAAATAAGTATTTTGACAACTTCTTCAGTGAAAAAAATTAACCCATCAAGATTGGAAGAGAAGAAGGAATAAAGTTAATATGTTTTCCTGTTAATTATTGGGGAGGAGGCTTTGATAAATTTAGCAACATTTGGTTTGGTTTTCTTTCCAATTTTCCAATAAAGTAGAAATGGCTACTTAGTTCTCATAGGTCTTTAAGTCTTAAGGTTATATACTCTGTAATATAAGTCCTTTAGATTCTATTTCTAAAATATATGAGCCTTCACACTTTCCAACTTATAACAAGGCAACCCATAATGGTTGCTTTTTAAATATAGTTTTAATAATTTAATATTTCTAATATCTTAATATGTCTTCCTGTATAGTTAAACCTCTCTGTATTTTGACACTTTAATAGTTCTGATAAATGCATACATCCCTAAGGAGGTGAAATGCAAAGAATCAAGGGGTACAGAACTTCCTCTGTGGCCCCACCACAGCCTTGTACCATGATCATTCCCTTTGTCCTGCTGAAAGTGGAAATAATGACAAAAACACATTATAAGTGACACAGTCTGAGATCCTGTGGACTACATTTTATGACAAATAAATATTTTCACTCTTTAATGCTATTAATGTTTTCTAAATTATAGTACATTCAATTTCTCTATCTGTGTGCATAATTTATTTGCAGTCATTTTCCATTTCATCTACCAGAAAAAGCATTCAAATCACTAAAGATACAAAAGATATTTCCTAGGTTGGTTATATCTTTAGCTATGGGTTCAGCATTGTTAAATTAAATATTAATTGATAAACAGACCTTAGAAAATATCCCAAGGTACTGTAATAGTAATGAAATTTGATTTAATATGAAATATGATACCTATATGAAATATAGGTATCATCTACAATGCCCTTTTCTGATTTATACAAGTTACATGCCTGTATGTCATAGTCAGGTTAGCTAACATGAGAATCAAACATTTGTGGTACATAGATGAAAGCTTTAATAAAGTTATATTCATTGGGGTGGCTAGGTGGCGCAGTGAGTAAAGGGCTGGCCCTGGAGTCAGGAGGACCTGAGTCCAGTTCCAACCTCAGGCACTTAACACCCATACCCACACACAAAAAAACTAGCCGTGTAAACTTGGGCAAGTTACTTAACCCCAATTGCCCTCCAAAAGGCAATAATAATAATAATAAAGTTATATTCATATTCCCTTCCCATCTCTGTCAGTAAGGTTGTTGACCTCAGAAAAGAGAGATTAGGTTGATCTAAAAAAATATATAATGATTTAAGCTTAATTTTTGTCAGATTGGTTTTCTAATTTTTCATCATTTTTTAATCTAATACGTTCTTTTCCTAAGTAATTTATGTTATGTTGTTTATCAAATAATGAATTAAGCTTCATTTTTTCTTATTCTCCTTTATAGGGTCCTATTCAATGATCTACTTCTCTGTTTTTTGGCCACTATTATAGTACAAAATCCTACAGGATTTTGAATAACTGCTGGTTTCTGATATAGTATAAGGTCCAGAAATCATATTCATCCTTCATCCCTACATTTAAAAATTATTTCCCTTTATATACTAGATTTTTCCAGATGAATATTTTAGTGTTTTATTGAGCTCCTTAAAGTATATACTTTTGATAGTTTTGTATAGAATTCAAACTATACATTAATTTTTGAAATATTATATTTTTATTACATTGACTTCACCCAGCCATGAGTACTGAATATTTTTTGAGGTAATTCCTTGAGATTTTTTTGAGGTGGATTTCTTTAAGTGGAGAGAAGTCTTCCCAAATTAGCTATATAAACTTTTAAGAAATGTAGTCCAAATAGACAGTATTGTTCTTCCTGTCTTGGGAAGGACTGAGATTATCAAGAGTTCTAAACAGAATGTAACATCAGAGAAGAAATTCATATGTGCTGATTTTTGGTTTCATAGAGGAGACACTCTGAGTCAGCAGTTTGAATTGTGTTGAACAAGTGAGAATGAGTTATAAGAATGAGAGGGGGATAGAATCTAGGCATTGAAGGTGTTTGACTAAATTGGCCACTTCCTCTACCTAAAGGTACAAAAGATATTTCCTAGGTTGGTTATATGTTTAACTATGGGTGCAGAATTGTTAAATTAAATATTAATTGATAAACAGACCTTAGAAAATATCCCAAGGTACTGTAATATTAATGAAATTTGATTTAATATGAAATATGATACCAATATGAAATATAGGTTTCATCTACAATGCCCTTTTCTGATATACACAAGTTATATGCCTGTGTGCCATATTTAGGTTAGCTAACATAAGAATCAAACATTTGTGAGAATATTAACAAGTGAGAATGAGTGATAAGAATAAGAGGGGTAATCTAGGCCTTGAGGGTATTTGACTAAATTGGCCACTTCCTCTACCTGCTGGGACCCTGATCAGAGGTATAGCTGCAATGAAATTAGATTTTGTTGAACTGTTTCTCTGGGAGACATTTGAGAAAAATGTTGACATGCTTCTTCTCCCTTTCTTATCTCAAGAAGGTAGATTTATTCTTTGTTCCTATTTCTGGTACAGTTAATACTGGTACAATTAATAGCTAGAATTTACATGGTACCTAGTATGTGCCAGGAACTGTGCACATACTTTACAAAAATTATCTCATTCTTCCCTTGGCACTTCCCTGGGAAATAGATGCTGTTATTATCCCATTTTTACATTTGAAGAAACTGAGGCAAACATAAGTGACTTGTCTGAGGTCAAACATACTAATTTGATCTGTCTTTTCATATCCTCACAGAATCCTTCCTATTATTGTGCCTGTTCTAAGTTCCTTGAGTTTACTTTCATTATTATTATCATCTTGCTTTTTATTTATATTACTTTTTTCTATTCTTATCTCCATTTCTATTCTTATTCTATTCTATTATTACTTTATCACAGTTCCCCAAACTGTTTTTTGAGTACTTTCATTTACAGTAAACTTTTTTGAGAAGTGTTAAATTATGTGATTCCCATTCTTATTGATTTCCCCTTCAAGAGTATTTTGAAATAGAATCTACCTTTCACTGGCTTTTTACTAATTTGTTCTTTCTTTATTTCCTCTTTGTATTGCCTCTAAGTTTGGACTTCCAAAAGCTTTGCTTTTTCTTGTTCCCTGAGTTCTTGTTAATCTAATAGTAGAATTAGAGATTTTCTTTCTTTTTGTCTTTTTTCCTTTCTTCATCTCTTTCTTTCATTGAAGTTCATCATTTCACATGGATAGTTAAGTTCAATTTCATTGGATATCCTATATTTTGTGTGCAATCTTATTTTGTTTGCTTTTTGAAATATCATATTCCAATCCCTTGCTTGATTTGTCATATACAGTGGGTCATACAGATTCATTTTCCTTTATATTTGAAGGAATTGCTTTTTATCACCTGTAACAATTTGATGTTGAAACTCTAAAGTTTTACCACTACATTTTGTAATTAATTAACTTTGGGGATTCCCTTTGCCTGAAATCTGTATGCTTCAACATCTAAATTTTCCTTCTGATTTTACTTCTATGCAGTTAAAAAATATTCCCTGCAGTAGGAGAATCAAAATTTTTAATTAATTGTCATTTTCTAAGATATTTTTATAGAGTATGGGCCCTGGAGTCAGGAGGACATGAATTAAAATCTGGCCTCTGACACTTACTAGCTGTGTGACCCTAGGGAAGTCACTTAACTATGATTGCCTCCATCCACCCCAGAAAAGAAGATTTAAAAAAAATTTCAATTATCTTAGCTCATCCTGTCTTTAAGGATACTCATTTTGACTTTCAAACAATTCACATGTACTTCCAACACTGTTGTCTTCTGAGTCTATTCTCTTAAATTTTCTCCCATTTCTACAGTTGAGATGCCAGTTTCTCATTTTATAATATCTGCTGCTTTGGAGAGCTAATCTACTAGGTATTCTAAATTATCTGCTCTCTTGTTTTTACTGATTTCTTTTTTTGAGAATCCTGATTTCTATTCTCTATTATGCCTTAATTTTCATACTTATTTATTTTTTGATTATTTTAAAAATATTTTATATATCTTCCAGGGTTTCTTACTATTGTCCCAGTATTTCTGATCATTGCATAGAATTTGTTGGCTCCTTTTTATTAGTAGAAATTTTCAAGTCTCATATCATTTAGTGAATAATTGTGTTTTCTCATTTTTTTCTTCTTTGCTTTTTAGACTTGCTGTTGGCATCCACCTTATCTTTTACTCTGGCCCCTTCTTCTTTTGTTCCATCGGGCATTGTATCATTAACCCTCACTATTTGGCTCCCTTCCTCGACCTCATCCATTGTCACACATTGTTTTAGGTTCCTATAGTTAGAACTGGTTGATTTTAATGATAGCATAGACTTTGATGATCTCATTGCATTGTGTGTGTGTGTGTGTGTGTGTGTGTGTGTGTGTGTGTGTGTGTGT
>NW_027187345.1:3577994-3722556 GCF_028583685.1 Petaurus breviceps papuanus
TGTGTGTGTGTGTGTGTGTGTGTGTGTGTGTGTGTGTGTGTGTGTGTGATTAGTTCTGGCTAGATTCCTGACACATAGAAAGCTTATAGGAAAATGACTAGAGCTTAGTTATTCTATCTTCTTTTTCTCTCAAGGAAGTTCTTTCAGTTCTACTTTTGTATTTATACTTCTGGCATTCTCCTCCAATTTGAGTCATTGTATCAGAGGTTTTGATAAGTTTTATACTCTCTTCCTTTTAAGATTTTGGAATAGATGGGGGAATCACTGAGTCATGTTCAAGGAGGTATGCCAATGTTTAAACTTAGACTTGTAGGGCCAATTTAATGGGGTTAATATTTGTAAAATGCTTAGCACAGTGCCTAGAATATAGTAGGCACTTAATAAATGCTTTTTCCCTTTGCCTGTTCACTCAAGGCCATGTGGTTGTCATGCAACCATCTACTAACTATTATTTCAGAAGGCTTTATGCTATTTGGAGGCATTTTCCATTTTATTTTCATGCTGCACTTTTAATGTATTTAAAGGATTTATTTTGGTGCATTTTGGGTGTTTCTTTTGAAATGTGGAAGTGGGAGTTTTGATGAGAGACAATTTCTACTATTTTTCTAGATATCTGCTTTATATAGTGTATTACTGTGAATTTCTGAATTGCCAAGTAACAAAATACCCATTTGTTGAGTATAAGATCTGTGTAGCTGTAATGCCAAGCAGAGGCAACTTCCCAAGGTTCAAAATACCAGCATAGGTGCTCTCCATTTTATTCAGTGACAAATTAAGAACAGAGAGAATCAACATATAGCATAATTCAAAATACAACATTTACCAAGTGTAATTTAATCAAGTACTATCCCACCCCTGGACATTACATTCATTTAATCAATCACAGAGTCCCTCTTCTACATACTACTCCACCCCTAGGCTGTACATTCATTTAGTACATCATAAAGCCCCTGTTCTCAAATGGAGATTAGTTTCCAATCATAAGTAAAGTACATTCATTTGTTCAATCACAGAGCACAAAAAGGTTAAAAGTTCCCCACCCTTGGATCACAATTGAATCTACCCCAGAGTTATAACAAGCTTAAGCACAGCACTTAATACCCAAATGGAGGTCTTTTCTTCATCTTGACCTGAGGCAAGTTCTCAGCAATCTTTGTTCCTGGGGAGACAAAGCTTAGCAAGGCCACAAGATACATTGCCAGTTTCTTCATTAATTCATCCTCTGTCTGCAGAACAGTCCTAGGACCCCTGAAAACATTAGCAAAACCCTCTTCCAGGATTTCTGTAAACATGCAACAAGAAAATCTTTCTTTAGAGCTCTGAACCAACCGCAAGGTTCCAAGCCCCTCTGCAACAACAGCACTGTCCTTCACCAGTGGACAGTATTCACTCTCTGTCTGCAGAACAGTCTCAGGAGCTCTGAACCAACAGCAATGTTCCAAGACCTCTCCAACAACAGGACTGTCTTTCACCAGTGGATAAATCTGGCAAAACAACATCAAAACAGACAGACCAAGTACCAGCATAACAGCCATGTCTCCTCAGTCCTTGGCAGCTCTGGGTGGCAGCTCTCAAAAGTCCTGGGCAATTCAAAGTGGCCCTCAGCAATCCTCTCAGTTTCTCTCTGCCTCCAAGGTGCTGCTTTGAAAAAGTTCTTCTGCCTCTCTTTTCTTGTGTCTCTCTAAATTTATGTCACCAGCTCCTCCCAGTTCAGCCCTGTCTTTTCACATCAACAAGTCCATACCACAGGTGGGATTCACAAGCTCTGGGTTTTAACACAATCATACCAAAAATCAAGCCAATACAGAGGGATCTTTAAATTTCATTACTATTACAGTGGCTAATGTATTTAATATGTGTTAACTAGCATTGGCTTTAGTATCCCAATGACTTTTGTTGGAATATGATACACTTGCTCATATGAATTCAATGCTCCATGGTTCAAAGCTCTAAAGGTCTTTTAAAGTGAAGAGATTTCATTTCTTTCATGCCATTTTTCTTTCCCTGAATTAGAAAAATAGGACACCAGTAAAAAGTAAAGTTTCAGAGTTGAATTATATCCTATCTTTAAATCGCTTATAATAATGGAATATTTTCAAGGATTTAGTTGTGTTTCAGTATTGAATATTTATAAACAATATACTTATTTATGAAATTCATTTACACTCATGATCTAGTACATAATGTTTCAGAAAACTCCCTTCAATATATATCTTCACAGATCATGCTTCAGAGGCACATTGATGTATCCTTAAATGTATCCCTGGAGAAGTACACAAAGATTTTCATGCTGAGAGTGCCTAGATACTCAAGAGATTGCATAAAATGTTACACCAAAGATACACTCCACATAAAATCCACTTTATGTCTTTACTATCTGGAATATAATGTTCAGTATGTCCATTATGGAGCATAGGAACTGTACCTGTGAAATCATTTGTAGAGGGAATTCCAGGATAAGGACATTCCCTCTGCCAATACACATCAGCAACTTTTTTCTTTTACAATTTATCATCTTAGTTGAAAAGTTAAATGACCTACCTAGAATGACAGAGGGAACAAGTATCAGAGGCAGATCTTGAACCTGGGTCTTCCTGGCTTTGAGATTGGCTCTCTATCTACTATGCCACATTTCCTTTCATGTTCATGATAATAAACAGAAAACCACAGCAACACTTGAAAATAATTTATATTGTACTTGAACAGACACTAGCACCAGGAAATATCTTAATCCCTCCCCCCATGCAGGTCAGACTAATTTTCCCTTAAAAGAACATTTCTCAAAATTTGGTTGGTTCAGTGGACTAGGAACTCAGACTGTTGATGTCACTTCCTTGTCTCCTGAATACAAAAGCAGCCAGAAAGAAAAGGTACCATGTACCCAGGTTCATGAAGCATTTCAGAAACTTGCCTGGTAGATCCTGGTGGATAACAGAGTCAAGGAAACTTCACTCAGCAGAATCAACTTGAAGAGTCCTTAAGGCCTATCCTTGTTGAATAACTTTCTCCTTGCTATGGATAAATAAATATGGTATTGATGGGGCTTAATACCTGCCCATTGTATGGAATTGACAAGTCTCTTGATTTTTATCTTAAGAGTAAATAAGCTATACTTTTCCCAGGAGAGACCTCTGATCAACAATACTTAATTTTAACCATTTCTTCCCTATCTGTACTGAAACATTCACATGATCAGAATTACACTCATGTTTAATGTCATTATTTCAGGTTTTTGCCATTCCAGAGACTAGCATACTGGTAGGACTTAGTAACGATTAAATTATAATGTCGATAATAATTCTCCTTGTTCTTCTTGGCAGTTACTGCCAGAGTTGGCTTTTCAGTTAAATTGCCTCCAACATTTTTCAATTAACATTTAATACTCCCCCACAATATACCCTAATTCTTACTGGCACAGGACCCAGCATATAGTTGAATACATTGTTTTGATAAAAAAAAAAAGTCTCTTCCTTTCTTATAACTCTTTAGTCAGGAAGGCTTCCCCCTTCTTGGAACAGATTCAAGTCCTTAGTGACAATGGAGCCTAGCAAAGTGAGCTTCTTTAATTTAGAAGGGTTCCTACAACTCTTCTAGTTTAGGAAGTTGACAGATCTTGTTATCATGTAGTTGAATAATAAATCATTCTGAAGAAAAAGTCTTTCCTCTTCATTTAACTCTTTTCTCAGGAACACCCCTTTCCCCCAACAGATTCAAGTCCTTAGTGATAATGGAATCTGGCAAAGTATGTTCCTTTGTTTTAGGATGGTTCCTACAATCCTTTAAGCTTAGGAAGTTAACAGGTCTTGTTTTGCAAAGTTGTGGAAAAGGTCATTAATTAAGGTGTGAGGAATGGAGGTGTCACTTAGCCAGTTCTTGGGACAATTTGTTTATGAAGCCAGACACAGAATTTTGTCATTGTTTAGTCTTCCTGTTTTCAAAAAATTTGACTCACATTAAGTGGCAAGGATTTTTGCAAGGAGGAAACAACAAATATGCCTGGCCATTTCAAGACTTACTATATAGTGTCTTGGAGGCATTATGGTTATGGTCTTTCATTCAGTGCAGATTAACCATACAACATTTGTCCACCTAGAGAAAACATTACAGACAGAAGCTCTATCTAAAAGATTACATAAAACCTTTTAATATGGGAAAAAGTCAATCAACCCTTGATCAGATCACAAGATTTAGAGCTAGATGAGACCTTGGCAAACATCTTGTCCAATCTTTTTGGTTTAGAGATGAGGCATCTGAAGCTCGGTGAGATTAAATAACTTGCTTAAAGTTACAAAGTGGGGCCCATACCTGTTAATTCCAAATACATTTCTTAGGTGATGGATTCTCTGAAGTTGCAATTTCTTTCAGTGAAATCTCTAGAATTTGAATTTGGTCAAGGGCTTTAGGAGTATCAAAAGATATCTGTGGCAGTATTTTCACTTGTTGATGTCATCAAGCCTTGACTAAGTGTTGCTTATGAACTGGTGTGCTTCTTATTAACATCAATAGGCCAGATCTCAATTATCTTTTAGAAAATGCATCATAGTAAGAACAATTAGTACAAAACCTTGCACCCTCCAAAATTTTTTTTTAGGTATATTGTCCAACAAGCACATATAGATACTTGTGGAGAGTGGACACTAACTGAAGGAAATAGGTGCATCCAAAGGGTAAACAGACAACTTCTGGTTATTGAAAGTCCTTTCTTGAGTCTTTAGGTAACATTCTTCTCTGGTGCTAGGGATCATACTCCTTGAAGCCATTTCTTTCTTCCCTTCATGGCTATAACTTCATCAGATGTGATAACCCTTACATTTAACTTCTTGTATCCTATTAATTGGCTTGATGGGGAACCTCACTTTTATATTATACGCCATGTTGAACATTTTCTATTCCCAGAATATCAAGTGGAGTGCTTTTGTAAAAGTTGATCTTTCCAAATCTCTAGTGACTTGGGGAAAATTAACACTGTCCTTTTCAAGTGCTTTTCTGGCTGTCTTTTACTAAACATATTTTAGGAAAAATCTATGTAATGGGAATGGGAGCAACACTTTAACTCTACCTCTCCCCTCCTGGCAAGTTAAGTGAGTTTTTCCTTAAAATGAATTGAAATCTTCTTTGAAACTTGATTGGCTCAGTATAGCTAAAGACTCAGGCTATTTACAGCACTTTCTGGTCACCTGAGTACAAAACAGCCATAAGAAGATTCTATATTGTTTGAAGTTTGACTGGCAGAACACAATGGACAGCTCATAGGCAAGGGATCTTTTCTTAGTTGAACTAAGTCAGGATTGTCCTTAATGAATGTCTTAGTTGAACATTTTTTTCCTGCTATGGTTAAATGAATCTTCTTTTGTTAACTATAGAAAGACCTGTGAGTATCTTATTTCATTCTAATATTGGAAATAAACTGCCAGGGTTTGGACCACTCCAGGATGGTAGCACAGTTTAGCTTCCTTCCATATGTTCAAATATATAATAGTATAACTTAATAAAAAGATAAAATTTTCTTAAGTTACCATTTGCCTTGGTTCCTGTAAAATTCTTTTCCAACCCAAATTTGAATAAAAAGGATAATGGTTCAAAAACATTTATTTCAAGTAAAGAAGACTTTGTACACTCTATTTCCACAGCTAGCTCAAGTAGAAAGAGAACTGAATGCATAAGTAAAACCTTTTCATCCATGCAGACTCCTAGGGTATAGACATACCTTACAGGGTGTAGTAACACTGCTAACCAATGTGAGCCCTCTCCAGGTTTAGATCAGTACTATGGTTTTGATAAGGGTTATGATGAATCCATAACATTAACTAGCACTCATATAGGGACAGGCAGTTTTGAAAGTTGAAGAAGAGAAAAGGTCAGTGGGCAGACTAATTGACAATAGCTTAGGTAGAATGGCTATACATGTAGCCAAATGATAATGCTAATGTTTATCCATGTGATGTTCACCTTTCATATAATTGCACATGTTCATTAATGCAATTGTTAATTGCTACATGTTCAATGTGCTCCTGTTTTGTTGCTATTTTTCTTTTGCATATATTTATTTGATGTTTTTTACTAGCACTATGCATGGATCTCATAGTTTGTTAACTATGCTTAGTTGTGCTGTTAACTATGTGCTCACAATCTGGTTATTTTATATAACCAACCAATGTTTTTATTGCTTTGATTTTATTCACTATTATGCATATGGATAAGTATGTATTACTGAAACACATGTATGTAATATTTCCTGCTCATAATTTAGACCTGTAGCTGCCAAAATAGCCTAAGTTATTCTTTGTATTGTATAGATCTAGTGAATGTATTGTTGAATGTATATTTGCTATGAATTACATTCTAAGGTGATTACCTGGGACACTGCGCTAATTATCCTTGTTCTATTAAATACTAATGTAATTTGATTTACTTTTTGTATAATTTCAGGTATCAAGTGTACTATAGACAATTTTGCTACAAAATTCCAAACCCAGAAGTAATGAAATAGAGGTTTGAGATCTTATTGACATCCTGGGATTTATACAAAAGGACAAGAATTCCCTCTCAGCTTAGAGAGCATTTGGAACCACTACAATCTTTGAACCAGAAGATGGGTTTGAGTTGTGCCTTGAGCCATTAAAGGGACCTACATACTTGTGAAAAGGGAAGGAGTGGGGATTGCAAGAACTAAGTAGAAAGTAGTATCAGTCACAGTAGTCTCCACCTATGAATTGATGAACTGGGATGGAAAGATTCAGAGGTATAAGGGCAAAAATTGAAAGGAGAAGTGGAAAGGGAGAAATTGAAAGGATGTTTAATTGGAGTAGAGAAGGGAGATATCAAGGTGACCTATTAAAACCCTGTGAGAATATAGGAACAGAAGATGTGACTGAGCCTATTGGTTCCATTCACCTCTTCAAGGACCAAGGGAAATTGCTTTCACATAAAATCTACTCTTTCCTCAATTTCTCCTTCCTGTGCCTGTCCAATACAGACACTTCAATATATTTAACTTACCTCTTCTACCTAAATGTTTCCTGTATCTTGATTTTGCCTCAAATATAAAGAATCTGGAGTAAGCTAGAAATACACAAAATTTTAAGACAGGCCAGAAAATCAAAATTTGTCCTAATCTTAGTAATTTTCTTCATTGGAACTCTAAGCTATTGTTGCGTTAATAATTTTTCATTTTATATAAACCCTATAAAGCAACAAAGGTTTCACAAGGAGCCAAAGGATATTATACTGCCCCTGGGATGTTAGCTGTTAGAACAATAGCTAATTACATTTCCAACCACCAATTTGAAAAAAGAAATGAGGCAGGGTGGAAATAGGAAAAATCCAGGTGAGATCGAGCTCTACTTCTTTTAACACAAGGGATGAGACAGCTGAAAGGAAAACGTACCTGTACCACCACCATCCATTAGTGTCACTTATAAATTATATGCATGCACTTCTACACTACAAGAATGAAATAGAAGGAAGATCAGAAGCAGAAGAAAGATGAACACATTTTTAAAAATCATTTTGACAAACTATTTTCTTCAACAAAGAGAGTAGAACCACCACTCTTGGACTCTAATATCTCAGTTTCAGATGGAAGAGTTAGGAATGCCATTGGAGACAGCAGAAATAGGAAAAAGCAGCTTGATTAGCCCTAATATAGAGAAGGGTGGTTCTAGAGGTATGTAAATTGTGTATTGAGAAATATATATCTGAAAGGGGGAAGATACCAAAGGAATGATAAAAAACCTCAGAACTTATTAAAACTGAAGAAGAGAATGTCAATAACTACCGACCTATATGTCTATGTTCTATCACAGAGAACATCGAGTTATCTATAGTTGAATTAAGTACATCCCTGCCAAGAGTATTGTAGAGAACAATTAGATTTTTTGCAAGTGATATTCAACAATGGAACATCTTCACCATTTTCCAGTTAACTGACAGAAGTCTACTGTTGGCCTCAGATATCCAACAGCATGGATTGCCTTTATAAAAGAACAACTAAAAAGGCAAAATATATGGGCTAGATGTACCTGCTCTTTTATATTGAAATGGAGACATTCTAAAATGGCATTACTCATGTTAAGGTAGGGAAAATGTAATGTCTCATTCTGTATGCCACAAGAGAAACAGAAGGATAAAAAATTTTAGTGGCATTCTTTACCCAGCAAGACATAGCAGAACTTGTAAATATTGAGAACACCATTCTTCAAAGTGACCACAGAAGATGTATAACAACTTTAAAAATATGCTCATTACATAAGCTCCAAGACAGTGGGAAGAAAAACCCAGATTTTCTGTTTTAGTGAAGACATGATGTAGGGAAGGAAAAAGGGTAGCTGCTACTTATTAGAAAAATTAAAGAGTGTAGGCACATGGATGGTGAGAAAGAAAAGAACTGGGATTCTAATGCTATCTTTGAAGGCATTTTTTATATCTGCTAAGTAGTTACTGTGAATGCATGGATGGTAACTTCAATTTTTCCCAGAAGTTTACAAATGATTGATGATAGAAGTGTCCAGGGAAAGTCTAGAAAACTGCTCTGATTTAAAATAGTTACACATCAAATTCAATAGAGGAAAAAATATTCCTTCTGAAATGTTCTGTTCTCATCTCTAAGTGCTTTCTCTTTAGTCACTGGCTAGGTGTGTAATGAAGGCTACTAATTACCGGTATACCAAATGGAAGACCAAGGATTGGGGACCTGGAGGGATGGCATGGGAATGCTGAGAGGAAAGGATGAAAAAGAAGTACTTGTCATCAAATACTAGCCTTCTGACTCTCAGAAATAATCATTAATTCTTCAGCACTAAAGAATACGGTTCTTTCATCTTTCTTATCTGAATTTAAGGAATTGGGAATAATCATGGTATTTAAATAGTGCTTTACATATATCATCTCATTTGATCTTAACAACAATCTTGTGAGGTAGGATATAATGGTGATGTCTCTATTTTTACAAATGGAGAAACGAGTTCAGATAGATTGTGGTTATACCCAGGGTTATACCACTTGAAAGTGACTGAAGCAGGAATTAAGATCCAAGTCTTCTAAACTTTAAGCTAAAGTATATTTTCCACTCTACCACACAACATCTCAGTGGTGATGAGGTTGGTTTTAATGAAGGGGACATCTCAGCAATACAGGATTCATTTAATGACTTTAGAGTTTTAGCTTTGTGGTAAAGTCACCAGGTGAATTTTTGAGCTCCAGTAAGGTCCTGGGCTCACTTGTGAAACATTTTCTTAAGGCACTGCTTACCCACGTGTAAATAGAATTATCAGCAGTTAGTTGGCATAGTGGATAGTCAGGAAGATGAGTTCCAAACCTGTTTCAAACACTTACTAGCTGTGGGACCTTTGATAAATTACTTAATCCCTCTGAGCCTCAGTTTCTTCATCTGCAAAATGATTGTAATAGTACATAATTCACAGGGTTGTTGTGGGGATAAAATGAGATAATGTATATAAAGTGCTTTGACAAACATTTAAGTGTTATATAAATGTTAGCTGTTTTCTTTTTTCCCTTATGGGGGCCAATGAGATAAAGAAAATATTTTGACCTCTTAGGAAGAAAGATCCAAAAAGAAAAAAGACAATTTTATTAGTGATAGCAATAATAATGATAATAACATGCAAATTTGCAGTTCTATCATAAATGTATATATTTATAAACATTTACACTTAAAATTGAATACATTCTCTGCTACAGAAAGAAAAGAAAATAAGACATCAGTATGCTAAGGAGGTTGGACTTAATGATCATCCCTAATGTCCCTTCCAACTTTAAAATTCTGTAATTCCAAATTAAGATAGCTATAGGAGTGTGAGTGAGCTTATGAAGATATGCTTCCAAGGTTTCAGGAAGTCCATATCTTGATCATCAATCATCAGATAAATCCTCCTTTAACCCCTCATTTGTTTACCTCCCAGAGGAGACAACTGGAAAAGAGGTAGGAGAAAGAAGTTAATTTTCCTCGATTCCCAGTAGGATATTTTTATTGTACCCTCTCATATTCAAAGAGCAGCTGACCAAGTAAGGATTAATAAAGAACAGAAGATTCTACCATGCACACATTGCTGTGAATATAATAACCAAGACTTCACCAGTCCTTTAAGAACTAGAATATCCTTTTCCAAAGAATTATATAATTGCCATCCAAAAAATGTACTATTTAGTTTAATCTTCATGTATGAATTGGATCTACATGGCCAATTTGATTCAATTGTTTATGAAATCTAACTAGATCATCTTAAGAAAATACATCATGTCCTCAAACATATAATTGCTTATAATCAATCTTGTCAAGTGAAGAAAAATAGATTGTTATTTCATGAGTACTGCAAAGATAATCAACATCTATTTTGCTCATGTTGTGCCATAAGTGGTTATTATTTCTCAAAGGTCAACATGAGTTGTGTGTAAACCAATTTAAAAATGTACTCAAATGCTATCTGAGACTCAAATGTCAAATTCCAACTTTAGTATCTCCCACATCTATCTGGACTTGCCTCTTAGTTTTCAAAGTAGGCTAACAACATTGAAAGACATTTGAATAACAATCTGAATAGTGACCAAGTTTAGACAATCCACAAAACAATAAACCAAGCCCTGTATCTGTAGCATTTGTTTATTTTCAAGGTGCAAATGCTCACCCTGAGAATTTAACAATCGACTTTTGTGAGCCTGTACAAGCTAGCTCCCACCCACCCTTGGATTTATGTAGGTTCTTGAAGATTAAGAAGGATTTGAATGGGCACAGAGGATTACACAAGGGCATTTCAGAGAGAGGGAATGAAGAAAACCCTAAATGTTAAGGTGAGAAAGCATGAAGTATATTCCAGGAATTATTTATTCAATTTATTTTATTCCAATACATTATATTTTTAAAATAATTTCACATGTGGAATATATGAGGAAATAATAATGATACCATTTCTTTATATAGAATCTTTCTCTACAGACTCCCAAATTTATTTAAAAGACTTCTCTAACTAAATTTTACCTCTTTAAATATCTCAATGTCATTGTGCAGTGGTAAGAAATTATATAATTAATGATGGGGAAATTACTCCTGTGTCTATATGGAGTGAAGTAATGTGCTTACATTTGGATTAATCATTTTAATGAACTATTCAGATCACAGATAATAATCACAATGGCTATCTTAATAGCATAGTCATGTATCAACGTGGACCTTCCTTACATGTTTTTATAATGCCTTTGAAGACACCTACCTATCTTTATTACCTTATGATTTATTTTGATTTTATTTTGTAAAATGATTTATGAAGGGGGATAAGAATTTAACTCTGATGTGTACAATCAGTAATAACTCTTTAACAACTGGCTCTCCAAGATACAAACACACACAAAATGTGTGTATGTATTATATATACATATATAATATATGTATATATTGTATATATACATATATAATATATGTATATATTGTATATATACATGTATATTTATTTATTACACACACATGACATACTAATATATGATATATAAGTATGTATATACTATATATTATATGTATATACAATATAATATATTATTCAATATATAATATGTTATGTATAAAATATACTATATTATATATACATAATATACATATATACACATATTATACACACATACCTCTGACAGACTTTTAAATTATTAATATTTTCTTCATCCCTTTTTAAAGTCTAGATAATCAATAAAACAATAAATCAATCTCTGATTTGTAGTGTTTGCTGATTTCCAGGAGTAAATGCCTATACTGCAAATTTAATAACCCATTCTTTGGAACTGGAAAGAAACGGCTTCAACATAAACCTCCATACATTCCTTCTAAAAGGCATTTCAGAACTGATGTAAACAGATGGTTTTGCACTTCAGTCCAGAAGAAGGAATAGAAAAGTAATCAGAGGCTTGAGTTATCAAATAGTTGAAAAGTTAATGGATAAACTGAATCATTTGGGGAGGGGGCAATTAATGCTCAAAATAAGTAGCTGAAGCTTAGTTGAAGTAATAATTGAGATCTACATTACAATGACTGGTTATGAATGATAGTAAGTTAAGATTCAAAGGGGATCTTATAGATAATTTTGTCTGATGCTCTTATTTTAGAAGGGAGGAAATTATGGTACAAACTTCTCAAAATGACTTGTAATTGATTAAGAATAAAACCCAAACTCCTAGATCTATTTTTTGTTTTTTTTTTGGAGGGGGAAAGCAGGGCAATTGGGATTAAGTCACTAACCCAAGGTCACACAGCTAGTAAGTGTCAAGAATCTGAGGCTGGATTTGAACTCAGGTCCTCCTGACTCCAGGATTAGTACTTTATTCATTGTGCCACCTAGCTGCCCCTTCAATCTATTTTTTAAGGCTATGGAATATGACATCCCATCCCAAACTTTTCTTGTTATCTTCTCCCCCACTACTCATCACATATACCCCATGATCCTATTAAAATAATTAAGCCTAAATAAAGGCTACACTCCCCTGACACACTAAGATTTTATTTATGTAACTTTCTCCATCTGAAAGTCCTTCATCCATATCACCAACTGTCAAAAGCCTACATAGAAGGTCCAATTCAAATGTCATTTTACCAAAATCCTAAAGTTTTGTATTTGCATGATCTATAAAATTTTCCTTAAACAAAATCAATTCTACCTTCTAAGTCAACTCCAACACACATCTTTTAAAAATATCCCTAATATAGTATTATATTCTGACAGGTATTTTAGTTATTTATGAACTTATTTTATCCACTAGGTTGTAAAATCTTTGATGCCTATGTTACATATCATTCATTTTTGTATCCATTGTAGAATCTTGCATAATTATAGTTCATAACTTATATTAATTCAATAAAATATAAGGCCAATAAAAATTTGTTGAATTGATATCAAAACAGTTGAGTTCATGATGAAGTACCAAATTGTACTTAGGAATGCCTTATGCTGTAATCAGTATATTTTGAGGCTTAGTTTTACAAAATGAAATAAAGTAATTCATACATTGTCTAAATAAATTGCATATATAAATATTTGGGTATATGTACATGATAAAAGAAAAACAAGGGCACATATAGTGAGTGAATCTATGTACAAGGTCTCACATTTATGGTTGGACTATTTTACACTGATGCCATTGATATCTGATGAATTCTATCTGAGATAGACAAAATATCTCAGATCAACTAAAAGCCTCTCTAACATTTGTCATGCAATCTCAAATTCTTTTTAGTGCCACTGTATCAACACAAATATTTCATCCTCTTTCATAAACTCTACAGAGGTCATGATAAAATTGTCTATGCTCTCCATATTTTCTGGGAATAAAATGATCAGTCTTTGTAATTCTTAATGTAGCTTTCCTAAAGAACTCTTTAAAATGTTCTGCTTTGATAAATTCCATCATACATACATTATTTGTGGGTATACATATATACACAATGTATATGTATAAATGTGTATGCATATATCCTTATATATGCATACACATATACATACATACACACAAGGATGATGACAACTGGTCAATCCTATACAACTAAAGTAAAGTTAAATAATTATCCAAGAAATTAAGGCAAGGTAAATTCACAATTTGATCCTTCAACTACCTGGACTAGATAATTATTTGATTCTTTAATTTTTGACTGTTTAAGTTGTCCAAGTTAAATGATTAGTTATTCAGCTTCTCCACTCTTTTTTGACTATATAATAATCTTCTCAGATGCTATGTCTCTTCAAAAACAAATATTTATTAGATAATTGCATTGTGCAAGCCACTGTGTTATTTCTAGGGGAATGCAAAGTTAAAAAATATGACACGTCTTGCCCTTGAGGAATTTGGAGTTGTGTGTGTAAGTGTAAGGGGAGATGTGTAAAGACATAAATAAATAACTGAGAGAATAAAATTACTTTGCTTGTCTCTAAATGAAGTATAGATATAGGCTTTGCCTCTTACTGCTTTAATCCTTTCACAAATGACTGCTAGCATTCTGTTTCAATTACTTAATAACAATCATTGTCATAACTAGAAGAAGTATATAGTACCCTATTCTCATCTTCAATCTTCAAAATATAACTGGGAATTTTGGGCTCCTAAAAACACATTTAGAAAGGGTCTCCTTTCTTATTTTCATAACATATCTCTATCTAGCCCCCTTTTCTTTAGCTAAGCAGACAAATCTTTTTGGGGAAAAAAATAAATCACAGAATAGATGACCTTTCCTGGGGATATTCATACATGTGAATTATAATCTCTTGGCTTAATTGTTGTCGTTAGGTAAAATGTGTCTGGAACTGCATCAATATTTAAAGAGATTGAGGTAACAGCCAAGGTTTTGCTTTGGTCTGATATGACAGTTCAATATTTTCCAGAAGAAATGAAGCATCTCCTAGAAGAGACATTTTAATGCATCATTTTGCCTGATCATTTTACTGTTAAGTTCCATTTTGGTACAATTTGGTACATCATCATGAACTCAACTGTTTTGATATCAAGTCACCATATTTTTATTGGCCTTATATTTTATTGAATCATTATTAATATGAGGTATGAAATATAAGTATGCAAGATTCTACAATAGATAAAAATGAATGAGATATAACATTGGCATCAAGGATTTTACTTTCTTGGAATTTAAATTCTGTGTTCTAAGTTCTAAAGGTTAGATTCTGCTATCAAGTTACTGAAATGTTCATTTCTCCTTGAAATACATTTCTTGCCTGTATTGATATGGCCCCAGATCTTCTTCTCAACTGCTGTTCTATAGACCAACATAGACTAGCAGCACCGTCATTAATTTTTCATTAATCTGTAAAACTTTTACCACCATAAGACCTTCTTGGATCCTATCACTTAAAAAAAATTGAGTCATCCTCCACTTACTCCCTATTCCTTCTAAAGCATAGCTTTCTCCCAACTCTGCATTTCTCTTCCTCTCCAGCTTGTAGCCTCTATCCCCTGCCTTCTAATAACCCTGAGGTCATGGAGGATGGCATGGGTCTATTGTAGGGAATTTTGCTGGCTTGAAGTATAGTTGGATCAGGAAACACTGATCTAGATGGCATTTTTGTGATGTTTCTTCTCTGAATATATGTTCTTTATTTTTCTGCAGGAGGTGGAGCACATTTTTATTAAGTATTTCAAGGACAAGGAATATCATCACTCACTTTTTGGTTTGTTTGTAATCACTTTAAGGATAAGAGTGATGTTTCTTTTATTTTACTTTAAATAAATATCATTGTGCTTGCCTAATTAAGATCTTTGTGTTTACTTAATTAAGATCTTTGATAAAACAGCATAAAGAAACTTTTGAACTGGAAGTGACCCAAGGGATCATCTAGCCCAATTTTCTCTACTTATTTTTAGTGGGGAAACTGAGGCTTGAGGATAAGGAAATGATTTGAGCAAGGTCACATAGAAAATTAATGGCAGAGCTGGGACTAAAGCCCAGGCCTCCTGACTCTGAATCTAGTGTTTTTCCCACTACATTAATTTTGGTCATAATCAGTATAACTAAACAGATGTGGAGAAGGCTACTACCATATTTCATCTGCACAGTCATGTAAACTACATTTGTTCCTTGTATTTTCTTTTTCCCAGAAGAATTCACCCATATGTACTGAGATAATCTAGTTACCCATGAACCAGAAGATGAGCTACTGGGTAATTCAGAACTATTTGCACAATTAAAAATACTACCAAGAAATGAATATTTAGCCAAAATAATGAAATACACAAAACTTTATTATTATTATTGTTATTTTGGTGCTTGCAACACCCCTACTACTCAGTATCATAGAGTTGACTAACCATCAGTAAAACATTCGAAGCTATATCTGCACACTCTCTTAACCCTAGAGTCAGTATTTTTTTATAACATCTACCTGTCAAAGTGCCATTTTTATTTCTGCTGCATAACAGAATCACCAGTGTGCTACTGTGTTTCCTTATTTATTTATATACAGTGTTCTATGTTTTCTAGTCACTTTATGATTAAATGTATACATGTAATGTTTATTTCTTTTGATTTCCTATTGCATTCTAACTATTCTCAGGTATTTGTTTAATCCTATAAAATGTAACATCGGATCAAAATACTTGTAAGCATGTTCTCTTATGTATCAGTTGAATAAAATAAACATGTGTATTCTTGCAATTAAATGTCATTGTTATTGAAGATTTTTATTTGGGGTGATTCTTCCAAAGAGCTGTTCAGTTATTGATTGTTGGGGGGGGAGGGGTAGAGCTTAATATCACTTTCTCAAAAAGCTGTAGTGATATCTCCCTTCTAAGGCAACAAAAATTGATGTGATTCTGGTAAAACAAACTTACTCAATTTGCAGCTTCATCCTTACAAACTGGAAAAGGATTACCTTAGCTGTTTCATAGAGATTTCCTTCTCTTTGGAATATATTTTTAGAATTTAAACAGTTGATAATGGAGAAAAGGAGATTAAGAAAAGACCTTGGAGACTCACAAAAAAGGGAGATTTCATATTTAGGATACAAGATTTTCCATATATTCAGTCAGCTGCTTTGAGATTTTCTCTGTTCAGCTCCTGTGATGCTTAAATATGGGATAATTCCTTTCTACATCATTCCTACTAGTAGATCCTCACTGATCATTCTACTATTTGAATGAAAATAATTACTGTCCCTTATAAATAGAAATTGAACTGAGAGGGATTTTAAACAGCTAAGAATAATTGAGTGCCATCATACTAATCAGCAATGTGCCCTTGTGCTAGTTACTTAATCTCTGTGCCTCAGTTCCTTCAACTGTAAAATGGACTCCAATGTACTTTCCAACACTAAAATCTCATAATTCTATTAGCTTTCTTTGATTTAATTACTTAGCATTGCTCCTTTCTATTTGCAATTTGTGGTTTTTATTAGTGTAGATGCTAAAAGCTCCTTGATTCTCATCTTTCATATGTAGCTTTATTTTATAGTACGCAGAATTATTAGTATTATTTTAACTTCTTAAAAGATGGATTCTCCTCTCAATTCTTGGCATCATTCTTCCATCTGTTGTTTGTATTACTTTCAATAGATGGTGCTCTTTTCTTGGAGATGTTATTGTCATCTTATTCCTCTTTAGAAGATCAGAGAAATCAATTTTGTGCTTTGCCAATCATTAATTAAAGAAATGTGATCTATAAGCACTAAAGGAACTATTCTAGGTAATTTCTAACATTGTGGAGATGAAAGTGTTCTTTAATCACTTTTAGATTATTAGACAACTTCAATGAGGCAAATTATCATCTGTTGAAAGGTTAAAGCAAGCATTAGAAGTAAATCTTAAATGTCACACTTAGTATCAATACATATATGCAATATGGTTAAAAACACCAAATTAGGAACTGGTATTCAAATGTTAATTTGAGAGAAATATTTAACATTAAATTTTTGTAAACTGTAAAACATTTTCGTAACTCCTCCCAACCACAGCACAATTCTAAGCATTGAATATACATATACACACTGCTATGATATGGTCTGCTCTCCCAGGAATTTAGAGTTTCTCTGTTTGAACAGGAAATAGATAAGACATATCTTAAGCTGAGGTCATTGAACAAATGCACTTAATTTTAAAAATTTAGTTTGGAATTTTCTCCCTAGTAACACTTGCTGGCACTTTAAGCAGCAGAAATTTGACGCTGATCTGTTATTTCTAAAAGATTTCTTCTCTTTCAGAAACTCAAAAATAAAATAATAATTTTAGATTATGCCACTGAAACCTCTGTAATATTTCCTTATTCCATGAGGCTTTCATGCAGACTTTTCCAGTACCCCTGCAGCTGCTAGCTGCCCATTTCTCCAGTATCAATGATGCTCACGACAACCCCATAACATGCTTGTCCACAACAAATCAATGTTTGAGATAAAACTCTCTAGGACAAACTTTAAGACAAGGTGTCTTCCCATGGACTTAAAAGGTAAGGGGCTGTGGGTCATGATGGAAAGTTGACAATGGAATGAGATGTAGTAAGGGCTGTCTGTGGGAAAGGTGACACCTTACAGGATCACACCTGGGAAGGCTAAACCTCTCTTACTCTCCAATTAAGGAAGAACAACTAGAATTCAACTACCATTATCTTTAAGTCACTCTTCTCTCACCTCAGAGCCGGGAAGGCTACTTCTCTCCCTCTTCACCAGTACTTCTCACTCTGCTTCCATTGGACTCTGAGTGAGAAGGCACTGTCCTGAGCTATGCTTTTCAGTCACTGCTCGTCGTTTGCCAGTACACTTTGACTTTCACAAAATTTTGGTTGTCACTTAATTGGGCAGAGAAACAGAAAAGTGAGCTTTCTCTTTTATCGTGAAGCTCTTCCCCCCACCTCCCACCCCACCTTGCTTTCTCCTACCTCCCCAGTGTATTTTCTTCCTTCCTACCGCCAAACCTAGCCCCATACTCCCCGTTTACTAACGGGATTTAGTGTCTCAAGCGTGTTCCTTTTGCCTTCGAGGCCAGTGAACCCGTAGCTTGGGTCACTGACTGCTTTCTTACCTGATAATCACGTACATGACCAGGAAGTTTCCAAAAAGCCCCACAACACACACGATTGAATAAAGGGCCATGATAGTGATGGCGGTGACCATGGAAGGACTTCCAGTAGGTGGACACAGGCTGCCGCCCCCAACCCCCTGCTCGGTGCGGTTGGGACCGCTGCACGGGTCGGACAGGTTGCCATCCAGGCGGGACAAGTTCATCCATGCACCGGATGGCGGTGTTGGGGAACAACTGGAGGTGAGAGAGGAATCAGAGCAGCCACTGGAATTGGCTGGAAAGGTGTTGCTGTCCATGGTTCTGATGGAGATCTAAAAGAGTCCAAGTTCCCGAGGTAAAAGCCGCAGTTATAGTCTCACCAGGCTGCTACTACCGCTGCCACCGGTCTTCTTGCTGTTCTCGGAGAAACCCGATTGCAGCAGGGGAGAGCCAAGCTAAAGGAAAGGGGAGCTCTAAACGTCTGACATTGTCTTTTGCTAGTAGCCCCCTCCCATCCCGAGCACACACACTGAGGCGCTGCTCAGGAAGAGGGGGTAGGAGGAGTATGAGGCTGGGTGAGGAAGAAGGAAAAAGGAAGGAGGGTGGATTTTGCGCACAGCTATCCAAGTAGTCTGTCTCCTCACTAGGCTCTCACATGTGCCTGCATAAGGTTACGTGTGTAAGTAAGGTGGGTGGACAGAGGAGGGAGGGAGAAAAGAAGGGAGAGAGAGAGGGAAGGAGGAATGGAAAGAGAGAGAGAGAGAGAGAGAGAGAGAGAGAGAGAGAGAGAGAGAGAGAGAGAGAGAGAGAGAGAGAGAGAGAGAGAAGGACTTTTATTTGAGAGAGAGAGAGAGAGAGAGAGAGAGAGAGAGGACGTAGGTTCTCCCAGTCTAGCATTTTTTTTTCACTTTTTAAGATGGCATGAAAGACATAAAGACTTTACACCACAATCTCTAAACTACAATTTTACACCTTCCTCTCGCTATCTGTTGGGAGATGGTGACATTGCTCTTCTATCTTTATTGACATATCTAATGTCATTGAGTACTTCCATATTTATGAGAAAGGAAAAAAAAAAGAACAGATCCTTTAGTATATCTGACTTAGATCCCTCAATCTCCCAAACCTACCTGAAAAATAAAAGTCCTTGGATAAACAAAGGAAAAACAGAGCAAGTTTAGCTGAGGTAACTGTTTCACTCCTTCACCTTTCTCAACTGTTTCCTATGAAATCGACTTAATTCCATCAACTACTTTTCTTCTCCAGTGTTAAGGGAGAGAAGCTGGTGCATAGCAGTTCAACTCATAAATAGTATAGAGGTAATCCAGGAGGGGAACAAATGAGGAATTGATCAGAATAAAGTATCTTTCAAGTGTTATCTTCCAGGTAAATACCTTCATTTGTCACTTTCTAACAACAAAGAGCATTACAGACGATCAGACATCAATTAGCTTGAATTTTGTCTGATATAGCATTTACTTTCAATGAAGCTTTTACTGTCTGCATCTGGAATGGTTTTCCAATGGAATTTAACACAATATGCACTTGAAAAGTTATAGGAATTACCTATTACAAAAGACAAAACCAACCACCAAAATTGAGCATGAAGTACAGACAATTAGATTTGAGTCCCTTATGTTCTGAATGGCATGTATGAATTGTCTTAAAATTATCTGACAGTAAAAACTTTTATAGGCTAAAAGTGCTTTTCTGAGGAGAAAGCTTCCATATACCAAATATAAGGCAAAATGGTGTAGTGCAAAGAACTCCAGAGGGGTACTTAGGAGACTTGGAATCTAGTCCCTATTCTGTTATTAACTAGCTTTGTAATCTTTGACACATTGTGCCTATCTTAGCCAGTTTTCCCTTCCCTTATTTAGACCAGAGGATTCCTCTTAACCTCCTAGATTGAAAAATCTTCTGTTTGCTGCTAAAAACATCATTCTGTAATAGTCTGAGGGAAAAATCCCATGGGGGGGGGAGATTAAGAATCACAAAACTGCAAGGAATCTCACAAGATTATGGAGTCTAGCCAATTGCCCTTAGGAAGAAAGTAATAATTGATACTATTTTGCAGATTAAATTATTTCTTGAATATCTTTTTTCTCCAAGTCAACAAATAATCATATTTACTTTGGAGAAGGTATGTATGAATCAACTTGTGCCCATTCATTTTTAAATGAGAAGATTAATCCAGAAACCAATGTAATTTCCTCAATTTGTCCTCTTATGCAAGAAGAAAAATAAATTAAAAGTTTTCTGATATTAGTAGATTTTAAACTACTTTTTAGGAGAAAAGAATTGCCTAGCAGTTGGTAAAGTCAATTTTTAAAATTATATGCTTTGGAAAAAGAAAACTGTTAACTGTTTGATGCAATGATGTTAGCTTATTTCTACCATTCACATGTGATTTATTTATATTAACATATCCAAGTTTCATCTTACTTTAGACTATAGAATTAAACAATATGATATAAGTAACCCAAAAACTGTTGAAAATCTGTGATTCATAATGACTCAGATTGAAAGAAATGAATCTTAATAGAATTATTTTAATTTTACTAGTTTTTGCACTGTTACAAGAACTCTGTGATCATTTAATCATAATCATATATAAGCCTGGGATTCTCACTTCCTTGTATGATCAAGTCATGACCATTTGACCTCTCATCTAAAATTACTATCATAAAGCAAACCAGCTGTTATTGGTCTTTCAAAACAACATTTGTCTGTATTGTCTATGTAAATATCTAAATAGTGCCTAGAATAAGAATATGAACTTTTCATGGCAAGAATATGCTTGCAATTAGGGTTCCTATTATAAACACTTATTTGACCTTTATCTTTATCCTTCTATGTATCTCCAATGTAATGCTTCTTGTGGTTAATTATTGAAAAGTTCTGTTCATAGTTCACAGAACTTTTTTGTTTTAATTATTTATTTTTAGTTTTCAACATTCACTTCCATAAGATTTTGAGTTCAAAATTTTCTCTTCTTTTCCCCTCCCCAATATGGCATGCAATCTGATATTTACACATACTTACATATATAATATTAAACATTTTCACATTAGTCATGATGTGAAGAAGAATTAGAACTAATGGGAAGAACCATGAGAAAGAAGAAACAAAACAACAAAGAAAAGGACAGCAAAAAGTACACTTCCATCTGCATTTAGACTCCAAAGTTTTTTCTCTGGATGTGGATAGCATTTTCCATCATGAATCCTTTGGAGTTGTCTTAGATCCTTGCATTCCTGAATAAGAGATAAATCTATCAAAGTCAGTCATTGCACAGTGTGACTGTTACTATGTATAATGTTCTCCCGGTTCTGCACATTTCACTCAAGATCAGTTCATATAAGTCTTTCCAGGTTTTTCTGCAGTCTACATGCTCATCATTTCTTATAGCACAATAGTATTCCATTACATTCATATACCATCATATGAATATACATGTAGCTATTCCCCACTTGATGGACTTCCCTTAATTTCCAGTTCTTGGCCACCACATAAAAGAGCTGCTATAAATATTTTTGTACATATAGGTCCTTTCTCCATTTTTATTATCTCTTTGGGATATAGACCAAAGAGTGGTATTGCTGGGTCAAAGGGTATGTACAGTTTTACAATCCTTTGGGCATAGTTCCAAATTGCTCCCCAGAATGGTTGGATCAGTTCAAAACTCCACCAACAATGTATTAGTATTCCAATTTTCCAATATCTTCTCCAGCATTTATCATTTTACTGTTTTGTAATTTCAGCCAATCTGATAGGTGTGATGTGGTGCCTCAGTTGTTTTGATTTACTTTTCTCTAATCAATAGTGATTTAGAGTATTTTATAACATGAGTATAGATAGCTTTAATTTCTTCCCCTGACAACTGCATGTTCATATCCTTTGCTCAATTATCAGTTGGGGAATGGCTTGTATTATTATAATTTCAACTCGGTTCCCAATATGTTTTAGAAGTGAGGCCTTTATCAGAGATACTGACTGTAAAAATTCTTTCCCAGCTTTCTGTTTTCTTTCTAATCTTGGTTGCATTGGCTTTGTTTGTGCTAAAACTTTTCAATTTAATGTAATTTAAATCACCCATTTTACATTTCATAATGTTCTCTCTTGTTTGGTCATAAATTCTTCTCAGATCTGACAAATAAACTATTCCTTGCTTTTCCAATTTGTTTATAGTATCAGTCTAATCATGTACCCTTTTTGACTTTATCTTGGTATAGGGTTTAAGATGTTGCTCTATGCTTAGTTTCTATCATACTATTTTCCAGTTTATCAGCAGTTTTTGTCAAATAGTGAGTTCTATTATGGGAAGCTAGAGTCTTTGGATTTATCAAATAGTAGATTACTACAGCTGTTTGTAGTATAATAGTACAACTATTGTGTCTTGTGTATGTAACCTATTTCACTGATCTACCACTCTATTTCTTAGCCAGTACCAAGTAAATTTGATGATTGCTACTTTATAATACAATTTAAGACATGGTAAAGCTAGGGCACCTTCCCTAGCATTTCTTTTCATTAATTTCCTTGACATTCTTGATCTTTTTTTTCTTCCAGATGAATTTTGTTATTGCTTTTTCTAGCTCTATAAAATAAATTTTTGGTAGTTTGACTGGTATGGCACTGAATAAGTAAATTAATTTAGCTAGAATTGTCATTTTTGTTATATTAGCTTGTGCTACCCATGAGCAGTTGATATTTTCCTAATTATTTATATCTGACTTTATTTGTATGAAAAGTATTTTGTAATTTTGTTCATATATTTCCTGGGTTTGTTTTGGCAAGTAGACTCTCAAATATTTTATAATATCTACAATAACTTTAAATGGAATTTCTCTTTCTAGCTCTTACTGTTGGACTTTATCATATATATCTATATATATATATGCCAATGATTTATCTGGGTTTATTTTATAGCCTTCAACTTTGCTAAATTTCTTTATTTTTTCAAGTAGTTTTTTAAAATTTATTCTCTAAGCATACTATTGTATCATCTGCAAAGAGTGATAGCTATGTTTCTTCTTTGCCTTGTCTAATGCCTTAAATTTATTTTTCTTCTCATTGCTAAAGCTAACATTTCTAATCCAATATTGAATAACAGTGGTGATAATGGAGAGCCTTGTTTCACCCATGATTTTATCGGAACTGCTTCTAGCTTATCTCCATTATATATAATGCTTGTTGATGGTTTTAGATAGATGCCACCTATCATTTTAAAGAAGACTTCTTTTATTCCTATGCTCTTTAGGGTTTTTAATAGGAATGAGTATTGTATTTTGTCAAATGCTTTTTCTGCATCTATTGAGATTATCATATAATTTGTTAGTTTTGTTCTTCATATGGTCAATTATACATGTAACTTTCCTAATATTGAACCCCTGCATTCCTGGTATAATTCCTACTTGGCCATAGTGTATTATCCTCAAGAGAGGTTGCTGTAGTGTCTTTGCTAATATTTTATTTACATTTTTTACATCTATATTCATTAGAGAAATTGGTCTATATTTTTTCCCCTCTGTATTGGCTCTTCACAGTTTATGTATCAGTACCATATTTGAATCATAAAAAAGAATTTGGTAGGTCTCCTTCTTTGCTTATTTTCCCAAATAGTTTATATAGTATTGAAATTAAATGTTATTTAAGTGTTTGATGGAATTCACTTGTAAATCCATCTGACCTTGGAGATTTTTTCTTAGGACATTTATTGCTGACTTGTTTAATTTCTCTTTCTGAAATGAAAGTATTTTATTTCCTCTTCTGTTAATCTGGGCAATTTATATTTTTGTTATTATTCATCCATTTCATTAAAAATGTCAAATTTATTGACATACAGTTGGGCAAAATAGCTCCTAATAATTGTTTTGATTTCCTCTTCGTTGGTGGTGAGTTCAACGTTTTAATTTTTGATGCTGGTAATTCGGTTTTCTTTTTTCTTTTTTTTAATCAAATTAAACAATGTTTTATCTATTTTATTGTTTTTTTCCAAGAAATCCAGCTCTTTGCTTTATTTATAAGTTCTATGGTTTTATTATTTTAAATTTTATTAATCTCTCTTTGGTTTTCAAAATTTCTAATTTGGTATTTAATTTGGGATTTTTAATTTGTTCTTTTCCTAGCTTTTTTAGTTGCTTGCCCAATTCATGTAAGCATTTAGAGATAAAACATTTCCCCTAAGAACCACTTTTGCTGCATCCCATAAGTTTTGGCATGTTGTCTCACTATTGTCATTCTCTTGGATGAAGTTATTGATTGTTTCTATGATTTGGTGTTTGACTCGCGCATTCTTTAGGATGAGATTATTTAGTTTCAAATTAATTTTAATCTATCTTTCCATAGCCCTTTATCATATGTAATTTTTATTTTATCATTATCTGAAAAGTATGCATTTAATATTTTTTCTTTTCTGCATGGGATTGTGAATTTTTCATGCCCTAATACATGTTCAATTTTTTTGAAGGTGCCATGTACCACCAAGAAAAAGGTATATTCTTTTTTATCCCTATTTAATTTTCTCCAGAGGTCTACCATATCTAACTTTTATAAAGTTCTATTCATCTCTCTAACTTCTTTCTTGTTTATTTTGTAGTTAGGTTTATCTAGTTCTGAGAGGGGGAGTTTGAGGTACCCCACTACTATTGCTTTGTTATCTATTTCTTCCTGTAGCTCCCTTAACTTCTAAGAATTTGGATGCTATACCACTTGGTGTATATGTGTTTAGTAATGACATATGGTACCTTTTTAGCAGTATGTAGTTAACTTCCTTGTCTCTTTTAGTTAGATCTATTTTTGCTTTTGTTTTATCTGATATCAGGATTGTTACCCCCTTTTTTAAACTTCATATTCTTTTCTAGCCTTTTACCTTTACTTTATGTGTATCCTTCTGCTTCAAATGTGTTTCTTGTAAACAATATATTGTAGGATTATGGTCTTAATCCACTCTGCCATTCACTTCCATTTTATAGGAGAAATCAGTCCCTTCACATTCACAGTTGTGATTACTCTTGTGTATTTCTCTTCATCCTATTCTCCCTTGTTTATGCTTTTCTCTCTCCTTTCTTCCCTTTACTCCTCACTAGAGTTTAGCTTTAGACCACCCCCTTGCTCAGTCTCCCCTCCCTTCTATTCACCCCCTCCCTTTTCTTTCCCCTTTCCTCTCTTCCTATAGGGTAAGTTAGATTTCTTTACCTAACTGATTATGTTATTCCCTCTTTGAGAAAAATATGATGAGAGTAAGATTCAAATAATTTTCATCCCCCTCCCTTCTTTCCCTCTACTGAAATTGGTATTATGCCTTTTTATGTGATGTAATTTACCTTTGTCTGCCTCCCCTTTTCCTCTTCTCCTGGTACAATTCCTTTTCAGCACTTAATTAGGTTTTTATCATCACATCAAAGTCAACTTATACCCATGTTCTCTGCCTATGTATACAGCTTTTAAATATTGTAATAAAGATACAGTTCTCAAGAGTTACAAGTGTCATCTTCCCTTGTAAGGATGCAAACAATTTTCCCTTATTAATAACATGTTGCTGTCTTTTTATTTTCTGTTTCCCTTTTTATGCCTCTCTTAAGTCTTATATTTAGAGATCAAATTTTCTGTTGAACTCTGGTTTTTCATCAGGCAGGTTTGGAAGTCCTTTATTTCATTGAATCTTTACATGCTCCCCTGAAAGATTATGCTCATTTTTTCTGGGTAGTTGATCCTTGGTTGTAATCCAAGCTCCTTTGCCTTATGGAATATCATCTTTCACACCCTCCAGTCTTTTAATGTAGAAGTCACAAGGTCCTGCATAATCCTTACTGTGGTTCCATGATATTTATATTCTTTCTTTCTGGCTGCTTATAGTCTTTTCTCTTTGACCTGGTAATTTTGGAATTTGGCTACAATATTCCTTGGCATTTTAAATTTGGGATCTCTTTCAAGAGGTGATCTGTGAATTCTTTCGATGACTATGTTACCTTCTTATTCTAAAACTTCAGGTCAGTTTTCCTTGATGATTTCCTGAAAGATGCTGTCTAGGCTCTTTTTAATCATGGTTTTTAGGTAGATCAATAATTTTAAAATTGTCTCTCCTGGATCTGTTTTCCAGGTCAGTTCTTTTATGAATGAGGTATTTTCTGTTTTCTTCTATTTTTCTATTCTTTTGATCCTGTTTTACTGATTCTAATTTTTAATGAATTGTTTTCTTCTATTATATTTTGTACCTCTTTTTCTATTGGGTGCATTTTACTTTTTAAGGAGTTCTTCTCTTTAGTGTGTTTTTGTGCCTCCTTTTCCATTTGGCCAATTTTATGTTTTAGGGACTTGGGCTTTTTTTTAGTGTACTTTTTTCTCATTTGGCCAGTTGTGTTTTTTAAGTACTTGTTTTCCTCAGTGTATTTTTTCCATTTAGCCAATTGTATTTTTTAAAGCAATTGGGGTTAAGTAACTTGCTCAGTGTTACATGGCCAGGTGTTTCTGGGTGGGTGCTAAGTGTCTGAGCCCAGATTCAATCGCAGGTCATCCCAACTCTGGGGCCGGTGCTCTTACTCACTGTGCTACCTGGCCACCCCAAGCCAATTTTATTTTTAAGGACTTGTTTTCTACAGTCATTTTTGTCCTTTCTTTTGCAAGCTTTTAACTCTCTCTTGCATACCTCTCATTTTTTTTCCCAATTTTTCTTCTACCTTTCTTATATGACTTTTAAAATATTTCTTGAGCTCTTCCAAGAAGATTGTTTTGGGCTTGAGACCATTTCATATTCCCCTTTGAATTTTCAGATGTGGGTATATTGATAACATTGTCCTCTCCTGAATTTGTGTTCCCTGTCCCCATAATAAGAATCTATGGTCATTGTCCATTTCTTCATTTTGTTCATGATGTTTGCGTATTTTCCGACTTTTAAGGTCACACTCTCCTGCTGGAGCACAGAAGGCACTGACCTAAGCTTCTTGTGTTGGGAATCCCAGACCTAGTTACTGGTTTTGTGTGCTATGGTCTCAGGTGCTTGCAGTTGGAGCTGTAGGGGTCTGACAGCTTACCTGGTGCTGAGCTATGGTCAGCAACACTGGAGCTCTTGGGGTTGGGGTGGGGAGTCTGGCCTGTGGGGGATATCTGCTCACCTAGGCTTCTTTAAAGCACTCTAATATATGACTACTGAAGGATGCCTGCCAGCCTGGAGCTGTATCTTCTGGAGTTGTGCTGAAGCACTTTTGGAGATTTGGCTGCTGAAGAATGCCAGTGCATGAGGTGGTTTTCTGAGCTGACATCTAGCATTTCCCCTGACTGTGCTGAGGCACTTGGGGGTCTTGGTGTTAGTTCTTGCCTGCTCCACCACCCTGGGGCTCAGAATCTTCCTCTGGTTTGCTGAGGTAGGGCTTACTGCAGACTTTCTGGTATGCCTCCTGCCTTGTACTGTTCCCTCTCCTCAGAGTGAGAGGAATTTTTCCCATTCATCTCCCAAGCTCCCTGGGCTACAAGACTGCTGCACCCTCTTTTGGTTGGTTCAACTGTTCCAGAGTTTATTATTGGGGTGATATTTTTGGGCCATTTTGGCTCCTGTAAACAGAAAAAAAATCTATGGGGGCAGCCAGGTGGCACAGTGAGTAAGAGCACCCGCCCCAGAGTCGGGAGACCTGGGATCGGTTCCAGGCTCAGATACTTAACACCCACCCAAAAAATAACTGGTCGTGTAACCTTGAGCAAGTTACTTAACCCCAATTGCTTAGGGGAGGCCAGTTTGCGCGGTGAGGAAGATTGCCACCCCTAGCATTGGGAGATATGGGATTGGTTCTGGCCTCAGATACTTGGCACCCACACAAAAATAACTTGCCGTGGAGCCTTGAGCAAGTTACTTAACCTCTATTGCTTTAAAAAAGAAAAAAAATCTATGGAACTTTCTAAGGAAGAGGTATATTATAAATAATATAGCAACTTACATGAATTTAGTGCTTTAAGATTGTAAAGTATTTTCATAAATATTTTCACTTCACAATAACTCTGGGAATTACCAAGCCTCTCTCCTGACTCTTCCATAATAGTGTCCTTTTTCCCCCTCCATCTCTTCCCCTCTTTTTTCTTTTCTCTTCTCTTTTTCCTCCTCCCTCCTCTCCCTTTCCCTTTTCCTGTTCTCTTCTTACCTTTCCTCTCCTTCTCTGTTGGCTAATTCTAATTTAACTCAGATCTTTGCAATAAGAAACTAGTGCTTTGGGAAGAATTAAACCAATGACCATGGTTCTAGGACTAATAAAGAACTGGTTCCTCAGGGCAGCTAGGTGGCATAATGAATAGAGTTCATATATAGACCTGAGTTCAAATCCAGCCTCAGACACTTAATACTTACTAGCCGTGTGACCTTGGACAAGTCACTTAACCCTAATTACCCTGCCTTCCCCCCTCCAAAAAAGAAAAAAAAAGAACAGGTTCCATCCTATACAGTAATACAATAAGATGTGTTTCAAAATAGTATATTTGGTCAAGGTGTTCAGGAAATCTTTGAAAAAACTAATTTGGAATATTCAGATTCTTTTGTTTGCTATTGGTCTGAATATAAGTAGATTGCATTTCTTTCTCCTCCCATAGACCAAGTTATGTATATACCCTGAATGTGGCCTGTGAAAAAGACTATTTTTTGGTATGCTCAAATAGATCTGGAATAGCATTGATTTGTGAGTTCTGTCCAATGATGCAGGTCAAAATCGATTCATTTCTGACTATCTAACATGACTATCATCCATATTCTATGGATAGTTTATTATAGGTCATTTACCCAGCATTACAGAAATCTTCTGTGCTTTCTTCTAGCATCTTTAGGGAATCAATGGACTACTCTTACCATCTCCTGTCATTCCTTACACTTGGCATGTGACTATACCTTTTTTTCCTTTTTATGTAATTCCAATATAATGTCTTTTATTTTGTTCTTCTTAAGAATTTCTTATTGAGTATATATTACAGAATGCTCATACCCACCATACACCTTTCCATGGACTTTTGTGGTATACTTTAGTTTCTTGGAAGCAGTTGGTGTTCTATTTCTCTCCTTCCTCTATTTCTGATTGTCTGAATTTTGACACTATGCCTTAGCTGCATCCATACTTTGGAACTGTACTCAGTGCCTTGGACTTTAATACCCAAGGACATTTCTCCACTCCCTTTGCCCCATTTCTCCCATTGTTGGCTTCCTCCCTGAAGCCTTCATTTTGGGGAGGTGCCCACCCAGAGTGGCCATCCTTCTTACTCTCTCATATCTGCTTTTGAGCCTCTGAACTTTACCACCCTCCTTTACAGCTCCCTACTCCTTAGCTCCCTTTTGTGTGTTGTCTTCCCCCATTAAAATGCAAACTCTATGATGGGAGGGATTGTCTTCCTTTTTTTGTCTCTATTGGTATCTCTAGTGCTTAAAGGGACAGTGCCTGACACATAGTAAACACTTAATAAATACAGGTTGATTTCCTATGTATCTTTTCCAGGTCTCATTGTCATATGGCAGCATCAATCAAATGTTCATGTAAAAAAAATATGGGCCTTAGCTTTTGTTGAAAGCTCAGGGTCAGTAAAAGTGCTTTGCAATTTTTGAAAAGTAATCTTGACTACTCTTTTCCTTTCTGACTCTGGGATCAGCACAGTGTTTATTTATAGTGATTCTTCCAGATATAAAATTGGATAAACTTTATGGGATTCCCATTCAGATGCATGTTGTAATCTAAGCAATATACATCCTTCATCTATTTGGTCTTCCACATGCAGATGGGCAGGTCAAATTTATTTCATCACTAATTTCTTCCAGGAAATTTTACCTTGACTTAGGGCTTGATGTAAATAACACATTGTCTTCACAATTCAGATCCAGAAGGTAACCTTTTTTCAGTGTTTGCTCTGCACCAAATCTCCTCCATCATAGTGTAGAAAACTTTCAGAAAACTGACATTTCCCAGGTTTATGCCTTGCCTTATATTTATTATCAGAGTTATTGGGGCAGTTTATTTTTGTTGTTACATATTCCAAGGAATCCTGAATGATCTTGATCTATGGATGGAGTAATTTTCATTAAATGTCTTTATTGCTTTTCCTTTAAAGATATTTCCTTCTAGGGATTTTTTGGGGGTGAATTATATATGCAAACTAATTTAGTAATTGTATAAATGTGAGTTATTATCATTGTCATCATTATCATAATGATATTTTTTATTATTATTCTCCACTTGGAAGATTGTGTGACATTGTGGAAAGAATACCAGCTCTACTGCCAGAGGAAATGAAGAAAATTCTATACATGATATCTACTACTTTTTGACTTTGGGCAAATCACTTAAGTTCCTTGGGTGTCAGTTTCCTAATACATAAAATTATAGGGTGGGCTATGTGGAATGTTCAGGGAAGACCAGCACCTCTGGTGAGAGGGCTTGCTGAGTTCTTTTAGTGTTGCTCACCCATGTTTGGTGTCCACCCATTACTCAACTCTCACCTGTGGCTCCAAGAAATTGTAGCCACACCCCAGTGAAACCATCTCAGCAGATGGTCTAAAACAAGTTGAGGCTAACTGATGGGCCTCAAACTTGTCAGCAAGTTAGGGAGATGTCTACCCCAAGCATGTGAAAACTTCCTCTGGTGAAAAGGATGGATGAGAGCAATTTCTTCCAATGGCTATGAAGATAACAGAAGTTGGTGCTATGGATCACTTAGAACTTGGTCAGACATTGAAGACATCAAAGTCATTGACTGAACTCCAGGCAATTGCCAGTCATTTTGAATTTTGTCTTGCCACTGGACTTTGATGACTCTGGGAGAAAGGAATGAGGCTGACAACTTTGCACAACTTTGTCTCACCTAAATCCAATTTATGTGTGAGTTGAGGCATCACCCATACTAATTTGTTTTATTAATTTATTATTTCAATATGCAATAATTTTATTATTTTACCCATCTTGAAGTCCTGTGGTTCTGGGTGAGTTATATAGGAGTTGGGTGGCAAATGTGAATACATTGGGACTTGTAGTCATAACCCAGGGCATAGGTTCATCTCACTGGACTGAAGTAGCAGTGGGGTTCAGTAGCTCCCTGTCTGAGCACCTTTTTCAGAAGACTGTGCTGCTTACCTCCTGGTGCGAGGAAGGGGCTAGAGAAGGTGCCCTAAAAATTGTCTGCTTCAAGGATTCCACCTTGCAGCTAAAACATACAAAAATGTACAAGAAGTTTTACCAAGATGATTCTACTCAACATTGGTACACAGAATGCACACATGCTCATGGATAACATAAAATCCAGCAGACCTGAAAGACAAACAGCTCTTTGTGAGAGAACTAAGAAGGTCTGATATTCAAATAGCAGTCCTGAATGAAACAAAGCTGGCCAGTGAAGGGCAGTTCACCACAGTGAGAGCTGGATACATATTTTTTTTTCTGGAGTGGCTGCTATGATGACGTGTGCCATGAAGCTGGTACAGATTTTGCAATAAAATATAATCTTGTCAGTAAGATTGTATACCTCCTAAAAGGAATGAATGACAGGATTGTGACAATGCAAACACTACTTGCAGGAAACTGCCCCGCCACCATCATCAGTGTGTATACTCTCACCACAACAAACCCTGATGAGGTTAAAGAAAAAAATTAGGAAGAGCTGGAAGCCATCATCATCAATATGCCAAAAGAGGACAAGTTCGTAATTTTGGGTCAACTCCAGAGTATACACAAATTATCAGACATGACAGGAAGTTCTTGGAAGGAATTAAGTCAGAAAAAGCAACAGTCAGTTTCTACTAAAGACTTGTGTGTCTCATGACCTTCTCATCACCAACACTGCATTCCATTTACCTACAGTAAAATTTACCTACAGTAAAAAAGCAGTAAAATTTTGTGAATTCACCTTCACAGCAAGCATTGGAATTTAGTAGACTACATCACTGTAAGGAAAAGAGAAAAAGAGGATATGAGAGTGAGAGGTGATGTGTGGTACAGAGTGCTGCACTAATCACAGACTTATTCTCTCCAAGGTAAACATTCGTGTTCAACAAAAATGGAAGCTCCAAAGCTAGATGACTATCAGCAACCTCAACATTAATAGAGCACTTCTCCTGCAGGTGAATGGTTTATTGCTGACCTGTTGAGAAAACTGAGTCCACACACAGTAATAGTGGAATAGAAAAGAAGCAGGAAGCTTTCAGAGATTTGGTGTACAGCACTGCATTTGCTCATCTGGTCCAGAACACTTGCAGACATCAGGATTGGATTGATGAAAATGATGAGTTGATTCAGAAGCCACTAAACAACAAAAAAAGAGAAACCCACAGGGTTTACCACAGTACAATTTATCTGTCTCTGAGAAGGCAGCATTAAACTCCATCAAAAGTGAAGCTTAGAGAGATGCACAATTGTTGGCTCAGTAAGAAGGTAGATGAAATTCAGTTTTACACAGATAGCAATAGTTCTGGAACTCCTGAAGAGTTTGTATTTCACCTCAGCTCTGCACTGTCCTTCTCATGGTAGATGTATAATGCCAATTCAGCCCCATATTCATGTCAGTTTTCATTTGCTTTCAAGAACTCTGGAGGAACTGACAAGGAGGGAATCCTGAAGTGCAACTGGTACTGATGAAGGACTCTAGATCTCTAGACCTCTTGAATTCACAAGATTGTCTCCAAACTTAATGTTCATTTGCCTAGGTTCAAGAAAAGGAACACAAAGCAGAAGCCAGAGGTAGAGACTCAATCCTGAGAACCAATGTGCAGCTAAGGGTATTGAGGTGATCCCTTTGTCCACCCTTCACAGGAAATTGCTGAGTCATATGATGCCACCAGATGGGTCAACGAAGAAAGTTAGGGACCCTTTTTAAATGTCCATTAAATCATTCATTTCTGTTCAGTAGCCACTTCATCATTCACAAAGCTCCTTTGACTTTAAGGGCTGTAAATGTTGATGTAAATCTAATTTATGCTAACCTACTCTCCAGATTTCTCAGAAATTTTATAAGAATTTACTTACTACAGAAATTAAGATCCCTGGGTTTACTGAACACTAAGCTACTTTGTTATATTACTTATGGGTTTTGTTTACCTACTTCATTAAGTTGATCAGTTTTTCTATTCTTTTAGCTAGCATCAAATACTTCCAGTGCTAATTCCTTATACTTCAATATCTGGTCCTTTTAGAACCATTTCATTCCTCCTTCCCCCACCAAAATATTTCACTCAAGATTCTTCACCATTTGTTTTTTCAGATTAATCACCCCCCTAATTTAATAATATAAATCCATTATTTTGATGGGTATGGCAATATATTTATAAGTTAATTTATATAGTAATATCATGTTTATTATATTGGCATACACAACTGTAAATAATACATTTCCAATTATTTGTCTTCTTTTATTTTTATAAAGAGTATTTTTTTAAAATTTTTGTTCATGTCCTAGTGTGTCTTGGTAGGTTAACTGCTGGGTATTCTGAATATGTTATAGTTATCTCAATTGGAATAATCATCTTTTGGAGCTAAGATCAAGCTGAGAAATCTTACTTTTGTTTCAAAATCAGGTGCTATTGTAAAATAGTAAGCCTCATTTTCTTACATGACTCATAAACTGCCTCAGAAATGAACTCTTCAGTTGGAATAGCAGAAATGTTGCATTTAACAACAACATCATTTGAATAAGCAAATAACCTCCATAATTCTTAAAAAGCACATTAGTCATTGGAATGTTTTGGTTCCAGTGTGTTTACTTTGAAAAAACAGTTTCATTAAAATTAAATTTAAACAAACTTTACAATGTACTGACTATGCACAGAACACTCTCAGTGCTGTGGGAGATAGAGAGGTTAGACAAAACATAATCCTCCATAGAGTTCTACTCTGATAGATCATCATGGCATGAGATAATTCTGGACTCTTGAAGAATTTCCAAGTAGAACACATGTTTATGAAGATTCTGCCCTTTTGGAAAGGCTTCAGATATGGTCCTCCTGTGAGGATGGTCCAGAAATACCTTGGTAAAAATGGATCTGGAAGAAGGAATGAGAGAAACCAAAGCCTTGTGGACTAAACTGAAACCTCAATTCTTCATATGAAGATTAATTATTCAATGAAACAATTTGGAGACACTAGTCAAAGGAAACAACTGAATAATAATATAAAAAGGAAACAGATCCTTTTTTGACAGGAAACATTATTGATGTGGATTTAATTCCTGAATTATATAAGACCACCAACTTATTCAGGCAAAAATTAAAATTTATACAAAAGATGATAAAAGACACAAGTGAGAAAAATATATAACACATAATTAAATCACTTTAGATTTTATTGATGATAAAAATGAATATGAATGGAATAAAGAACATAGACATAGACTAATTATTTCATATGCTGTAAACCAATATAAGTCATTTGACTTGCCTTAAATAAAACTTAATCCTTCAAAAGGTGGCAGAATTAACAAAAGAGAGTTCTGCATTAAGTCTCACTAACAGAAAGAAACATATTGCTGGTGAGAAAATGATGGGGATATTCAGGGGAAGGTGATCATTACCTCCCAGATTTTGGATTCTAAGAGGAGAAGAAAGCAGAACATACTCTGACATGTTCCCTAGACTTGGGGAACATTTGGAATTTCAAAGATTCAGGAGAAGTATAAATGTGATCCCATTGTATCAGGGAAGTCATACCAGAAAGAATGTAAAACTTTCAAGAAAGAAATACAGGAGACACAAATAGAAAAAAAAATACCAGTGAGTAGGAAAAATTGGAATTTTCTGAAGAGACATGAAGATACATGAGAACTCATTAACCAACTTAGATTTTTAAAGGATATATATATATATATATAGATATCAAATATTCAAAGACCAATTAATTCCAATAGTGCCTACTTAATCTCTAAAAAATGAGGAAGAATGGATATAACAAAATTCCTTCCATGAACAAAATATCATCCTGATGACTAAGAAAGGGGAAGATAAAGTAGAGAAAGAATACATTAGATTTATATATCTAATGAATATTTATTCAAAATATTGAGTTAAATATAAGTAATGAATCTACAGTCATTAATAAGAACAATAAAAATTAAATGATTGTATCAATGAATATAGAAAACACTTGAAAAAGTACAAAACTTATTCATGCTAACAAACATAAAAAATCATGGTAATAAATGTACCTTTCATTAATGTGATAAATGGTAGCTATTCAAAACCAGAGCTAACATCTATAATAGAGGAAAATTAGAAAACTTTCTAATATGATAAGGAGGGAATCAAGCATGTTCTTTGTCACCACTGTCATTTTATATAGTTCCAGAAATACTATCTGTGGCAATAAAATAAGAAAAATAGGTTGAAGAAGTAAGAATAAGTAAAGAGGGAAAAAGTAATCTCTTTTTGCAGATAATATCATGAGTTACTTATAAAAACCTAGAGAATCAGCTAAAAATAATTTAATGAAATATAGAAAAACTTCAATAAAGTAGTAGGAAATGAAGTAAACCCACAAAAGTAATTAGCCATTTTGTGCATTACCAACAAAGTGGCACAAAGAGACTCAAAAAGAATTTTCATCCAAACGACTACAGCATCTATAAACTCTGTGGGAGTCTGTTTACATAGAAATACATACTAAAAGCTAGAATTCATTGAACTTTGAATTTTTAAAAGTGCTTTCTACTCTCATTCGATGCCCCAAAATATCTATGAGGTATATGCTTTTACTTTTTCCTTTTTTTTTATTAATTCTTTAATTTATTAATTTGTTTGTTTCCTTTTAATTTACAGGATTCAATTCCACAATTCCTTGAATTTCACATTTTGTCCCCCTCCTTCCCCTCCCCCCCATGGCGTCTTATAATCAAGTATAGGATCTGTAAATACTTTCACATTATACAATGGTCAGGTTATAAGGATGGATTGTACCAGCTGGGATGAAAAATGGTATAGAGGACATAAAATCAAATAAGAGAACAAAAAAGATCAGGTATTTTGCTTCCACCTGGATATAAATTTAGTTCTTTCTCTGGATGCACATTTTTCTCTCCATCATGCGTCTTTTGGGATTGACTTATATCCCTGCATTGTTGAGAAGAGTCCAGTCTATCAAAGTTGGTCATCACACATATGTTGTGTCCGTAATTGTGTACAAATTCCTCCTGGTTCTACTCTTCTCACTCAGCATCAGTTCTTTTAAGCCTCTCCAGGTAAATATGAAGACCGCCTGCTCCCTGTTTCTTATAGCGCAATAATATTCCATAACATGCATATACCACAACTTGTTCAGCCATTCCCCAATTGATGGACACCCCCTTAATTTCCAATTCTTTGCCACAACAAAAAGAGCTGCTATAAACATTTTTGTACATATGGGTCTTTCTCCCATTTCTATGATCTCTTTGGGATATAACCCTAGGAGTGGTATTGCTGGATCAAAGGGTATGAAAGTATTTATAGCCCTTTGGGCATAGTTCCAGATTGCTCTCCAGAAAGGCTGGATCAGTTCACAGCTCCACCAACAATGCATTAGTGTTCCAGTTTGCCCACATCCTCTCCAGCATTTGTCATTTTCCTGTTTTGTCATCTTAGCCAATCTGACTGGTGAGATGTGGTACCTCAGAGTTGTTTTGATTTGCATTTCTCTAATCAATAGTGAATTAGAGCATTTCTTCATGTGCTTATAGATAGCTTTAATTTCTTTCTCTGAAAACTGCCTGTTCATATCCTTTGACCATTTATCAATTGGGGAATGACTTGTATTCTTATAAATTTGACTCAGTTCTCTGTATATTTTAGAGATGAGTCCTTTGTCAGAAACATAGGTTGTAAAGATTCTTTCCCAATTTCCCACCTCCCTCTTAATCTTGGTTACATTGACTTTATTTGTACAGAAACTTTTCAATTTCATGTAGTCAAAATTATCCATTTTACATTTTATAATGTTCTCTAATTCCTGTTTTGTCATAAAGTCATTCCCTCTCCACAAGTCTGATAGGTAAACTATTCCTTGTTTTAGCAGACTGCTTACAGTATAAACCTTTATACCTAGATCATGAACCCATTTAGACTTGATTTTGGTATATGGTGTTAGATAATGGTCTATGTCCAGTTTCTGCCATACTATATTCCAGTTTTCCCAGCAGTTTTTGTCAAATAGTGAGTTCTTATCCCCAAAACCAGGGTCTGGGGGTTTATCAAACAATACATTACTGTAGCCATTGACTTCTGAATCTCGTGTGCCTAATCTATTCCATTGATCCACTCCTCTATTCCTAAGTCAGTACCAAGTAGTTTTGATGACTGCTGCTTTATAGTACAGATTGAAATCTGGTAAAGCTAGTCCACCTTCCCTAGCATTTTTTTCATTAATTCCCTTGATATTCTGGACCGTTTATTCTTCCAGATGAATTTTGTTACTATTTTTTCTAACTCTATGAAGTAGTTTTTTGGTAAATTAATTGGTATGGCACAAAATATATAATTTAATTTAGGTAAAATTGTCATTTTTATTATATTAGCTGGACCCATCCATGAGCAATTGATATTTTTCCAATTAGTTAGATCTGACTTTATTTGTGTGAAAAGTGTTTTGTAGTTATGATCATACAGGTCCTGGGTTTGTTTTGGCAGGTAGATTCCCAAATATTTTATAATGTCTACAGTAACTTTAAATGGGATTTCTCTTTCTACTTCTTGCTGTTGAATTTCATTGGAAATATATAGGAATGCCGAGGATTTATGTGGGTTTATTTTATATCCTGCAACTTTGCCAAATGTATTTATTGTCTCAAGCAGTTTTTTACTTGATTCTCTAGGATTCTCTAAGTATATCATCATATCATCTGTGAAGAGTGATAGCTTGGTCTCTTCTTTGCCTAACTTGATTCCTTTGATTTCTTTTTCTTCTCTAATTGCTACTGCTAACATTTCTAGTACCAGATTGAATAAGAGGGGTGATAGTGGACACCCTTGTTTCACCCCTGATCTTATGGGAAATGCTTCCAGTTTCTCCCCATTACATATAATACTTGCTGATGGCTTTAAATAGATGCTACCTATTATTTTAAGGAAGGCTCCATTTATTCCTATACTTTCTAATGTTTTTAATAGGAATGGATGTTGTATTTTGTCAAAAGCCTTTTCTGCATCTATTGAGATGATCATGTGGTTTCTGCTAGTTTTATTGTTGATATGCTCAATTATACTGATGGTTTTCCTAATATTAAACCATCCTTGCATTCCTGGAATAAATCCTACCTGATCAAAGTGTATTATTTTTGAGATAAGTTGCTGTAGTCTTTTGGCTAGTATTTTATTTAGAATTTTTGCATCTATATTCATGAGGAAGACTGGTCTATAATTTTCTTTCTCTGTTTTATCTCTTCCTGATTTAGGTATCAGTACCATATTTGTGTCATAAAAAGAATTTGGTAGGACTCCTTCACTAATTTTCCCAAATAATTTGTAGAGTATTGGAATCAATTGTTCTTTAAATGTTTGATAGAATTCACTAGTGAATCCATCTGGCCCTGGAGATTTTTTCCTAGGGAGGTGACTGATGGCTTGTTCAATTTCTTTTTCTGAGATGGGATTATTTAAGTAATTTACTTCCTCTTCAGTTAACCTGGGCAACTTGTATGTTTCTAAATATTCATCCATTTCCCTAAGATTGTCAAATTTATGTGCATACAATTGGGAAAAATAATTCCTAATTATTGTTTTGATTTCCTCTTCATTGGAGGTAGATTCACCCTTTTCATTTTTGATACTCATAATTTGGTTTTCTTCTTTCTTTTTTTTTTATCATATTGACTAAGGGTCTATCAATTTTGTTGGTTTTTTCATAAAATCAGCTCTTGGTTTTATTTATTAGTTCAATAGTTTTCTTGATTTCGATTTTATTAATCTCTCTTTTAGTCTTCAATATTTCTAGTTTAGTATTTAATTGGGGATTTTGAATTTGTTCTTTTTCTAGGTTTTTTAATTGCATGCCCAATTCGTTGAGCTCCCTTTCTTTAATTTAATCACGTATGCACTCAGGGATATAAAACTTCCCCTAAGAACTGCCTTTAATGTATCCTACAGATTTTGGTATGTTGTCTCATTATTATCATTCTCTTGAATGAAACTACTGATTGTTTCCATAATTTCTTGTTTGACCCACTCATTCTTTAGGATCAAATTGTTTAATTTCCAGTTAGTTTTTAGTCTGTCTTTCCCTGGCCCTTTATTGCATATAATTTTTATTGCATCATGATCTGAGAATGATGGGTTTAACATTTCTGCCTTACTGCATAGAATTGTGAGGTTTTTATGCCCTAGAACATGGTCAATTTTTTAATATGTGCCATGAACCTCTGAGAAGAAAGTATATTCCTTTTTATCCCCATTCAGCTTTCTCCAGAGATCTATCATACCTATCCTCTCTAAAATCCTGTTCACCTCCTTAACTTCTTTCTTGTTTATTTTGAGGTTGGATTTATCAAGTTCAGATAGGGTGAGATTAAGGTCTCTCACTAGTATAGTTTTGCTATCTATTTCTTCCTCTAATTCCTTTACCTTCACCTCTAGGAATTTGGATGCTACACCACTTGGTGCATATATGTTAAGTAGTGATATTGGTTTATTCTCGATGGTGCCTTTTAAAAGGATATAGTTTCCTTCCTTATCTCTTTTAATTAGGTCAATTTTTGCATTTGCTTTATCTGAGATAAGGATTTCTACCCCTGCTTTTTTTACTTTAGCTGAGGCATGATATATTTTACTCCAACCTTTTACCTTTACCTTGTGTGTATCCCTCTGTTTCAAATGTGTTTCTTGTAAACAGCATATTGTAGGATTATGATTTCTAATCCATTCTGCTATCCGTCTCCATTTTATAGGAGAGTTCATTCCATTCACATTTACAGTTATGATTGTTATCTGTTTCTTTCCCCTCATCCTATTCCTGCCCCTGTTAATGTTCGTATTTTCCCTCCCTTCTCCCTTCCCCCCCTTAATAGTTTTCCTTTTGACCACCACCTCCCTCAGTGTTCCCTTTTTTGGCCCCCCTCCCTTTTCCTCCCCTTTTCCTCTTACTACTTCCCTCCCTACAAACCACTCCCACCCTCCTTTTGTAACCCTTTCCCCCTGTAGGATATTGTTATACTTAATGAGGTATGCTATTTTTTCTTCGCATCAAGAATGACAGGAATAGATCTCATGCGAAGCTCCTCTCCCTCCCCTCTTTCCCTCTAAAATGATGTGTGTTCTCCTTGTTTACCTTTTTAAGTCACTGTTGCTTCTCGTAATTGGAGGTTGAATTTTCCATTGAGTTCTGGCTTTTTTATCAAGAAGGTCTGGAACTATGTTATATCATTGAATGACCATCTCTTTGCCTGGAAGAATATGCTCAGTCTTGCTGGGTATGTGATCCTTGGTTGTAATCCGAGCTGTTTTGTCTTCTTCCTGAAAATAGTATTCCACTGCCTCCGATCTTTCAGTGTGGAGGCTGACAAATCCTGTGCAATCCTCACTGTGGACCCTCGATATTTGAATTGTTTCTTTCTGGCCGCTTGAAGTATTTTCTCTTTTATCTGGTAGTTCTGGAGTTTGGCCACAACATTTCGAGGATATTTCAGTTTGGGATCTCTTACAGCAGGTGTCCGGTGGATTCTGTCGATTTCTATTTTCCCCTCAGGTTCTAGTATCTCAGGGCAGTTTTCCTTAACGAGCTCTTGGAGAATGTTGTCCAGGCTCATTTTTTCATCATAATTTTCTGGTAGGCCTATGATTCTCAGATTATCTCTCCTGGATCTGTTTTCCAGGTCAGTTATTTTTTCTTTGAGGTATTTTACCTCTTTTTCTAATTTTTCATTTTTGTTGTTTTGCTTGGCTAATTCTTGGTTCCTCATAGAGTTATTTGTTTCCATTTGGTTAATTCTGGTTTTTAGCAAATCATTTTCCTTGGTTAATTTTTGAAGCTCCTTTTCCATATCATACACTTTTCTTTTTAGAGAGATGTTTTCCTCATTATAATGTTTTTCAAATTCTGCTATTTTCGTTTTGAGAGAATGATTCATTTTGTCTTCTATCTCTCTCATTTTGCTTTCAAAGTTCCTTTTGATCTCATCTAGGAGAGCCTTCTGTGCTTGGGATCCATTCCCTGATGAAGTCTCAGCTATGGGTGTGGAGTCCACATTGTCTCCCTCTGAGGTTGGTTCCTCCCTCTGAGGATAGTAGGACTCCAGAGTCTTTGTCTTTGTAGTCTGCTTTCTACCCATTTTGAGGCAGTGTCCTAGCCACGCCCTTCCTCTAGGATCCCAAGCCTTTACTGTAGAGGGATTTGCCCTGGGGCATGAGTTACTATATTTTCAGGGTTAGAGGGGGGGTTTGGAGCAAGTGGGGTTCACTCTGTCATCCTTGTCTTTGGAGGTCCTGAAAGGGGCATTTTTTTTTTTTTAAGATTTCTGGGCTATGAAGTGGTACCCCAGGAGTGTTTGCTGTCCAGGACAGGGGCCCCTGTATTTGCTTCTTACCTTGCTCTTTCCAGTCCCAGCCCTTTGATGATAGGCCTGGTAGTGAACCTTGTGGTTGGTGGGAAGACTTGCCCTCCGAGTTGATCAGCCCCCTTCCAGGCCTGTATCCGCTGCCGCCACTGCTGCTGCAGCGCCGGGCCTTCCCAGGCTGCGCCCACCACGCTGCTGCCACCGGGCCTTCCCAGGCTGCGCCCCACTTTTTCCTTTTAAAGATGAGGAAACTAAGGCTGAGGTTAATTGATTTGCCCAGGATCACACAGCTAGTATGTGCCTCAGAAAGGATTTTAATTCAAGTCTTCCTAAGTCTAAATTCAGTGCTCTGTTTGCTATGCAATGTAGTAGCTGACCAAACAAAACACTATGTGAATAAAGAAAGACTTAAGTCATTGGAGATATATCAATTGGTTATAGTTGGGGTATGCCAATCAAATAAAAATTATGTTGCTAGCTAAATTGATTTATAAATTTGGTGCTATATCAAACTGCCAAAATGTAACTTTGTAGAACTAGAAAACATAATAGCAAAGTTCATATGGAGAAATAAAAGGTTGAGAATCTTAAGGGATGTGATAAAAAAAGGGTGGTTGGGGGGGGGAGAGAAGTTCAAGCACTATCTATCAGGCTAAAACAGCACTTTAAAGCAGTATTCACCAAACTATCTGGTATTAGATCAAAAAATGGAAAACTTATTTAGTGAAACATTAATATACACAATCCATAAATGGAAGGGAATAGAATAAGCATTTAAATAGCCTTTATAAGCACTGTGGGTAGCTAGGTGGCATAGTGCCAGTCTAGAGTGTTAGGCCAGAAATTAGGAAGGCTCATCTTCCTGAGTTCAAATCTGGCCTCAGCTGCTTACTAGGTGTGTGACCCTGGGAAAATCACTCAACCTTTTTTGCCTCAGTTTCTTTATCTGTAAAATGAGATGGAGAAGAAATGGCAAACCATTCCAGAATCTTTCCCAAGGTCACAAAGGGTTGGACATGACTAAAATAACTGAACAATAACAACAAAGCACTATGCCAAGAACTTTATAAATATTATCTTATTTGATCTGCACAATAATACTGCAAGGTAGGTGCTATCATTATCCCCATTTTACAGTTGAGAATACTGAGGCAAACAGAAGTCAGCTAACCAGCTAATATATGTCTGGGGCTGGAATTAAACTCAGGTCTTCCCAGTTCCAAGTTCAGTACTCTTTGCACTGCTCCCCCTAGCGGCCTCGTAGAAATGATAGATGGGATATCAAATTAGAAGACATGGAAACATTCAAGACTGAAATTCTGAAGGCCCCAAATTTGGCAGAATATTCATATGGAAAGCAGTAAGATGGAGTGGTATAGTACAAAGGATAGGGAACATCCCACCCAACTTAGATTTGAAAAATTGATAATTCTTGTTTTGATATTAATATTTGTTTTCAAATATATCTGTTTACCATCAAGTAAGCCTTCCATTTACATAATCACAGACCTAAAGAATTTGAAAAACAGAAGACATTTTAGTGACTGCTATTCTAACATGCAACATATGTTTCAAAGAAATCTTCTTCATAATATCCTGGAAAAGTGGTCATCCTGTTTGTGTTTGAAGACTCACTAGTGGGGGGAATCCCCAACACCTTTGGAAGGAGAACATTCCATTTTTGGATAGCTATAATTGTTAGGAAGTTTTCATTTATAACAACCTCAAATTTGCATCTTTTCATTCACGGTTTTGGTTCTCCTTTCTGATGCCAAACAGAAAAAAATAATGCCTCTTCTGCATGACAGGCTTTCAAATACTTGTCCACAGCCATCATGTTTTCTCTTAAGATCAGGGTAAACAGCTCTACTTCCTTTAATCAGCCCTCTTATGGCAACCATTCAAGACTCTTTGCCACTCTTCTTGTTTTCCCCTTGACACACTTTTTTTTTTGCCTTTTGGAGGTCAATTGGGGTTAAGTAACTTGCCCAAGGTTACATGGCTAGTTTTTTTGTGTGGGTGTTAAGTGTCTGAGGTCAGAACCAAACTTGGGTCCTCCTGACTCTGGGGCCGGTGCTTTACTCACTGTGCCACCTAGCCCTCCCCTTAACACTTTTTAGCTTGTCTTTCTTAAACTCAGGTACAGTAGAACTGAGCACAATACTTCAGATTATGTCTGGCAAGAACAGAGTATTGAGAGGTGATTTTCTCCTTATACCTGTAATTTAAGCTGTTTCTCTTAATGAAGTCCAGGATCACAGAAGCTTTTTTTGACTGCCTCATTAATTTTTGCCTTATATTGAGCTTGTAATCTGCTAAAATTGTCAGAACAACTGTTGTCTCATCACAAATACCACATCTCCTACTTGTGAAATTGAATCTTGATTGATTTGTTGGAGATTAGACCCTCATCAGGTATATTCAATGCCAAGATTTTTCTTTTTTCGGCTCACATTGAATTTCTCCTCTTATCTTAGCAATATTCTATTTGTGAAAAAAGGCTTTAAAAGTTATGTAATTGAAAGATCCATTTGCTCTTTTGTCATCTTTCCACCCCTTATTTGGTAGAGAATTCTTATAGTAGTTTTGTTGTAAAAGATAACCTTCATCTATTTTCCTACATTAAAAATAATAATGTGACATTTACTTTTAGTTTGAGTGTTCCTTTGGAATTGTCACATAGGGTATTAAGCTCCTGGTCTGAACTTTATTTCCTCTCCAAGCTGCTTTCCATTTTTGTATTTCTTTGTGAATTTTTCCTTAAGTAATTTATGTTTTTAGGTTTATTGATTATTGGGTAATTGAGGCAGATGGATTTTTTCCTTATCTAGTCTGTTCTGATAATACTGTTGCATTATATTGTTTTATAACATATCTTAAGGTCTAGAAATGCTATTTATGTTTAATTCCTTCTCCCCCTACCATATTTCTCTTGAGTTTCTAAGTCTTTTGTTCTTCCAAATGAATTTAGTGTAGCTCTATAAAGTAAGCCATGGGAAATATGATTACTATAACATTGAATCTATAATTTTATTTAGAGTATACATGTTTAGTATCATGTTATAGCCTAACCATGAGCAGTGAATATTTTTGCAATTATTTGTTATTATTTCTTTAAAATAATTTTGTTATTGTACTTATATGTTTTGAGTGCATCCTGTTGGATTGATTCCCTAATATTTTATGCTTGTCATGATTATTTTGAGTGGAATTTCCTTTTTTTAAATTTACTTCTGAATTTTGGTATTTTGGAAGGTGGCAACAGCAGCAGCAGCAGCACCTTCTGGAGCTCTTAGCGAGAAATAGAAAGGGGGTTGGACAACTGAAAAGAAAGAGAATCCAGTAGATTCTGAGCTGACATGAGTGCAAAACCCTGTGCCATTATGCATTACATAGTTCCAGGTTGCAATTTTAGGGTGGAAAGGAGTGCTTGTGATCACTTACAAAGGAGCAGGTGCCCTTGTCATAGTTCCAAGGCAGAGAGGAAAACTAGAATTTACATTTTCAGGAAAACAGGGGCTCTGGTCACAGATCCAAAGTGGAGAAGAGTGCTTGTAGTTGCTCACAAAGGAGCAGGGATTCTGGACACAGTTCCACATTCCTGAGGGGTGCTACCACTTATGACTACAGTGGAAGAGGGGCCCTTTTGAGGGTAAAGACCAGAGCACAGAACATGATAGCAGTGATCACACTTCTTCTCAGATCACACCACCTTGGAAATACCCCAAACTTACAGACTTCCAGAACTAACTCTAAAAATAGCAGCATAAAAATATCCTAAAACTTGAGAAAATGCCTCTCTACCTCTATGTGAGTAAAGCCCAACTTTAACATAAAAAGTTTAAAATAAAAAAAATGGGTTAGAGAAGTGGCAAAACAATAAAAAAGTATTTGACAATAAAAGCTACTATAATGACAAGAAATACCAAGATATGAGTTCTGAAGAAGACAACAAAAAATGAAAACAGCTAAAGCAAAGGGAAAGTGCTAGTTGAGCACCATCCCAGCAACAATTCCTGGAAGACTTAAGGAAAGAAATAAGAGTGTTAAAGGAAAAATGGGGGGAGGGCCTAGGGAATGGGTAGAGAGAGTGAGAGTGATAGAAAATTATGAAAAGGGAATTAACAGCTTGGTAGAAGAGGCATTAAAAAATATTGAAGAAAATAACATCCTAACAAACAGAATTGCCCTAATGGTAAAAGAGGCACAAAAATTCACTGAAGTAAAGAATTCCTTAAAAAGAAATTTTTGTTGGGATTATGTCCAATTAGCACTTTCCCTTTTTAGGCTTTGCTTTAGCTGTTTTCATTTTGTTGTCATAATTAGCACAGTGCCTGAAGCATAGTAAGTAAATGTGTTCTAATTAATTAATTAATTAATTTCTTTGGTCCTAAAATCAATTTCGAATTACAAAATGGCATAGGCATTACTAGACTACAGTTTGTCTGAAATAGACCTAAGGCTTCTGGTGGATTGTAAGCTTATTATTTGTCAGCAGTGTAATTTTAATGAAGTGATTAAGTAATTAGTTCATTTAAAAAGCTTTAAAACTAATGTAATCTTGGGTTACAGTAAGAGAGAGATAGTACAGACTAGGAGGTGATAGTCTCTTTATATTTTGCCACCACCACCACCATCATACCAAAACTGTACTATTATGTTAAATGATGAGTGCCATCATTTAATAGAGGTCATGAATAAGCTGGAGAACATCCACACTGGGTCACCACGACTATATGACATTAAGATGTACCACATAAAGAGGAAGAAACTGTGAATATTTTCCCTGGAGAAGAAAACTCTCAATGGGAGAGGACATCATAGTCATCACGTATTTGAAAGACTGTCATATGGTTGAGGGATTAAATTTGTTCTGCTTGGCTCCAGAGGACAAAAGTAGGAATAATGGCTGTAAGCTACAGAGAGGCAGATTTCAACTTAATATAAGGACAAATAATTAATTTTTAAAATAATTACAGTTATCCAAAAATGAATGATTTGCATAAGGAGGTAGTGGGGTCTTCCTCAGGAATAAATGAATGAAAATGCATTTGTTAAGCTTGCTTATTATGCACCAGACACTTTTAAGCACTGAGGATACAAATCCAGAAGTGACCTCAAAGAGGCTACAATATAATGGGGAGGGTGGAAAGGAATGAAACAACTAGAGAGGAATGCCAATATTAGCCAGGGACATGAGTTACTAGTACCATAGACCTATGTAGAGCCAGAAGGGAAAGTAGTTATCTAGTCCAACCTTGTCCTTTTATGGAGAAGAAATAGACTTAGAGGAACCATTTGACTGAACCCAGACTTCACAGAACAAATCCCTTAATAAAAAGATTTGTTTCTGTAAAACTTGGACTCTGTCAAAAGGCTACACCCAAGGACCTACAAGGCCATATGTGGCCTCCAGGGTACAGGTTCCCCACCTCTAAGACAGACTGTTCAGGTATCCTTTTAAGAAGCAATGGTAGCACTGATTCCATTGTTGTGCCTAAAGAAGTGGAAAGTAGGGGAAGGGGCAAGGGAGGAAAGCTACATATATCAAGACAGATAACAAGATGTATATAGTTGGATGGGATATAAAACATGGTCAGGTTTGGGACAAATTATATCTATTGAGCTAGGTGAGTTTGCATTCACACATACTGATCAAGGCAGCTTTTTCCTAGGGTGAGAGTTTCAAGCAAAGAGAATTTGTTTCCCTAGGGCTTACACACATGGTGTCTGGATGTCAGGTTTAATGGACACAACAGGACAGTGACAGGATCAATGGCTAGTCAAAGAGTTGGATCAGATGTTAAACATAGTCTTGTCTGGGGATGAATAGGCCTAATGAACTTGCTAAGTTTTTATTCATCTCTTCCTCAATTCCTTCATTTCCTCAATGACATCTTTTATTCTTGTTATTTTTTTGAAGATGCTTATATGTTGCTGATTGCTCACACTCAACAAATATCTCTTCATTGTGCTGTGCTTTATCATTTTTTTGCAGAAATTTGTGTTCCATTTCTCACATTAGATGGTAACAATAGAATGTTGGTAGTTGAAATATGGGTCTTTGTTTTCATGGGAAACTGGGGGTCATTAAAGAAGTTTCCAATTTGCCAAAGGCAATACAACATACTTTCTTTCTCATATTCAACTCTGGGTACACATGTCCCTTCTAGACATGCATACTAGTTGATAAACTCTACTTGCTGTTGATTCAAATGCATCTGGTAATCTGGACAATCAACCTTCTCATCTACTTGGTCTTTTGCTTTGTAAATAGGCCAAACTCTTGAGTCATTTCAAATCTCTTCCAGAAGGTTCTGTATTAACCTGAGGCTTGAGGCAATTGATACACTGCATATAGAAACAGGAGCATCTGCAAGATTTTACCATCCATTGGGAATTCTTCTTCTACTTGGAATCTGTCCTGGATCTCTGCAGTCTCTGTGGTTATACATCTTCCTATTTGATGCTTCACCTTATGTTTATGATAATACACCATTCAATAGTTATTATATCTTTCAAGAAATCTTGAATGTTTTTGATGTATGGATGGGATGCATTTTGGAAAAGACAACCATAAGTTTGTTCTTTGTTTTACTGAGTCAAAGACTTTTTCATAAGCACAACAGGATTTTTATTCTCTGTATCTTTCAGCTAGTTGTAAAATAGCAAAAATGTGGCCAATTGTTAAATGCTGATAAGGAAAATTCCATACTAGTGGACTTATTGACAATGCCCTCACTTTATGCATAGGTGACTTGGAAAGTCACTGAGGTTGGTAGATATTGTTTTATTGGTTTCACTTCTTGTTATTAATAAGGCCTGATATTTTCCAATGTCTTTTCTTCCTCTTTCAGATCCCTTATATGTTGTTTCCTCAATGTACTCATTATGTCACCACCAACAATGATCTCTTCAACACTCCACTGGATCAATTTACACTTGGTCTAATCTGGTCACTTCTGACTCTTCTTTTTGTGTCATTTCTGTCTCTGCATTTTTGATGTTATGGCCCAGATGTGATGATATTATCATCCTTAATGGAGAATAGTTTGTTATAATGATTTTTACTAATCTTTCCCACTTTTATTCATTTTTACTCCTTGTATTTTCATCTTTAAATGCCATCTGGATGACTATTCAACATATAAACATGTATGGAAGGGAGAGAAAACAAATTTTGATTAAATTAAAATTTAATTTAAAAATTAATATCATGGAATACTATATCATTATAAGGAACAAAAATATGAATAATTCTTATCAACATGGGAAGATTTATTTGAATAGATAAAGAGTAAAGTAAATAGAAATAGGCAAACAGAATATACCATGATGATAATAATACAAAGGAAAGCAGCAATTAAAGAAATAAGAACTCAAGTCAACACAATGAACAATATTGAATTCAGAGGAATGGTGATGAAAAGTAATCCCTTCTTCTTGGAAGAGAATTGTCAGACTACAGCTACAGAATGAGACATATATTGCCAAATATGAGTAATATGTTGGCTTGCTCCCTTAGTTTTACTTTTTTATTTTTACTTTTCAATGGGTAGGGATGGTATTGAAAAATGACAGCATAGAAAAGCACCAAGAGAAATTATTTCAAAAAGAAAGAAAGGTGTTGACCTAGGTAACAAGAAGAAAGTGCCTGCTCTAATACAGCTCTTGCTCAGAAAGTAAAAGCGACTGGAGATCCGACATTCAAGCTTCTTCTTCCCCTTCCCCCCCATTTCAACAATCAAGGTTCAATAGAAGCCTGAATTTCAATTTACTAAAAAGTTGGTAGAAAGACTCAGGATGTTCTTGGCTTTCAATAGTGTTGAGGTGATCCAGGCATAAACTAATGCACACATAACCTCAGCAAGCCTATTTTTAAATTACATACAGATACCCAAATTCCATTGGGAGAACGCTCACTTTTAGGCATAGAAACTCACTCTAACCTTTTTTCCATTTTCATCTTTATAATTTATCTTAAAGACCATTTTAGACTTGCTCCTTTGTCTATACATCTTGTTAAAAGCCTTTGGTTAAAAGCAAGAAAATTCTTACTTGATAAATGGGAGCAATAGTGCTTTTTTTGGAAAAAACAATGAACTGATGAGGGAAATTCTAATTTTTTTATTCAACTGATCACCTTATTTTTTTCATGATCATTCCCTTTTATTAGGCTTCAAAAATATCATCTTCACTTTAATATATACTTCTTGTTCCTCTACCCGGTGAACTATTCTATATTATGAGAATAAAAAAGAAAAAAAGCAGTTCACCAAAATTAACTCATTAAGCCATATTCATAGTCCTCCATATCCACAAGGAAGAGAATAATGTGCATTTTTTTGTTTCTTCTTTCAGGGTCAAACTGTCATTATAATTATAAAACATTTAATTATGTTTTGTTTTATTCTTTCCATTTAAGTTGCAGTTACTCTGTATGTTTTTTTTCCTGATTCTAATTATTTTAGTCTACATATAAGTTCCTAATGATTTTCCCATGGTTCTCTGAATTATTCATACTCATGTTTCAGCAATATTTTTATTACATTCAAATATCATAGTTTGTTTAGCCTCTTCTCAATACATAGGCATCTAGTTTTTGCCAGATCATTTTAATTGGTCAAAAATTGGAAGTGTTTGAGACAATCCAGCAATATGAAAATTCAGATTTGCCCAAGTGTGAATTAGAAAAAGGTTTTTCATATTGCAGAAGAAGTATATTATAAAAAGCATATATTGTAATAAACAGACTATTAGAATGAATGGAAGAAATGTTTAACTTTTTACTATATGTCTGTGCTAGAATTACAATGATTTACTTGGAAAATACTTAAATTACTGAGCCTCCAGTAAATTCCTATTCCAATCCTCTTAAATAGCATGGAAGGAGCCTTGAATTATTTTAAAAGCTATTCCAACAGAGGACTTCTACCACTTTGGAAAGTCCTAGGAAGATGGAAAGACTTTAAACATCAACCGGGCAATTGAATATTAATAAAGGATTGGTTTAAGTTTGAGAAGGCTTATCTTCAGAAAATGGATATTTAGGCAATAAATGTTTCATGTGGCAACAACTCAGTAAGACTTTATATCAAGCCATTGAGAAACTGAAATGTGTATTGGTGGAGACTATGCTCTTTTTAATGAAATCATAGCTTCTTGAAGTATCTAAGTAAGAATCAAAGAGAAAGGTAGACAGAACTGGAAAAATCAGAGTTACTTTGACTTTTTAAGCTTCTCCAGGGGAGAAATTTTATCTAGAGGTTGTTTTCTGTAATCACAGGGATCATGTTGGTCATCTGGAGATAGGAGAAGGGCAGGATGTACAACTAGCAAGTTTTAGAGAAAAGTCTTGTGGTATTGAGGAAAGTCAGGTCACTGGGAGTTGAAATAGAGTCTGTGGGACATTTTCCATGCCATTGATAGAAAATTCTCAGATATCTCCCAAATGCAAGTTTCTCACAGGCTTTTGAAATTTTTTTCCCATTAGTAAAAAATGGTGGCAGAACTTGTCTAATGTTAGATTATATGAAGAAACATGTTGGGGAGATATTGATACTCCAACTTATTTTCTTTTTGGCATTTTGCACTCTCAAGAGAGGTGTGGCCACTGTAGTAATGAATGAATCTCTTTTTGAGAAGCAATATAGTGTTATCTCTTCCTTTCAGAGGTAGCTCAAACATCACCTTCCAAATGAAGCTTTGCATGATCCTTCAACTGCTAAGGCCCTCCGAGCCTACCTTATACTGAACTATTTTGTGTATATATGTTTACACACATATGTATACAAATATACATTAACTTTATATTTATGCAGTATAGATTTTATATGTATTTGCTGTCTTGCCTATAAGAGTGTAAGTTCATTGTCAGCAGAGTTCATTCTATTCTTTTTACTTGTATTCCCAGTACTTAGCACAGTCCCTTGGCACAGAGCAGGTGCTTAATAAGTCCTTGATTGACTGAGGAGTGATTCTAAAAAAAAAATCAGCTCTAAATAGAGCTAAAATCTGCAAAATGGTATTATACCATGCCACATATAATGAAAGAAAGTCAGGAAATTCACTTAAGAAATAGAGATAAATGGCCATAAAGTCTTGGAAACTCACCTGATTTCAATCCCCATCATAACTTATGGGCTATAGTCAAGGCTAAACTTTGGGAGGAAAAAAGAACTGTGTGTTACAGATATCCTTAATGTCCAATGTGATCAAAGTGAAATGTCATGATGAATTAAATAATGTATGACTTGACATGACTCCACCTAAAGTAAGTGATAAAATTCTATAGCCTGGTAACTTAACCAGGTGAGGATGTCTCTGTCTCAACTGATCAAGTTGTCAAATGCATTTCAACAAAGTGTGAAAAAAGTCTTGAATAATTTAGGTGTCTCTGACAAAACACTGAATGAACTAGAGTTGACTTTGCAAAGGAAGAGTGTTTGGACTAATTGAGGAAACTTGGCCATGCCCCATGGGTCTTCTACAAAATAGCAGACCAGTGCAGAACTGAGAAATGGGAGGAAGGAACATTCAAACTAAATCCCTGAGGGTGTTTAGAGGTGAGGAGAGCATTTGAGTCTCCACTTTGGCATCTACTCTCCCTCCCTGCCAATTGGAAGAGTTTCTTGTGAACTTTAAAAGTCTGGAGGACATCCCATTTTCCCATCTGGGTCTTAGCAGTATGCCTGGAACAACTGTAGCCCTTGGCTGCCACAGCAGACTCAGTGCAGGTCCATAGATCTACAAATGGCCAAGCACAAAATGAGCCCATGCCGGCAGAGAGCATCTTAGTTGACTGATCTTAAGGAGTACAGCAAAAGGACTTTCTGAAGCTGAGTTGCTCATTTAGCTAGATGTGATCCCTAAGCTTGAGCCTATTTTTCCTTGGTTTCTACATGCAGTTGTGTTAGAGTCTCTTGGACTCTATAGGCACTTAATTATGTAAGAATGAGTTACAGACTTTAGGGGAAATGTTTTATACCAGCTGTTCTTGCTGTTACACCTTAGTAAAATATCTCTTTTTAAAAACTAATTGAGTCTGGCTAAGTGATTGGTAATAAATGATAATCATGGCAAAAAGTCCAGGGGCTCATTAGGTGTGTAGCATTAGAAAAGATTCCCCCTCCTCCCTCCCATTTCTCAGAGATCTAGGCCTGGGGTCAGGAAATTATGGTCCAGGGCAGGATCAGTATGTGTGGCTTAGAGAGAGGCTAAAAATGGTTTTTACATTTTAAATTAAGGTATAATTATACTTAAAATGTAAAACTATCCTTCGCTCCTAAGCCTTATAAAAACAGGTGGCAGGCCAGATTCGGCCCTTGGGTATAGTTTGCTCACTCCTGATCTAGTTCATAATAACCTCATTCCAAGGGGGACCCAAATCATCAGAGGTAGTGGGAAGAGGGCTAGTCACCCAGTGGTGGGGATTCTGTGTCCTAGAGGTCACAGGAGGCCCTCTAAGTCCTCAAGTGCAACCACTTAATAAAAGGATTTGTTCTATAAAATTTGGACTCAGTCAAAAGGCTATACCTGATGACCTAGAAGGCCACAGATTCCATAACCCTGCCTTAGACCATGTGCTATATACCAAAATCTTCGGTATCTATAGCATTCCCTTCATCTACTAGTTTAGTAATTTGTCAAAGAAGGATCTCAGGGCAGTCTGGAATGATCTGTTCTTGATGAACCATGCTGTAATAACCACTTTCTATTCTAGATGTTCACCCACCATCATGTTAATGATCTGTTCTAGGTTTTTTCCAGGAACTGGAATTCAAGTCCACTGGCCTTCTAAATGATAAACTCAGTGAGAGCAGGGACTGGGTCTTAGTGTCATGGAACCATAGGATTTAGAACTGGAAGGGACCTTAGAAGTCACTTAGAACAAACATTTCATTTTAAGGATAAGGAAATTGAAATCGCAAGAAGTATGACTTATCCTAAGTTACTGTAAGGGTTATGGGATTTAAAGATCTTCCATGTCCCATTGGACTTGCTGACATAGCAGGAAAGGGCAGAGCAAGAGGAAGTGGAAGCCAAGCTAGAGTTCCTCTGGTGGCTAGCAGTGGTGGCGATGGCGGCAGCAGCAGCAGCAGAGGCAGCGGCAGTGCGAAGCCTTTTTTGACTCAGCCAGAATTTCTGCTAAGGACTCCTACTGAGGATTGCCAGGGGCCAGAGCTGCTGGGAGCACTCTTCCTGGACGCTGGGTAGTTGCTGTGAGTGGGGAGAGGAGGAACTTTGCCTGAAGTAGCCTGTTCTGTTTTAAAGGCTTGAGAATGTGGGTGCTTTCTACTTTATCTACCTGTGCCAATTTCATAACTATTCTGGTGGCTTTCACTTTCTGGTTTTGGGACTCAGTCTTTTGGTATTTTAATAAATTTTCTAGCTTATTCCCCCATATAGCAAGGCTGATATATTTTGTGATGGATAATTACATCAGCATATCTGTAATTTCCATAGGCATTGTGAATATTGCATTGCTGATACAATTACTCAACTAGTAAGTAGACAATCAGGTAATAAGTGACTGAGATGACATTTGAACTCAGGTTCTCAGACTCCAAATCTCTTGCATTTTATAGTATACCTTACTGAATCTTAATCATCTTCATATCTTTCCCAGGTTCTGTTACAAATGAAATCTTTCCTGATGCTCCCAGTTGACTAGTGCCTTTCTTATCAAAAAAGCAAAGAAATTACCTTTTATTTATTTTGTATTTTCTTATATGTGTACATGTTGTCTTCCTCTATAAGATGTAGACTTATTGAGGGCAGGGGCTATTTCAATGAAGTCTCTGTAGTGCCATGGTCCCCGACATAGTGCCTAGAGTATAGGAGGTTATAAATATATTGTTCTTGCTTCATTGATCCCAGTGCTTTGCATTTAGTAGGTGTTTAATAAACAGCAATTAAACAAATGAGTACATGTAGCTTAGTACTTTTTATCTGTTCCCCTTCCTAGAAGTGATTCTTCTTAATGAACTTCAATATTTGAAAATCTTTCCACTACAATAGCAACAAAGGCATGCACACATGTATATGTATATATGTGTGTGTATAGCAAGTATGTATGTATAAATACATGTCACCCCAATTTCACTTTTGTTGTCGGTCAGTTGTCTTTCAGTTGTGTCTGACTCTTTGTGATCTTACTTGGCAAATTTGACAAAGATACTGGAGTAGTTTGTCATTCCCTTCTCCAACTCATTTTATAGATGAGGAAATTGAGACAAACAGGGTTAAGTGACTTGCTCAGGGTCACACAATTAGTAAGTGTTTGAGGCTATATTTGAACTCAGGAAGATGAGTCTTCCTGATTCCAGGCCTGGTATGCTATCCACTGTGCCAAAATTTCACTTAACTTTGTTTTGAAAATTGTTCACATTACCAAAAATATTTGTCTTAAAAAATCTCAGCTCCTTTCAGATGCCTCTGTTCCAAATGTGACTAATCTGTGGTTAGTAAATCAACTGTGACCTCTTAGTCCTTTCTATACCTATTGACTTGTGTTAATTTTAAAGAATGGACAGCCACTCTCATTCTCCCCAACCATATCTCTAGTTTTAAATTGATCAATATTCCAGGGCAGACTGAGGGAGTTGGTCTCAGAATCAAATAAAATATTGTGTTTGAAATGTTTATTAACTTCTACATACACTTGTGTTATCCTCTAATATGACAAGAAGTTATTATTTGGTAGACATATTTAGACATGAATTTCATAAAATTAGGTTATACTAAATCTCAATCAAAAAAGGCCTTTATTAAGCTCTTGTCATTTATCGTCTTGTTTTTTCTGCCTTCATAATATTTCCTGTATACTTTCTCTTCTTTCCACTCACATAGCTGTCATCCTAGGCCTTCATCATCATTCCCCTTTGTTACTGCAGTAGTCTTCTAGTTGACCTTTCTACCTTGTCTTTTCCTGCTCTAATTTATCCCTTACCTAGCTGCAAAAGTGATCTTCTCAAAGCAAAGGTATGACCATCCTATTGAACAAACTCTAGTGAATCCCTATTACTTCTAGGACCAAATAGCATTTAAAGTCCCTCCCAACTTGGTCCCCTCCTCTCTTTCCAATATGCTTACAATTTATGCCTTTCCACATACTCTAATATCCACTAGCATTAGCCACTTTTTTATTTTTCTTGAACTGGACATCTCATGTCCTTAGCACATTTTTCTCTTGGTTAACTCTCTTGCCTAGAATGCTGTTCTTCCTTACCTCTAATTCTTGGCTTCCCTGACCTTTTTAAAGAGCCAGATCAGGGGGCAGAGCAAAGATGGCGGAGTAGAAGCACAAACTTGGCATGAGCTCCCACTCTAATCACTTCCAATACATGTAAAAAAATGACTCTAAACAAACTTTAGAGCTACAGAATCCACAAAGAGACAGAAAAAGAAATCTCCCACTGACAGCAGCCTGGCAGGCCAACAGGAAGAGTCTAACACACCAAGGTGGGAGCTGAGCACAGTCCCATATGATCTGTGGAGTTCTGGCCCCAGAGCTGCCCTGGCCAGTGGCGTCCAGAGCAGACTTCAGGAGAGTGAATCACCAGTAACTGCAGTGCTTTCCAGATTTCTCAACCCATAAAAGTCAAAGACAAAATAAAAGGTCAGTGTGGAACTCTGTTGGAATGGGGCAGGGATGGAAGAGCATGGTCTAGCCCCTGCCCCTGGGGTGAGAATCAGCAGAGGCACAGCTGCATCTGGAGCTCCTGGCCTGCAGATTGTAAGGGGATCAAGCAACCAATCAGAGGGTAATCACTCTTGCTTTCACCTGCGTGGATCTGGATCATGGTCTTGGGTGGTGGTCCTTGGGTGTGCGGCCAGTGTGTCAGAGCTTGTGGTGGCTGTAGGAAGGGTGTCCTCCTAATAGCTCTGGCAGCTGTGAAAACCCCAGTGATTTGGGACAAAGCTCTCTTCATTCTGGAAGCAGAGTTCTACCATGGCAAAGAGCTCAAAAGTCAAGTAATTGGCTGGCAATAGAAGCAAGCAGAGAAAGCACAAATAGACCAAACAATCCTTTTTTGGGGACAAAAAGGATCAAGGCATGGAGTGGGTGGAAGACAGTGAAGTCAGAACTCCTGCATCAAAAGACTCCAAGAAAAATCGAACTGATTACAGGTCTTGGAGGTGCTCAAGAAGGATTTTGAAAATCAAGTAAGAGAAGTAGAGGAAAAATTGGGAAGAGAAATGACAGTGATGCAAGAAAATCATGACAAGTGAGTCAACAGCCTGCTAAAGGAGACCCACAAATACACTGAAGAAAATAACACCCTAAAAATAGACTAACTTGGGGTGGCTAGGTGGTACAGTGAATACAGCACTGGCCCTGGAGTCAGGAGGACCTGAATTCAAATCCAGCCTCAGACACTTTATACAAAACTAGCCATGTGACCTTGGGCAAGTCACTTAGCCCCAATTGCTCTACTTTCCCCTCTCAAAAAAATAGACTAACTCAAATGGCAAAAGAGGCCCAAAAAGCCAGTGAGGAGAAGACTGCCTTAAAAAGCTGAATTTACCAGATGGAAAAGGAATTTCAAAAATTCACGGAAGAGAATAACAACTCCTTCAAAGTTCGACTGGAACAATTAGAAGCTAATGACTTTATGAGAAATCAAGATACTATTAAGCAGATCTAAACAAATGAAAAAAAAATAGAAGGCAATGTGAAATATCTCATTGTAAAAACCACTGATCTGGAAAATAGATACAGGAAAGATCATTTAAAAATTATTGGACTACCTGAAAATCATTATCAAAAGACACCATCTTGGAAGAAATTATCAAGCAAAACTGCCCTTATATTCTAGACCCAGAGGGTAAAATAGAAATTGAAAGAAATAACTGATTGCTTCTTGAAAAAGATACCCAAAAGAAAACTCCTAGAAATATTATAACCAAATTCCAAAGTTTCCAGGTGAAGGAGAAAATACTGCAAGCAGTTAGAGAGAAACAATTTGAGTATTGTGGAAACACAATCAGGATAACACAAGACCTAGCAGCTTCTACATTAAGGGATTTAAGGGCTTGGAATATGATATTCCAGAGGTCAAAGGATCTAGGACTAAAACCAAGAATCACCTACCCAGCAAAAGTGAGTATAATGCTACAGGGGAAAATATGGTCATTCCATGAAATACAGGATTTTCAAGCATCCTTGATGAAAAAATCAGAGTTGAACAGAACATTTGACTTTCAAATACAAGAAGCAAGAGAAGCATGAGAAGGTAAACAGGAAAAAGAAATCATAAGGAACTTATTAAAGTTGAACTATTTATATTCCTACATGGAAAAATGATAATTGTAACTCATAAGCCTTTTCTCAGTATGAGGATAATTGAAGGGAATATATGTACATATATATATGCATACATAATATATACATAGCAGGGTATATGTATATATATATATATATATATATATATGTGAGTGTGGGCATATGTATGTTTTTTTTAAGCAATTGGGGTTAAGTAACTTGCTCAAGGTTACACGGCCAGGTGTTTCTGGGTGGATGCTAAGTGTCTGAGCCCAGATTCGATCCCCACATCATCCCGACACTGGGGCTGGTGCTCTTACTCGCTGTGCTACCTGGCTGCCCCCATATGTATGTTCATGTATACATAGACAGAGGGCACAGGACAAGTTGAATATGAAAGGATGATATCTAAAAAATAAAATTAAGAGGTGAGAGAGGAATTTATTTGGAGGAGAAAGGGAGAGATAGATTAAGGTAAATTATCTCATATAAAAGAAGCAAGAGAAAACTGTTACAATGGAGGGCAAGAGCAGGAAGTTGAAAGGGAATGGGACAACCTTATTCTCATTGAATTTTGCTTAAGGAACAACATACATACTTAATCGGGTATCTTACAGTACAGGAAAATAGAGGGGTAGGGGACAAGATGGGGGAATGATAGAAGGGAAGGCAGATTGGGGGAGAGAGTAGTTAGAAGCAAATACTTTTGAAAAGGGACAAGGTCAAAGGAGAAAATAGAATAATTGCGGGGTCAGGATAGGATGAAGGGAAATGTAGTTAGTCTTTCACAATATAACTTCTATGGAAATGATTTGGGTAACTACACATGTACAACCTATATTGAATAGCTTTTCTTCCCAGTAGGGGCAGGTGAGGAGGGAAGAAGGGAAAAAATCTGGAACTCAAAATTTTTAAAACAAATATATTAAAAAATTGTTTTTACATGGAACTGGGAAATAAGATATACATGCACTGGGGTATATCCATCTTGCCCTACTAGAAAGTTAGGATGGTGATGGGGCAGGATATAAGAGAGAACAGTTTGGGGGGAAGGGGTATTCAGAAGGCTTGCTATTTTGGGATGGGATAGGGAAAAGACAGGGAGAAAAATTATAACTCAAAATCTTGTGTAACTCAATGTTGAAAACTAAAAATAAATAAATAAGTTTAAAATAAAAAAAAATACCCAGATCAAATCTCACATTGTACAGTAGTTCCATCATGGTTCTTCTTTCTTCCCTCACGCTTCCTCATGCTAGTGCCTTGCTAGTACAGCTAGATGGTCTAGTAGATAGAATGTTTATTGAGACTGGAATAAGGTAGACTTTTGTTCAAATTCTGCCTTGGACATTTGGACACTTTTAGCAAATCACTTAACTTCTGTCTGTTTCAGCTTCCTCAAAAGTAAAATGGGGATAACAACAGCACCTGTCTCCCAGAGTTTTTGTTAGGTTCAAACGAAAAAAAATATTTCTAAAGTGTTTAGCACTTTGCCTAGCATTTAGTCACTGACTTTTTTTTGTTTCTTTGTTACCTTCCTTCTTTCTAAGATTACCTTCCATTTACATTGTAAAAACTTCAGAAGAGTATTACTACCTTCTTTTTAGTTCAATGGATAATATTAATAAATTAATATTAATAATTTCTCCAACCTAAAGTCCTTTCTAGACTTACCTGAAGGAAGGATATTTGATTAGTACTTAAACTACTCAACAATACCCTCAATTAAAATACTTCTCAACTATTCCCACCCTCTTTCTCTTATAACTGATATATATCTTTTAGAAAACTGCCTAAAAGCTAAGAATGAAAGTGAAATTTCTACAAAACAGGTGAAGGGGCATATTCAGGTTTAAAAGAGAGAAGTATCTCTTCTCAAACTAAAATTAGCCTTTCTTCCCTTCCTTTTCTGAGGGATTTAAGATCCACCTAAGAGAGAAGGAAGAAGGGTGTGGATCTGGTAGAAAAGTGAAGGAGAACCCACAGTTATCTAATGACATTCATTGATATTTATATAACATGGTAAATGCTTTACATACATAATCTCATTTAAGCCTCACAATCATTCTTCAAGGTGGGTACTACATATATTATCATGACTTTACAGATGAGTAAACTGGGTTTTGGAAAGCTTAAGTGATTTACCTATAGTAATACAGCTAATTAGAGGTGGATTTTGAAGGCAAGTCTACTTGGTTCCAAATCCAGCATGATATCTACCATCCAAAAGTACTCCAGAGTGATTTTTAAGCACCCTAATTTACCATAAATAATATTAATTCCCAAAATCTCTCAGAAAGAAAAAAGAACATCATGTAAGTTTCTAAATTTCTAGTGTTTATGTTTTGCCATTATGAGACATGCTGGCAGTTTGATTTCCATAGATTTTATAGGAACAATGGGAGTTTACATGCAGGAAGGTATAAATCTGTAAAGAAGGGCCTGAGCTAGGCTGGCTGGGACCATTTGGGGGATCGTAACTGACTTTTCATTAACAAGCATGCTTAATGGGCAGGTCTGGAGAGATATAGCCCACAAGAGTTGGAGCCAATCCAAGCTCTGAAGGGAGGAACAGTGGGAAAGTCAATGGAAAGTAGCATAAAAAGGGCTTGCCTTTGTCTGATCCTTTGTTGTCTCTTTCAGGAGGCTACCCATTTATTTATTACAGAATAAATGTAAAATAAAGATCCTGAAACTTCCTGGATCCCGTAAGTGTGGTTATTCCCTAGACAGAGTACACAGATTTTCATCTATAATACCATGTCTCATTTTGTCACTGATTGCATTATAAGGACAGTACAGAATATATATGTTAAGGATCCTTTCCATTTTCATTCCAAACCATCCTCCCACAAAATTCCATGAAAAAGATTCCTGCAACAGAGTATCAGTTGTGCACTTTTATTGGTGTCATTTATCCCACTTCTTCCTCTGTTACAGAAAAGGAGCTATGAAGTTTTCTGTAGTCAATTGGAGGAAATTCTTGATAGGTCACATGAACTTACTGCATCTGGATTTTATAGCTACTGTAGTTACCACAAAATGGAGTTGCTGCAATTAATTAATCAGCAGGACTCTTTTACTGTCATCCTGGAACAACTCAAATTATTGAAGCATATTTGATTGAATTTCCTGGTTTCTAAGAGAAAGGGAGGCAATTAGCCCAGGCATTTAGAATGGTCAATAGAGGAAGCCCTGGGATCCAAACCTTATACCATATTGTTCTTTCTTCCTTGACCTTCCTACTGCTCCAAGGAATGTTCACATGCAGATTTCCATCATTCTGTGAATATTGTGACAGACCATACTACCTTCTTTTCCATATATATCTGGAAGGCTTCCCAACTTTGATGCCTAGAAATTTTTTTTCTTGTTTTCCCTCTAATGGGGAAATGACCAGAAAGAGAATGAAAAAGCAAGGAAAACAACTAGAAGCATGATTAATCCTTGGTTGGTGGTGATGGAACTGAGTAGGAGGAATTTTTGGTTGGTTTATTTTTAGAACTCTATCTTTGTATTTTGTTCAGTCCTTTTTCAGCATGTCTGACTCTTCATACCCTATTTGGGGTTTCCTTGGCAGATACTGGTGTGGTTTGCCATTTCCTTCTCTAGTTTTTTTTACAGATGAAGAAACAGAGGTAAACAGGGTTAAGTGACTTTCCCAGGGTCACACAGCTAGGAAGCATCTTAAGTCAGATTTGTACTCAGGAAGATGAGTCCTCCTGACTCCAGGCCTGGCACTTTATCCACTGCACCACCTAGCTGCTCTTTCTATCTGCTAGGCTGTAGCAGTAAACACCCCAGCGTCCCCAGGATGGCTGCCAATACATGTTCTTAGATCTGCTTTTCTAAAGGAAAGCAACTCAAAATGGGTTAACAAGCTTACTTTAATCAATCAAGCATATATCGTTTACCTAGTTCAGGAAAAAAGGTCAGCACCCTGAAATTCAGAGTATATAGACAGAATTATCAAGACAGAGAAACAGATCAAGCAGACAGGTTTTCAAACTGTCCAACCATTACATCCATACCAAATCATAGTCACCATCAACATCTGGGCTTTTCAAAGCCGGGGGCCTCTCAACAATGGCTTCCCAGAGTCTCATCTGATCAAATCACACAACACTTCTCAAAGTGAGCCCCAAAACAAAAGTCTCACATCAGAGTTTATATAGCCTTCTCCTGGCTCAGAGAAGTAACAACCTTCTTGACCCACTGGCCAATCACAAAGTATCTCCTGAAGAAACAAGCTTCCCATTACAAGCTCCAGATGCACTTAAGCCTAGGGTCAGTGAAGATCTTAAAAATTTACATTCCCATTACATAGGCCTCTACTTTTCCAGTCTTATCTCACTTCTCTTTGTGCATTCTACATTCCAGCTAAACTGGTCTACTCTCTAGTGGCTTCCTACCAGCTTAGACTACATGCTTCTTCCTACAGGAAGCCTTTCCTAGTTCCCCTCAATCTATAAATAACTTTTCTTCAAATCTCACAAAGCTCTGGGGCAGCTAGGTGGTGCAGTGAATAGAGCACTGGCCCTGGAGTCAGGAGGACCTGAGTTCAAATTTGACCTCAGACACTTAACACCAAAATCTAGCCTGTGACCTTGGGCAAGTCACTTAATCCCAATTGCCCTCCAAAAAAAATTGCAAACTTACAGGGTGGCTAGGTGGCACCGGCCCTGGAGTCTGGGTTCAGATCTGTCCTCAGACACAACACACACACTCATACACACACACACACACACACACACACACACAGACATGAAAACAGCTGTGTGACCTTGGGCAACTCACTTAACCCCAACTGCCCTCCAAAAAGAAAAAAAAATCTCACAAAGCTCTCTTTTGTGATTCTTGCCTGATCTTTTTTTTCTGACACCTTCTGTGTCCTCATACAGCCACTCCCTTCATCTAGACCCATACTACCTGTATCTTATGATTTGCAATGTACTCCTAACTGACCTCCCTTGCTCAAGTGTGTTCCTACTCTAGTCTAATCTAGATTTTTCTTAAAAAGGGGTTTATGTTATCCCCAAATTCCAACTCATTCAACCCTAGTGACTCCCTACTGACTCTAAGATAAGTCATAAATCCCTCTGGTTTTTAACTCCCTTCAGTACCTCGGTCCCAACCAATGTTTTCAGCATCATTGTACTCCTCCCCTTTCATTACTCTTGTGCTGCTCTACCGGGCCTTTTCTTTATTCCCTACAATTTATCTAACATCTTGTGCCTCTGCACTGGCTATCCCTATGCTTGGAATGTATTTCATTTTTACCTCTCCCTGAGGAATCCTTCTTTTCCCTCAGGAAGCAATTTAATCACAGTGGAATTTTCCCAATACTTTTTATTTAATAACTTTGTATTTATTTTATATTTTTCTACATTTATTTGTGCAAACATATAGTCACCCCAAAAGAATAATGAATATTGTTTCACATTTATCTTTGAATCCCCAGCACCTAGTTTAATACCTGCCACGTAACAGACCTTAATAAAAGGGGAAAAAAAGAGGAGGGAAAAGAATTCATATGATAAATTTAAAAGGAATAGCAAGTTGTGCATAATAGATTTACAGTTTCATGTGCAATCTTTTTTATTATACTATGTTATAGAAATGCTTATCTTATCCCATAAATTAAAAATAAAATAAATTAAAATTAAAATTCTTATTGAATGATTTATTGGTTTGTATTGCTATGTGTTAATGTACTTATCATGTAATATTATTTACATTGGTAGGAGTCATTCCCCTTCTAAACTGCAAATTCCTTCAGGGCAGTGAGTTGTGGTTTATGTAATATCCTATCTCTCTTAGCTCTTTAACATAGTACTCAATACAAAGTATGCATTTAAATGTTTGCTATCACCTATTGTATTATATTTTTATTGTGTTTCATTGCCTTGATGGCATCTTTTACAAAACTCTAATGAATAGACTATTCTATTAAGACACTGAAATCTCTATCTATCTCTTCATGTTGAAGATGACCAAAATGAGGAGGGGAGAGGAAAGAAGAGAGTGGATAGGGAATGGATTCAAAACTCTGGACCCCTAGAGGCATGGGAGAAAGTAAATACTAGGAGAGATACATAGTTTTAGTCTTTCTTATTCACCTTGTACACTTTCCTTCCTCATCCCCAGTTCCTGGCTTCCCTTAAGTCTTAACTGAAGGCCCATCTTATGCAAGAAGTCTTTCCCAATCCTGCTTAATCTTCTTGTCTTCACCTGAGACTACCTTCCCCCCCGCCCCCCCACCACTTTATTCTGCAGATATCTTGTTTTAGATTTTTTTTGTACATTTTCTCCCTGCTTAGACTGTGAGCTCCTCAAGAGGAGAAATTAATTTTTGTCTTAGTATATAGTACCTGACACATAGTAGGTACTTAAAGTTAGTTGAATGACTGATTTGCATTTTATCCTTTTTCTTAGTTTGCTATCATTCTGGTCTTGTCAGAGTCAGTGAAAGTGGGGTGGGGGAGGAGCTAAGGATCTGTGAACTGAGAGGGGTTATGACTGAAACACCATATACCTAGGAGCAGCTAGCATGAGGCCATGTTTGGGGTTGGAAAGTGGAGGGGGGTTAGGGTTAGGGTAACCTGAGGTCTATGGACTTGATTTTTTTTATGTTTTGGTAGCTACATTTCAATGTGATTGGTTTCCTTTGTAATTGTATGTATTTTAATTTATACATATAAAAACCTTTAATCAGAAAAGGGGGTTTTATGGTACACAAACTGACAAAGGGGTCCTTAACACACAGAAGTTAAGAAGCATTCCAAAAGACTCTAAGATGGCCCCTACTTGACCTTGGTATTTTTTTTTTTGGTGGCTTTCTCTCTCTCTGTTTCTCTCTCTCTTTCTCTCTCTCTCTCTCTCTCTGTCTCTCTCTCTCTCTCTGTCTCTCTCTCTCTCTCTCTATTCCTATCTCCCTCCCTCCCCTCTATCAGTTGCCTGTAGCTCTCATTCCAAAGAAGAAGTCATTATTATCAATACCTATTAAATGCCCATGGGGCGTATTGTACTGAGCTAGGAAACTGCATGGAGCCAGTGGGGGATTACAAGAACTGAGAGAAGATATATTTTCTGGTAATATCAATCCTATTGGTAGCCTGTTTAAAACCCAGAGTCTTAGGTTTCTGGTAATAAATAATTTTGGTCTAGAGGTACAGCAATGATACCTGGTCTTTAATAACAATATCAACAAATCAAGTAAACAAGCAAAATAATAACAATGATAATAATTACAGTGACAATTATAGCATTTACATTTTCCTTTAAGTTTTGCAAAATGTTTTATATACGCTACCTTATTAAATCTCTATGAAAGCAGGACTCAGCTGTTTTGGGGAGACAGAGGGCCCATTTTCATGGGAGTAACACACCTGACAAGCTCCTGCTTGCCACTGCAAAATAAGACCCTTTACGGGAGAAAGAATAGTGCTACTTGGCATGAGACACCAGAAAGAGGATAGTGATTTTTTATAAAATACCACAAGTAAATTATTCATCTAAGTCAGAAACGGAAGTATCTGTGCTGTCATGTTATAAATGACAAGATATAGACTAGGTCAGAGGGTGCCTGCAACGTAGCAAAACTGCAACAGTTATTGCCGCTGTATGAAGAAAGAAGAATCAGTCGAAATTAATGGTAGCCTGTCTCTCTATTCTTTCTGCTATTTCTTAAGACAGAGAATGGCACCCATAATAAATGAGACAGCTCCAGTCATCTCCAGCTGGTCAATGATTTGTGTGATTGGCTGAATGTGGGGATTGATAGCACCAGCACCGTTTGGGAAATGAAGAACTGAGCAAGGTTGTGTGACAGTAACCAAAAAGATTGACATAGCTATTACCTAGTCTTATAGGAAAGGCAAAGGAAAAATTAATGTCTGTTATTATAACCCTTACTGGCTGCTTATAGAAGAAGAAATCTCTGTGTATAAACACACACGTATGTGTATATGGATTCACACACAGAGACACACACAGAGCTTGAATCTGCTGCTGTTGATAAGATGACTTCTTTCTCCTTTTTGAGAGCAGGAATTGTTTTGTTTTGGCTTTTGTTTCCCCAGTATCCAGCCCAATTACTGGCATATAATAAACCTTTAATGCTTATTGAATTGAATTTAGGGACCTCATTGCTTTAAATTTCCTGAAAAAAATTTGGGCCTTTAAGCACAGCTGGCCTTAGATGTGGGCAAGTAGGCCTTCTGCATAGATTTACAGGATCTGTGTTAGAAAGAAATGACATGACCAAAGATATCTCAGCTTTTTTCTCCATATATGTTGGGCAGATGCATGATCAATGTTGTGCTCCTTCTCTGAACAATTCTTTTCTTCCCATCCTCAAATGCCTCAGGATGGGACCAAGCATACATGAAGACATTAACATTGTCAACATGTTGTCATTGTCATCATCATCATCATCAATGATGATCAATCAACATCTAGCAATCACCAACAGTTAGCATTAACTTAGTACTTTAAGGTGTGCAAAGTACTTTACATAGGTAATCTCATTTAGTCCTCATCATAATGATAGGAAGTAGATGCTATTATTATCTCTATTGTGCAGGTGAAAACATTGAGGATGAGAAAGATTACATGACTTACCCAGGGTCCTACAGTCAGTATGTTTCTGAGGCAGGATTTCAACTCGGTTCTTCCTGATTCCAAGTCCAGTGCTCTCTCTGTTGTACTTCCTGGACTAGAAATCTCAATCATTATTTTTGAAAGCTTGGAAATAGTAAATTTGGATTTGGAGGCCTTTTTCTTTCTCTTTTGTTTCAGAGGGAAAGATTACAAGCAGTGAGTATAATTTGTCAAGGCGAGGGATTTTAGCTCAGCATAGGGAGCTCCTGAGGCAGTTTGATTTAGCATAGGCTAGCCTCTGACACATGCTTCCTGTGTGGCCATTGGCAAGTAACCTAAACTCTCAGTGCCCTAGGCCAAGGTTTTTCAAGCTACTTTGACAGTATACCTTCATCAGTAATACAAACAAGAACAATAAAGAAAAAAGTGTATAAATTATATTCAGTACTACTATAGTAATATGCTACATTATGAAATGTATGCAAAATAGACATTAAAATTAAGGTAAAATAAGCTTTAAAATATTCTATTAATTAGTGGTACAAAAACCTTTTTAGCATCATTAAAAATAAATTTAAGAACTTTAAATATTAATATTAGCATCATACTCTCTGCATTCTGTCTTTGATGTTCTATATTTTCTTCTTAGAATTTCTAATATTAATTTTTAAAAAAAATTCTAATATTTTCTGTACTGGCAACTTAAAAATTCTGAGTGTCTTACATAAAATTTCAATAATTCATGGATAAGTCACTGTTTCTTCAAATTTGTTTTAAGACGTTGTAGTTGTTAAAGTTATGATTATAACTATGAGAAACTTAAATTTTAAAGTTTTTCTGTCTAAAAGGGGAGAAATTGATGGATGCCATTAAAATATGCATTTCTACTAGTTAGTAATATTCTATAGGTTAGTGTTTTCTGTCACATAATATTATTAGAGCTTGTATATTTATATATGGGCCAGAATATTTTAAAATGTTAATTTTCATGTTTGTGCATTTAAAGTCTCATAAACAATAGTACAAATAACCCCCCAGGTTGCAGTACAATTTATAATATGAAAATGTTGTTAGAAGTTTTGATAAACAATTACATATAATTTCTGATTTTATTGTCTTAAATTATAATTTTGTATATTTGATACAAAGTTTTTAGTATTTTAGGGGTGTATGGAGAATTCAGCGAGGACCAGTTCTTCTGCTATGAGGGCCATCATGCCCTTTTCAGGAATGCTCATCCACCTTTGGTGTCCAGTTTCCACCCAAATCTCACCTAGCTACAAGAAGCTGTAGCATGTTCAGTAGTCAGACTCTGGTAAAACCATATCTACAGACAGGCTAAACCATGTTGAATGTAACCAACAGGCCTCAAACCCATTGGTGAGTTGGAGGGATTTCTGTCCCAAGCATGTGAAAACTTGTCCCTGTGGAATGGGTAGATGAGAACAATTTGTTCCAATGGGCCTTGCACATGGCTGAAGCAAGTGCTGTGGAACACTTAGAGCGTGGTCAGACAATAGAAGATACAAAGACCATCCACTGAATCCTGGGCCATCTCCAGTCATTCTAACTTTCTCTTGTCACTGGAATCCAGTGACTCTGGAAGAAAGAGTAAGGCCGATGACTGTAACTATGCCTCACTTAAATCCAAATTCATATATGTCAGGACATCATCCTGTAATATCATTGATCCTTTTCAGAATGAAGAATGAATAATATCAGCACTTTAATTTTAAGAAAAATAATTATTATATCTGAGGTTCCAAAAAAACCCCAAAGCATTACAAAAAGAAGAAAGCATTGACATTATGTTTTCTGGTTTATTTGTACTGCTAGCAAAAGTAATAATGAAAATTAACAATTTAAACTTTACTGTAAGACACTGTATCAGCAATCCCATATTCACAATGCCTATGAAAATTACAGATATGCTGATATAATTATCCATCACAAAATACATCAGGCTTGCTATACGGGGGAATAAGCTAGAAAATTTATTAAAATACCAAAAGACTGAGTCCCAAAACCAGAAAGTGAAAGCCATCAGAGTAGTTATGAAATTGGCACAGGTAGATAAAGTAGAAAGCACCCACATTCTCAAGCCTTTAAAACAGAACAGGCTACCTCAGGCAAAGGTCCTCCTCTCCCCACTCACAGAAACCACCCAGCATCCAGGAAGCGTGCTCCCAGCAGCTCCGGCCCCTGGCAGTCCTCAGCAGGAGTCCTTAGCAGAAATTCTGGCTGACTCAAAAAGGGCTTCGCGTTGCCGCCGCTGCCTCTGCTGCTGTTGCCGCCGCCATTGCCGCCACTGCTAGCCACCAGAGGAACTCTAGCTTGGCTTCCGCTTCCTCTTGCTCTGCCCCTCCCTGCTACGTCAGCAAGTCCAACGGGGCATGCAAGATCTTTAAATCCCATAACCCTTACAGACACAACAAAAATTATCTTTAAAATTGTCTATTTCATGAAAATCATTATCAGAGCTTTCTAAAAGAAAGGAGAGGAACAGCAACAACAAATGAGATATAGAGAAAGTATGGTAGGGTGGCTGCAAATTGTGCTGGTCCTTGAATTTCAAGCAAAAACATTGATTTTTTTCTTGTCAAGAGATAATAAAGCACCAATGAAGATTTTTTCAAGCCAAATGAGCCAAGAGACAATCGTGATCTATGATAAAAGTTTTTATTCACTGTATTTAATACATGCTACTTTGGTACATGCTACTGCAAAGAGGGTCAAATTTTCAGTTTTTCTTGGATTGTATATTATTGAGGAGTAAAAAGATGGGCTGTTCAATGTATTCTAACTTCTGGGTACCAGCTCTTTAATGGTGTTAAAAATGCTTTCTGAAAATGACACTATGGATATTGGTGTTTTGTAGAGGAACTATGAGCCATTCATCATTCAGTATGACCTAAAATTATTTCCTCAATATCTGACATGGCATGTATACTGCAAGGAGAACTGTAAAGCAAGTGGTCTTGTGGACTACAACAGCAATCCAAATTTAGATAGTCATTTTGACTCAGTAATGTTCAGTATTTTAAATCACAATGCTTGGGAAAAGGTGAATGATGTAAGTTAATTAGTCTAAATCTTCATCAATATATCAGTATACTTAACATGTGCTCACGAATTTGGTAATATATTTTAATTGAATTGTTTATATAGATAGCATTCCAAGAAATTTGCCTAGAGATCCTGCATATTCTGGGTGCAGCCCTGCCCCAAGTAAAACTTTCTAAAGATCCTTTTCCTTTTTTTTCTCCCTCCCTTTTAGACCCTGAGTTGGTTCCAAGAAATAGAACATAGAATTGTGTAGATCATTTGTCCCTAAAAGGGACATCAAGTTCAATATCTTCACTTTCTAGATAAGAAAGTGAGACACTGAGGAGTTGGGACTTGCCCAGGGTCACACAGCTAAGTATCAGAGGAAGGATTCATACTCAGGTCTTCCTAACTTAGTTTTAACATTCTATATGTAATGCGATCTATTTGCCTCACCACATATCTCAAGGACCTACTTCTCCCTCCCTTTCTTGAGGTATTCTCAAACCTTTTCAGGGACTATTTGCGTAGGAGTCATACTTGGGTAGATAGTTTTTATTTAATCAACACAATTACCCAAGTTACTTGTACCAACTGTAGGCAGAACTTTTAAATTTGCCTGTCCAGTGGAGTAAGCGGAAAAAGGTTAATTCTACCTACCTCTAGCTGCCATGCACCAAGAATGGAATATATGGTTTAAAATGAACTACATGAAATATGCAAATACTTTTCTAAGCAATCAGTTAAAGTACTCATCAACTTCAGTGATCAAAGATTCACTGTGCAGAGTGGAGTCTTGTTTCTTTGCTCTTTTTCTTCTGACGCATCTTCCCTACTAAAGTTCTTCTACTGCTCAGAAATCTTCATTGGTGCTTTATTATCTCTTGACAAAAAAAAAAAATCAATTTTTTGCTTGAAATTCAAGGACCAGCACAATTTGCAGCCACCTTTCCCTATATCTCATTTGTAGTTGCTGTTCCTCTCCTTTCCCTCACAAAGTTTATGTTAGAGCCAGATTGGATTACTTTGCCCACTTACCATATCCTGCACTTTCCTGGCTTCATTTCATTCCTCTCTTGGTTCCCTAGGCCTATAATCTTTTTCTTCTCTCTCTTTGTCTGCAGAATTTCTATCCATCCTTCAAAACCCAATTTAAGTGTCACCTTGCTCATAAATCCCTCCTTGGTGATGCCCTTAATCCTATCAGACTCCATAAAGTAAATCTCTGATCTGATTTGATAGATTATTTTGCATTTTAATATGAGCCATATGTCCCTATTATGCAGGCTAGCAAGGTCTATGTCTTTTTTAAACCTGGTAGACCCTAGCCTAACACAATGTGCTTCATGCAGTAAGGTCAGGAGTAGATCTGTGATTCTATCAATGTTGGGAAGTCCAAGTGAGGCACTCTCTCAACCAGTGCAGGTCCATACATTCTTTGTAATTTATATCCTTATAGAGAATTACTTAGAACACTGAGAGGTTAAGTGACTTCGCTGGGGTCACACAGCCAGAATGTATCAGAGGAAGTAAATGGTGATCTTGCTTCCAAGGCCAGCTCTTTTTTATCATATCTCCCTATCGCACACAGTAAAAAAAAAAAACAACCCAAAACATTTATTAACATTTGTTGAATCAAATTTAATTGAATGAGGCTTAAGAATAGATGAATGAGTGAATAAAACATTAACACAGTGTGTTTTGGGATCACCTTAACAACACCTTGACCAAAATCACTTTTTTTCCTCTTGTGTCAATTTGATAACATCTTGTGTTGATATCTTAAATTTTTCTTATTACATTCTTATCTGACATGTTTGGTTTGGTGATACATAAATTAGAGATAAAGTTGATTTTGGTCTTATGTTAATAAAAATTCTCAACTAAAATGATTTTCCAAAAAATTGCATTTTCGTTCAGATACTGATAATCTGTCCTTGATACATTCTTATTTTGTTTAAATCTGATTCAAAATTAGATTTATTCATATAAATAACACTACTACAGATCCTTCCTTCTTGCCCTCATTTGGCTGTAGATAGCTTACTTCAGCAAAGAGAATGAATTAATTTTCTTGTGGCCTCTATAGAAATGGCATAGAAAACCCTAAGACAGCCCTCTCCTTTTCTATACCTCTATAAGGACTCTGATAATAACACAGCTTTTAATAATGCCTAAGTTTTTTCCATTAATCCTGAGAGAAAACAAAAATTCATTCACAGACTTCTTTAATTATTCTTCTCAAGCCTTCAGAGAGGCTTCTAATATTGCCAAAAATAACCACTGTTGACCAAGTACAAGAGTGTGTATATATGGTGGGTTATGCACATTGCAATGACTGGACATTAAAATACAAAAGTACCCCAAAGTGGACTGAGTGCTGTAAATTGTGATCACTTTTTTTTTGTATCTCAACACCCTATTACCTGTCCTGTGCTCAACTATGACATGTGTGTCACTTTGTGCTAGTGGCCTCCAGGAGTTTGGATTCTAGTCTGAAGGCTCCTTTCACTGTCAGACAAGGCCTTTTCAGCCTTGCCATGCTTCTGCCTGACTTTGGAGCTTAGATTGTTCAAACTGTAGTTTTGGCCTTATCCTGGACAAGATATTCTTGATTAAATCTCCCTATTAACCCCTCACTGATTACCAGACTGGAAAAGCTTCAATCTATATCATGGATCCCATGCAGGTATAGGATTTCAATGTTTCAGACTCTGATCCTGGCCTTGGAGAAGACTGCATCAGAAGATTTGCTGAAGGAACTGGGAGTGTTTCACAGTGGAAGAGAAGAAGATTCATGCTTATTGTGGTTATGGGAGTGATACCTGATGTCTTTTACATTTAAATGTAATTTTTCTTTTTATTATGCATTGAATAAACATAAAAAACTATGAACCTTTCAATATATAGAGAAGAGTATAAAATAGTACTGAATATGAAACTGTGAAGCATAATATAATTTAAGAGCATATTAAATTTAACATGATAGTAACAAAACTGTCCTTGTTTATGTTGCTTTGTGATTTTTTTACTCTTCTGTGTATTTTAAAATTATTTATTGATTTTTAACATTCTTTTCTCTTTAAATTTTGATTTCTCTTTTGGTGCTTCCAAGGTGCTATGATGTGGGGAGGGGTGTGGCCACTGCTCAACTGTTCAGTGCCCAGGTCTTTACTCAGGAATATCCCTGGACCTTTACAGCCACAAATGCTAGAACTTCTTTTGCCTTGGAATTGTGACCAGAGCCTTTGGCTCCCTTGTGACTGACTGCCCCTTTGCTCTTTTTTACCCTGGAACTGTGACCCAGCACTGTCTATGGGCAACAGGGTTATTAGTGCCAGTTATACTTAATGCCAGCAAAGGATCCCTTGTAATCTCTTTCTGACCAGTTGTCTGAACCCCTTACCTGAGAACTCCTGAACCTACTGCTACATGAATAAGCTCATAAAAATCTTCCTAGGTTTCTCTGAATATGTCATTTCCACCTTTTCATTTTATTTTATTTTTTTACTTTTTAGAGGGCAATCAGGGTTAAGTGACTTGCATAGTCACAGTGCTAGTAAATATGTCAAGCGTCTGAGGCCGCATTTGAACTCGGATTCTCCTGACTCCAGGGCCGGTGCTCTAGTTACTGCACCACCTAGCTGCCCCATTTTCATCATTTCTTAAAGCATGATATTTTATTGAATTCATATACCATAATGGGTTTAGCAGTTTCTGACTTAACGGGCACTTCTTTTGTTTCCAGTTTTTTTTTTTTTGTTAAGACAGATGAATGTTTTTGTATATATGGGTCTTGTCCCACTCTATCTGACATCTTTGTGATAGAAGTCTTCATGTCATATGGAAAATGGATCATATTTGTTCTACTTTATCCCAAAAAGCAGAACTAGAAACAATGAGTGAAAGTTACAAATAGGATGTTTATGGCTGGCTATAAGAAAGTTTTTCATAATTAAAAGCATTATAAGGTGGAATAGGCTGCCTCAAGAGGGAAGATCTGTGTTAGGAGAGGTTCTCCAGTGGATGCTGGAGGACAAATCTGTAGAGGTATTGAAGATGGAATTTTTTCCATTTGCTATCTGTTCTGAAAGAGTTCTGAGGTCCTTTGCAATTCTGATTCTTGGGTTCTGTAACTTCAATAGTAGGATAATCACAATGAAAAGACTTTCTATAATATATTGTTACTTCAAAGGCCCCAAAGCACTTTCATATTTTTATATCTATCTATCATCTATCTATCTATCTATCTATCTATCTATCTATCTATCTATCTATCTATCTATCTGTCTGTCTGTCTGTCTGTCTGTCTGTCTGTCTGTCTGTCTGTCTGTCTGTCTGTCCATCCGTCTGTCTGGTGTTCTTTGAAGTTTAGCAACAAATGAGGGAAAATAACCTTGTAATATATTCCTACAATATCCATTTCATAAATCCTATTTTAGCACTTGGTTTCTAACACTATTTTGCCCTTATCACGGTCCAATTTACATTATACTTATTCCTGTTTTTGTCCCAGTTGTCCAAATTGGTGAGACAGGAAGAGGAGATGCAGTGTAATTGAAAAAGCAAGAGACATCTGGATGCGTACAGCTACAATTCTTACCATTGAGCCTGGCTGTTGACTTCAGGAGTTCTGAGCTGCAAAACGCTAAGCTGATGAGCTGTCTTGCACTACATTCAATATTGCTACAGTGAACTCCTTGTAGCAGGTGGCCACCAGATTGTCAGAGGAGGAGTGAATTGGCTGAGGTTAGGAACTGGAGAAAGTCAAGTGTGGATCAGAGTGGGGCTGGACCTCATAGCAGCCCCTAAACATTCTGCCTATTTACTTTAGGGGAGAGTCAGACTAGAAGAAAAACAAAGGGACTGGGAGCCAGGAAAACTTGGCTCTGATACCATCTCAGACGCTGTCTAGTTGTCCAACTGGGCAAGTTACATCCTCTCTGCACTTCAGAGTCCTTATGGGCAAAGTGAGACAGTTGGGCTAGATCATTACAGTATCAGAGCATTGAGAGCTGGTATATAATTTTAATATCATCTACTTCAATCTCTTCATTTTATACTTGAGGAAGGCCCAGAGTGGATAACTGATTTGTCCCAGGTAGTCAATAGCAAAATTGGGATATGAACCCTAGATCCCTGACTCCCAATCCAGTATTCTTCACTGTATTATGCTGCTCTAAAGTCCTTTTCAGCACTAAGATGCTATGAAGCCCTAGAAGTTGGAGTAGTATTTGATTCATCTTTATATGTGTTGCACCCAGAAGAATGCCTTACATAAACATCCATATGTCAAGGATAACACATCATATATCCTCTGCAATGGAAGTTCTCTATACTAATTCACATCAGCAACCTGTTTACAACTTTTGCATGGTCTTAGGGAATTACTGGAGTCCCAAATTACTTAAAGTAACTTTCCCAGGGTTATATGACTAGTAAGTATTAGGAGCATGTTTTCAACCTAGATCTGATTCCAGGTTCAGCACTCCATATATTAGATGCCACTACTTTTCACATTGTACATATTTGTAAAATTCATTGAAGTCTAATATGGGATAGATAGTCCAGAATGAGCATGGCCAATAGAAAGAAAGGAGAGCCCTGATGCTGTCACATTTACTTCTGCCTGCTGGCTAGGTATGTTTGCCTAATGGAACATAGGATTCTGACCACATGGAAAACAGAAGGTCTTCCCCTGCTGGTCTTCTTGGGACATTTTTTTTTGGTGATTTTTTGACTCTTCCCAAGGGTTAGGTAGGTAATGCAATCTGTCTTTTGTGTACTCCTGGATTATAATGCTATGGATTTTCTGTTTATTTTTTCCACAAATCCATTCCCCACACTAATGAAAAAGAGAATGGGATTGTTATGGAATAGTTGAAGTAGAGAACAGAACATAAGGATGGCAGTCAGGCCAAATGTTGTGTTTATACTCAAAACACCCCTTGGTCCTCAGTAAGAACAATTAATTTATGAGTCCTGCCCTTGCCCTAGCACATGTTTGCTAAACCAACTCCATATTGTAGTCCATTATGGACTTCTCTCTTCCAAAAAAGCACAAACCTATCATCAAATGATGACTCATTCCCCCAACATTCGTATCTCTTCCCTCAAATTACTTTGAAAGATGTGTGTGTATGCATACACACATATATGTATATGTATGTGTGTGTGGACACATACTTCTTTGTGTACATGTTGTCTTGTCTCCCCTCACCAAATATAAAATCCTTGAGGGCAGAGACAGGGATATGGACTTGTTATTTCATTATTAGAGGAAACTCCCAGATGAGCAAACTCCATCTACCAATGCAGGTTGACTCCTCTGTACTTTATAGTAAGGAGAGTTGTGCAGACCATAGAAAGACTGTGACTTGTCCATGGTCACAGAGCTAGTATATGGAAGACATGGGACTGGAACACAGGTGTTCTAGCTTTGAGGTCAGCTTTCTGCCTTTAAAGTCCTCCTGGGGCAGGAACTATTTCATTTTTATCTTTGTATTTATCCCCAGTGCCTAGGACAGTGTTTGGCACATAGGTACTTACCTTGCTTGCTTAATAGCTAATAGAAAGAACACTGGATCTGGAATGAGAAGATTCAGATTCAAAACTTGTTGTGATATTAGCTATCTGTGAAATTTGTGGCTACTTACTTTCCTTCTATAGAGCCTGTAAAATAAAAGGATTGGATCAAATGATCTCTAAGATTCCTTAAATTTCAGATCAAGAATGAGATTAATGACATGGTTGTTCCCTCAGCTCTTCCACAATTTCCCCTTCTTCCTTCCTGTCATTGCATCTGATGTTTGGTTCCAATAATTCTGCCTTGCTTCCCAATACCTCCCCTGATCTTTAGTAGCCAACAATGAAATCCCTTTGGTGCCGTGTTGTTCCACTTTGCTTACTGATGTGTTATTATCAAAAGGGAAAGTATTTACATCTTGTTCGTTCATTATTCATTACTGAAAAGCCAGGGAAAAGGTCTTAAAAGCACTAATGCCATGTTTTTTCAAGCAAAACCTTTGGGAAGGCACAGGGCTGTCCTCAGGGATATACAGACTTACATGATTAGTTCTACTCTTTACCAATTTTAAAAGATAATTTTTCAATCATTCATTAAGAGATAGGTGAGAAAAAATTATCAGGAGTCATCAGTCTCAGTCAAAAAAGATAGATTGGTGACAGTATCTACTACAAAAACTTCAGGGTTATGGAGAAAACTAATAAGCAGGGATGACCCAATGAGCAAACCACTGGAGAAAAAGGAAGGAAATCTGTTTTGTATTTTCCCCTCCTCAAATGAGCCACTTTAAAAACCTACTTTTTAAAGCCATGGCTTATGCCTAAGCACAACTGTATGAAATGAAGGAATAATTGGCTGAAACAATATGCATTGATGTGTTGGAGAACATGTAGTGATTTTGAGGAAGTCATCATAAAAAAAGTGCCTTAGGTGAGAAATTTACTCTTTTAGGAAAATCAGTAACTCATGACTTCTTTGAAATGTTCTGATGTTAAATAAATCCCCTTTGATGATTCCAGTGTAGGATTCCCTCCTGTCCCTTCCTCCTCCCCCTCCCCCCCCCCATTTCAGAATGTTCACAAGAAGGAACCAAATGGAGGATTTTTGTTCTCGGGGGGGGGGGGGTGATGGGACACACAGTCTTGATTGGTGAATAACAAGAACAAAACTGGTTTTGCTAATATGCACAAATGGTAGATCAAACAATTATTTCATTAATTAATTAAATGAAGTTTGAAATAATTTATTGTGAACAATGCACTGTGCTAGATGCTCTATAAATACTTGTCACTTGAAGAGTAACCTCTAAATACAGTCACACCACCCAGGGAGTGGGAATTAATTAATGCAGCAGCCCTGATAAAGCCCAGAATCCTTCCTACACCATGTGTATTCTGATGAAATAGTTCTATTTGTACCAGAGTTTTAGGAAAAGAGGTTGGATCATGGTTAGAAACTTGATGACTCAGGTCCACTAAAGAGGAATGAAAACTTTTTGGCAACAATAGACAGGTAGTTTCAGGTTTGCCAGTGTCAGAAAGTTTCCCATGATGGTTAAGGTCTCTGTACTTGGGAGTCAAGAGTGCTCTTCTAAGCCAGCCCATCATGATTGTGCTTTCCCTCAACCTAGTATGTTAAAGCATAGATTTTGCAATCCATTCTTAAAATTTACAATAACAGTCTTTTATTGTCCCTTTAAAAATTTCTCTGGGACAACATCCAAGAATTGGGATTAAATCAGCGGGGGGAGAAGGGGACAAATAGGTTTGACATAGGGTTAGGTAAGGGCCTCTTCAGACTTCTAGCTCTACTCTGGCAGTTATCCTTGTCTTTGGGCATTTGGAAGGATGGATGGAAAGACAAATGTTGGATTGTAGCTTTGGGTGTTTAAGTAAACTCTGTTCTGAGTCTAGTTGAGATTTTATCAGTCAATCAAAAACCAGCAAGCATTTATTAGGTACCTACATGAAGGGCAGGCAAAGAAAAAAAAAGGGACCAGATTCTGAAGGAGATTAAACTTCTGTGGGGGGAGTGGGAAGGAGATGCTTTGTAATTATGTAAGTATATTCATAAAAATGTAAAATAAATGCATAGTACTTTAAAGATGGAAGGCACTAGCAGTTGAAAAGATCAGGAAAAGATTCATTCAGAAGGCAGTGATGATTCTTGGAGGAAGTAAAGGATCCTATAAGGCAGAGGTGAGAAGATGGTGCATTCCAAGACTGGACACAGCCAGTGCAAAGATACAGAGACAGAAGAGAGATGAGTACTGTATGTGGCAAACAGTATGAAGGTCAATTCACTGGATTGTAGTGTATAGGAAAGAGAATGATCTCTTGTAATGAGGTTAATTTGGTGGACTGGGGCCAGATTGTGAAGGGCTTTAAGATCCAAAGAGGAGCTTATATTTTATCTTAGAGGCAATAGGGAACCATTGGAGTTTATTAATAATAATAATAATAATAGCTCTCATTTATATAATACTCAAAGATTTTCAAGATATTTTACAAATAATATCTCATGTTTTCCTCACAGAATATGCAATGAATATAGAGAGGTTAAGTGACTTGTTTATGGCAACAGAAGGAGGAAGCATCTGAGGCTAGATTTGAATTCAGGTCTTCCTGCCTCCTGGTCTAGTGCTCTACTCAAGGTTGACACTTGGGTGATTAAATAGGGAAGTAACACAACCAGATCTATGCTTAAGAAAAATCATTTTGGGGGCAGCTAGGTGGTACAGTGAATAGAGCACCGGCCCTGGAGTCAGGAGGACCTGAGTTCAAATGTGGCTACAGACACTTAACACAAAAACTAGCCATGTGACCTTGGGCAAGTCACTTAACCACAATTGCCCTCCCCCCCCAAAAGAAAAAAAACATTTTGGTAGGTATATGGAGGATATTTTGGAGTGGAGAGAAACGAGATAGGTAACTCAATTCACAGGTCATTGAAATACTCTTGGAGAAAGAAGATCTGAAGCTAAAATATATAATGGCTATTTGAGTATTGAAAAGAGAGGGAAGAGAGAGGATAAAAGTAGCAAGATTTTACAACTGATTATCTAAGTAGAGGTTCAACAAGAGTGTTTTTTTTATTAGTGAGTCACCTATATAATTAAAAAAGTAAGAATAATACAGTAGAAAAATCACTGACTTTGGAGTCTGAGGAACTGAATTCAAATCCTGCCTCTGCTACTAATGACTTTAAGCATGGCAGAAATCTCTATAGACCTCAGTTTTTTCATTTTTAAATGAAGGAGGTCCCTTCTACCTCTAAATTTATGAATCTATGGTTGAAAAGGCTTTAGGGAGACAAGCACTCTCCAAATATCTCTTAACTATTGCCTCAACTTTGTCATACTGAACTAATGTCACCATTACAGTTGTATTTCTTTGAGTCAATGTGTTTTTATTGGTCTTAGTTATTATCGCTCCTCTTCACATGTAGAAATTGCTAAAATATTTGAAATGGCTACTGCAAACTGCCTGGATCTTCTCTCAAGGCTAAGTAAACCTGGTTCCTGTAGCTGATACTCATATGGCACCAACCTGGTTTTACTCTTTGAGATGATAGCTAGATTGTCAATGCCCTTCTGAAATGTTCTGGTCAGGAGTGAATCCAGGGGTTTTGACTGGGATTTGGGGACAAAATGCTTTTTTCCATTTCAAATTTTTATTTTTTCTGGTTTGAAGCCATGTGGATTTTGTCCAGACGGAAGACAGAGAAAAGGCCAAAACACTGAAGTACAGCTGAGATTAGATTTAAAAATCACCCCCCCAACCAAAAAACCACTTTTTGCAGTGTCCTTTGGTCATCTAGTCTACCTTAGACATAAATGGTAAGCCAGAGAATTGAGTTAGCCATTTTTTGAGTGAAGCAGAATTTATAGTAAACTATAACATTTGATACATTTTTATTCCCATGCCTTATACCCCTGTCTCTTATCACAGCCCTTACACATCTAAGAGGTGGATGTAGGGAAGAGCCACCACAACTGGAAACACCTTGACTCCTTTTCTTTTCCTCTTCCCTGGCTTGGGTTGGATCAGAAACCACCAGGTATGGCCAATGTAATAGTAGTTGAATTTAAAGATCCCCCTGTATTGGCTTGGTTTTTGGTTTGATTGTATTAAAACCCAGAGCTTGTGAATCCCACTTGTGGGATGGACTTGTTGACATGAAAAGAGAGGGCTGAATTGGGGGGAGCTGGTGATGTAAATTTAGAGACACAAGAAAAGAGAGAGGCAGAGAATTTACTTTTAGGGGATACTTAATTCCTTGCCTTTCCTCTTACCTGGGCCACTTGAGTGTTTACAGGATTTGAATTATATGGATGTTAACAAGTCTATTCCTTCTGATGAGATAGACAATATCAAAATTTATAATCTGTCCTACCACTGCTTCCTAAAATTTTCCAAACCTTACCATCTGCCCAACCTTTGTGTCCTGCTGTCTTCTGGGACCAACACCACAATTATTTAAGTAATGTAGAGAACACTGGATTTTGCCCTTTGTCAAGCCACAACTACTGAACCCTTAGGACTTCTGGGTCTCTTCATCTCTCTTACTTTTCAACTTTCTATTATATGTTAAAGTGTTCCCTTGAAAACAGGGGCCATCTGTGTTTTGTTTTTTTTTTCTGTTTGTAGCCCCAGCAGTTAGGACAGTGTTTTACCCTTAGTAAGTGTTAGATTGGCTCAGTGGATAGAGCCCTGTGTCTGGAGTCAGGAAGACCTGTGTTCAAATCCAGCCTCAGCCACTTACTACCTGTTTAACCCTGGGCAAGTCAGTCAACTTCCGTTTTCCTCAGTTTTTTTTATCTATAAAACAAGCTGGAGAAGAAAATGGCAAACCACTACAGTAGCTTTGCCAAGAAAACCCCAAATGGGGTGACAAAGAATCAGACAGAACTGAAAATGACTTAACAACAATAATGAAGTGCCTAGCAAATGCTTTTTAACTCATTCATTGTTTTCATTAATGAATATGTCCCTATGAGTGACATTTTTTCTTATGTAGCCAACTCTCAACTTACAAAGAGGGTCTGTTCCAAAAGCACATTGGACCACAGATTTAAAGTTTGGAGGTCATCTAGTCCATCCCATTTTATAAATGAGAAACTGAAACTCAGAGAGGAGAAATGATTTACCTGAGACCATATAGGTAGCAAAAGGTAGAGCCGGGATTTGAACTCAGCTCCTTTGACTTTAAACCACTATTCTTTCCATTACATGCATGTGAAAATTAATTATTGTAGAGAATGATATAAATGGTGGCTTGGATTATAGACCACTCCATTAAACTTATTTTTGTTACTCTTGTTAAACATTGTTGACAGTGCACATTTATAATAAAAAAAAAAGTAGAAAACAGTGCTGTGCCAATGCAGTTCTTAAATAAATTTTTAAAAAGAATGCAATTGAGCAACACTTGAACAATTATTTTGAATGCTGGTGCTTTAGAAAAGGCAGGGTTCTTTCTAAGAGGATAAAGAGGTAGACTGAAACCCTTATGTACATTTAAAGGAGACTTCTAGGAATTTCAAGGACTTTTGAGGTTGATGTCCTTTAATTCCTTAATATTTCTGGTTTCATTTCAAAATTTAAAATTTTCCTTTTCTTTGATTAATATGTATACTTAACATGCCTTTTACACTTACCAACCATTATTAAATTTATTTTCTGACTCATAAATGGAATGAAGAGAGGTCTAGAAAAAAAAGCAAAGAGCTAAAGAGAATATGTGTGTGTGAGCATGTGAGAAGGGAAATCCCTGAACTAGAGACCACTAAGTAGTGAATAGTTAAAGACAGAGAAAAGGGAAAAATAGTTATGTGCAAAATTCTTCTCAGAGGGAAGGTAGAGAAAAAGGGAAAAAAAACAGTATGTGCAAAATTCTCCTGAGAAGGAGAATGAGAACATGGATATCACGTAGTTTTTTTTTTTTTTTTGGCTAAGAAGTGGTGGGATTAGCTCAAGATTATTTGTTGTCGCAAGATGAGAGTGGAGGGGAAAGTATATATCATAGCACAGCAGCCTCCCTGTAGATAGGGGGAGAGAAATTAGTGAGCAATCCATTTTCAAGTCAGATTCCTATGATTTAAGGAGTGTTTATATTTGAGTCCGTTTAGGGATATCAGTGTCATAAGCCCAAAGAACATCAAGTACTCTATGATATATGATGGGAACAGGGAGAGGAACATGATAAGTGATCAGAGAAAAAACCTTACACAATGTTCCACCCACTAGGCGCTTAATAAATATTGATTGAATGAATGAGAATATGTGTGAATGAAGAGAAAAGGCATTTGGAATTTTTTTTCCCAGAGGCTGTTTTTTCCACTGGAAAAGGAAATTTATGCTTTTAAACTGAAGTGACAAAAGGATTGATTGACAAGACATTGTTCTCCATTGCACCAAATCTAAGCTCTGCTTGGTGGGGAAATAACATAAATGCAATTTATGACGTGTTATAAAAATGTTTCTTTGTTAAAATTGGTAAGAAGTGATTATCATTTCCCTTTTCCCTCTATATTTTAAAAAGCAGTTTGAAAAGGTATTAGATGTTCTGACAGTTTGTCTCAGTTACATTAATGTCATTTCTTCAATTTAATATTTTAATCAATGTAATTACACATTTGTCAGTACCCATTTGCCTAGTACATTTGCCTTTATTTTTTTTTCTTTAAGTGCATGTATATAGACACATAATGATGTGTGTCTATGTACATACACAAATATGCACAGACATATATGTATACATATATGTGATTTTGCATGTTTGACTATATATTTGAATATATCTATATACCCATATAATTTCAAGCAACTCAATAAAATACTCAGTAGAGTTCTAATCAACCATGTACTGAAGTCTAACTAAAATATATGCATTTTCACACACACACACACACTCCTCTCTGGAAAATAATTAGACCATTTACTTTCTCTGCTATTTATAGGATGTGCAATTTCTTTAGGAATTTTGCTTGAGAAGTCTATTACTCTAATCTTTTAGCTTCTGACAACTGTTTGCTCGGTGCCTAAAATAACCCCAATTTCCTGAGCCCTAAGAACATGGTATAGAGATTAAAGCAAAAAGAAGAACTTGAAGAGGACCAGTTGTGAAGCAAGTTAGCTAGAGAAAAGATATGCAAATCCTACCATTAGAATAAAATTGCTCTTTGGAAAGAATTCAATGTACATAAGGAGCTATCTCCAGTCTTCTTTATCTGTATCTTGCCACTGGACTCAGATGGTTCTGGGGGAGAAAGTGAGGCTGGTGACTTTGCACAGCTCTCCCTCACTTAAATCCAATTCCCTTGCAAGTCATGGTGTCATCTTCCTGATGTCACGATCCTCTTTGAGAATCAAGGATAAACAACAACAGCAGCAACAACAATGTACGTAAGAAAATCATCTATTTGTTAGTATCAAGGTGACTATTTGAGTGTTAGGTAACAGACATGGTACATTGCATGTAACTGTGACTAAACCAACCAACACAGAAGAGTCACTCAAGTGTCTGGGCCCCCCTTTAAAATTTCCATGCAACAATTCATAATTCATTTGTATAACAATTAGCTGATGATATTCCAAGCTGAAGAAATTAATTGCTCAACTGCCCTGCAGTCTGATTTTTTCAGTTGTATTTATTTTTGAGTTGTATTTTTGTATAACTGTACAAATTTTTTATTGTCTATGGCTCAGTTAAAGTCTAGTTGATTAGCCAGAACTGTAGTTCAAGTTGAAGACCAATTCTGTACTGGACCCTCGAAAAACCATGTTAAACATTCTCTCCTTTTGTCATTCAGTCTGAAGGCTGAGATGGTTATATTTTTTTGATGAGCATAAATAAAAGTGCAGATGTGAGCTTGGATCAGTAAGTCGTATCCATGTACCCATTAATTATATGTGATGTCTGTAACCTAGGGGGCAGCAACTTCATCTGAAAATAGGAACTTTAATGCAGGTTTGTGAAGATAATGATAACAATATTTTATATTTCCATTTACTTTTAACTCTTTCCAAGTACTTTCCATAATGATGATAATATTAATCTAACGATGTTTCAGAGCTTCACAGAACATTTTTGGTAAATTATCACTGGATTTCTATTATTTTAGCAAATAGTAAAAATACAAAATATATTATATTTGATAAAATATTAGTGAGCTGTATTGTTTTGTAAGCAAAGTCCTCATATCAGGTTTTCTTCATTCTTCTTATCCTGCCAGTTGCCAAAACCCATCAATTCTACTTCTTAAAATCCATTTCCCTGCTTCCACTTCTCTACCTTAGTTTAAGCTCCCATTGCCCTTTTCCTGTACTAACAAAACTGTACTAACTGGTTTCCTCTATTGCTATCTCTGACCTCTTCTAATTTATTTTCTTACATAGCAGCTTTGGTGCAAGGAAAACAGCATGTTATTGGTAGAAGAGTCAGGAAGATATGAGTTTAAGTTATGCTTCAGAAATTTACTAGCTCTGATCTTTATCAATTCATTTTTTTAAAATCAGTATATCATTTCCTCATCTATAAAATGATGTATTGGACTTAATGGCCTCTAAGATTCCTTCTAACTTTAAACTGATGACCTATAAACATAGAACTTTTATAACAGCTATTGACCAAACACCATCAGTGGCTCCTTTACCTACTCAATGGAGTCAAACCTCCTTAGACTATCTACCATTCAAGACCTTCCATGGTTTCCATTTCCTTTCCTAGGCATATATTGCTTTATTCCCTTTTGAATTGAACTTTCTATACTGTTCTATAAACTCATCAATCTTTCCCCAACTTCTATGCCTCTGCTTCCATGTACCTGAAATGACCTTCCCTTGCCATCTTGTCTCTTAGAAACTTGTCCATCCTTCGAGACCAAGTGAAGACAATTCAAGACAATTCCATTGTCTTGAAGGATGGGCAAGCTGGAATGTCAGCTACTCCAGGAAGTTATGATGAATTATCCCAGTTGGAATTGCCCTCTTTTTCTCCTCTGATCTCTTATGGCATTTTGGACCACTCATGTATTTGTGATATATTTGTGCTACAGATATTTGCATACAAGTTTTTTTTGCATACAAGTTTTATGTTCCTTACTATATTGTACATTTCTTGAGCACAGTAGTCATGCTTTACCTATCTTTATATGTCTTTGGGGCCTTCACAACATAGTATTTCGCAGGTTGTAGAGGCTTAGTATTTATTGAATTGGAATTGATTTTGAAATTTGATTTTGCTAAATGACAGCTAAATTATTTACTGTATTCTTCCTGTCCTCTTGTTATAACTTTAAAAAATCACACTAATGATAGATAAACGAGAAACTCATTCTGAGTATTCTTTATGTGTCTCCCATTTGTGTGTGTATATGTGTGTGTATGAGAAACAGAGAAAGAAAAAGAGAGAAAGAATCAGAGCTAGAGAGATGAATAAATAAGACTGTTATAAGCAAAGAAGAAAAAACTGCATACATAAAGAGATAATGTGGTATAGTGAATTGAATGCTAGATTTAGACTCATAAAGACCTAGGTTCAAATCCCACCTCAGACAGTTGCTTCCTGATCATGGGCAGGTTGCTCAAATTCTCTGAGCTTTAGCTTCTTTTCCTGAAGGATGGAAATAACTCTATCTATCTCTGTTCCATGTGATCAATATGTGACTCAGATGAGACAATGTATATAAAGTTCTTTGAAAGCCCCAAAGTCTACATAAATATCAACTATTTTTATTATTATTATTGTTTTCTTCGAATACTGGTTACCAATATTGGACAAATTTCCTGCCATCTGAATCTTTAGAATTTTAAAATAATACTGTGTGAGATGTTTTTCAAAAGCAAAGTGAATCTTCTATAATCCCACTTAAAACAGCAACGTGTGACTTCAATAGTCCTTATCAATTACTTATTAAATTAAATTAAAACATACCTTATAAATGATCACAGGAGAATAACTAATATTATGCTGGTATTTTGAGATTTACTGAGTGCTTTACATATATTACATATATATAATATACATAAATTATCTCATATATTATCCACACAGTAACTATTATCACCATTTCACAGATGAAGAAACTGAGACAGAAAAACTGTGTCTTTTTGGGATCACAATGCTAGTATGTATCTGAGGCATAAATAATGAATAAAGACCTGCCTTACTTAATACTATTCTGTCCTCTACCCTATATATTATGGTGCCACATTAATTATCTTTAAATTATCCTACTGGCATTTTTACTTTCATTAGGATCATAGGATGATAGTTGAATTATGAGGGACCTTACAAATCATCTCATTCAAATCCCTTACTTTCTGAGTCTGAGATAACAGAGTTCCAGAGAGAGGGAGAGACTTAATCAAGATTACTACTTCAGCTTCAGTTATTTTATCAACTTGGTTCATATGATAAAAAAGAAATAACATTTTATATTGATGCAATTTTTTGCATGAAATAAACATAAAAAGCAATATATCTATTCTACAGACATCAATCCTGGTCAAGTCACTTAAATCCTGTTTACCTCAGCTTCCTTATCTGTAAAATGGGGATAATAGTAACACCTACCTCCAAGAATTGTTGTGAAGATTAAATTAGATAAAAATTGTAAAGTGTTTAGCATAGCTCCTGGCAAATAGTAAGTGCTATACATTTCTGTTGACATTCACTTGTTTCAGTGGTGCCCAACTGTTTGTGACCCCATTTGGGGTTTTCTTGGCAAAAATATTGGGTCACACAGCTTGTAAGTGTCCAAGACCAGATTTGAACCCAGGTGTTCTTGAATCCAAGCCTCACACTCTATCCAGTGTGACAGCTGCCCGAGTGCTATACGAATGATAGTTATTATTATTTCAATTAAAGACTCTAATTAAAAAAAAATAAACAAAACTTGGTAATTACCACAAAGGGGCAAGACCCAACTCTATATATTAGTAGTTGTTTTCCAAACATATGTTCCATTTTGACTATAAATTTTCTATAGTTGCCACTGGATGCAACACTTTTCTCAGAAGTTTTTGATAAAAGATTTTGTTGAAAGATCTCATTCATCTATGTCTATCCACATATGGCAATTTTTCCTTCGATCAAATCTTTTACTGACATCCTGTAACTATGGCAAACATTGGGGTGAACTTTCTGTCACTAAGGAAAATTGCCTTTTGGTTCAAATGTGAAAATTATCTGGATAATGGAAAACAAAACATACTTTTACTTGAAATAACACCTTGATATGAGGATTTATTTGAATAGCCAGACCACTGGCTTATTAGGGTAGGGGTAAAATGAATACAAAACCAGCAGGAAAAAGAAAAGTGAAAGTTAAAATAATTTGAAAATAAATTAAAACAATCTGACTTGTATAAGTTGTTGATATATAACTGGGAAATAGATGAATAAAATTACATTGTCAAGAAATATAGCAATTTCTTATAGAACTGTAACCATCATAAATGAATTACCAAGTTGAGTGACCAAAAGAGTTAGCACATTAAGTAGAATCTCTGTGGTAAACTTATGGAAGGATATGATAAATAGTCACTGGCATACAAAGTTTGTAATCTGTGCTGTTGGATTGAAAGTCCATTGGAGTATTGGCACATTGGACTATCTTCTGGAAAAGGCCTTTTTTGCCGGAAAGAATTCTAGTCCAGTACTCCTTGAACATTTCACTCAAGAAATTTTTAAGCAAAGTTATAGAGGTAAATAAAATAGGCATAGAAATCAAGTATTTACTGATAATAAATTCTAAAAATATTTTAAAATAATTATTTGGTACACATATGATTTTTACCATACATTAAAGATGAAATCAAATTTGAATACTAAGGAGATGGATGTACTTGTTTGTTTTTACATAAAGAATTAAATCTTGGTGGAATATTTGATACTGCAGGATGCAAGAACATCTTCAGCATTTTTCAGAGTTCATTGATATTTTGATTTTATAATTGTCAGTGCTGATAACACCACTTCACATAAGTACATAGTACAAAATGACAGAAGTATGATTAGGTCCATTTCAGAAACTGTTGGAAATTCTATCCCAATCCCAAGCCAAAATTATTTAATGATTTTTTTTTTAGGAAATTCAAGTTTTAAATCTGTGTCACTTGATAACTCAGTAAGTGGTTCTTGAATTTTTAATGATAGATGACTGATGTTTTTTATTTCAATTGAGTATGTTTTTGAACCCAATTTAGTTTTTTTTGGAATCAAAATTTGAAAGGAAGTATTTCAGAAACTGTCTCCAAGTACTTAAGCAGATCTATAACTCTTACAACTAAATCTTTGGGAAAGTTATTTTCAATTATAATATCATCTGTAGGTGTGAACATTTTTAAAGAAACATTTCCACCCTATTTATCCATATGTTAACTTTCTTAGATAAAACTTTCATGTTACTTTTTTTACTTGAAGTGAGATATAAATCATTGAGTTTTTAAAAAAAAATCTCATAAATAACACATTTTTGAAAGCCATAAGTCATTATGAAAGAAATGAACAAAATTGGATTCTGCTCAGTCAAAAATATAACAACTTCATCTTTCAATTTCAATAATCTGTTTAAATCTCTCTCTCTCGAGAGCCATGTAATTCTATATATTCTCTTTTTCTTTTCAATTTAGGTGGACCACAACCTGGTAGTGAATACTCTGCCACACTGTCATCAGTGTTTTTTATCTCTTCTAAATTTAGTCACTTACCCATAACCAAAAAAAATTTTTCCTAAAGTATAAATAAATATTGCTGATAATTTCTCAAATAAATACTAACTTTAGTTTATGCAATTTCATTTGTTTGTGCTTTAATTAAAAATGATGTTCACACTTACCTATACATACAGCAATAATGGTATAGAAATATTAAAGGACTTTTTTCTTACTGTAATTAAACACATATTTCTGTAAAAGGAGATAACACCAACTTTAAAAATCAAACATTCTAATACAATCTAATCGAAAGATATACTAAATTGATGCTTACAAGTTGAGGAATGACTGTAGGAAAATATTAAAAATTTTTATGTTCCATAACTAAAATATTGTGTTTCTGTAAGAGCAGAAAACTTTGTATGTAAACATAATTATATTAATATTTTAAAATAAATAAAATATTTTAAAAACAGTAAAAACACTGAAATTCATAACATACAATAGTCTCGAATCTGAGCTGAGGTGTTTTTGGCAGTGTTTGTTGGCATTGTGTGGCATGACAGCATACATAGTCCAAACTGTGCATGTTATGTATTCAGAACCAAGGCTGCAGTGAAGTTACATTATGCAACATGGTCAAGCACTGCAAGAAACAGCTCAAATTCATTGTTTGATTTTTAAAATTAATTTTTGATCATTACATGTTCAGAAGCCTTTTACTGCTGACAAATTTTTGTCACCTCCACATTCAGGCATATGATCCTATATCGGGTTGCGACCCATTGTTTAAGAAGCACTCTTCTAGTCAAATATCCCATCTTGTAAGTCTCCACAATACTTGTTATATGCATTTCACCTCTGTACATGAGGATCTTTAGTTTGCTTTGGTTCTTACCCATACTCTGTCCATCTGTGTATATACAGTGAAAGCCAGTTTTATTTTTAGGTCCTTTCTTCATGGAATAGCAATGTTTGTGGAAGAGAATACCAGAATGAGTTTTGAGCTGATGGCAGTAGAGAAGTGACACCCTAGTCCCTGAGAAGAAGCTCTAGGACTCTCAGGGAGAGATGTAGCCAATCTTTCTCAGAGAGAATGACCTAGTAGTATACAATCACTACATATATAACAAATGCCATTCCTCAAAAGATAAGCAAAGGGCAATTGTCAAAAGAATTCCAAACTCTAAATGAACACATGATAATGTTCCAAATAATTACTGCCAAGACAAATTAGAATTAAAACATTTTTAAGGTTCCATTTTACATCATGCATATTGACAATGATTACAAATAATGGGAATGGTCAGTGTTCGAAAGGCTGTGGGAAAAAAGGCATATATTATAATGTATTGTTCATGGATCTGTGAAAGTGATCCAAACATTTTGTATATTAATTTTGAATTCTACAAGAAAAAGTTACTAAAATAATATTGTAGCTATAGATGAAGAGGTTATTTTTATTGACTACCAAAATGTAATCAGTGGTGAAATGAATAATTTTGAAGTATATTATACTGGCAGTTTTGTTATATCTTGTATAATATGATGATCTTGTGCATATCTTTATGGGGTTTTTTCTTCTGTAAAAGATAGATTGTTCACAATTTTCTCTCTAGTCTAAGGGACAAGAATCTTTAGGACATTGCATAATGGAAAATTAACCACATCATTATATTTGCATGTGAAAATGAAATCATTATCTTCTTCAGTTCCATTTTTAATGACTGTAAATGTTGTTTGCCTTTCCTTTTGTAGAGGACCAATGACTTTTATTGAAATCTAGTCTGAAAGGTTATCTAAAGAGATGTTGAGGTTCTTAGGCAAGAAAGAGAAAATTTCTAAGAACTAATAATTATCTTTTGAATTGTTTTTTCTTCTCTCTTTATGCTATCTTCCTAGATGATATCTATTCCCGTGGATTTAGTAACTATCTCTTTGTATGTAATTCCCATATTTCTAGATTCAGCCCACTTTTCTCTCTGAAGATGAGTTCTGCATCTCCAGCTGCTTGATGGCCATCTCTACTTGGATGTTTCATTAGCATCTCAAACTCTGCACATTGAAAACAGGACACATCATCTTTTCACTCACTTTAACATGTAATCACACTTACCTCTTTAATGAAATGTCTTATTATAAACTTAGTATTGAATACAAATACTGCTAAATTTTCCATGTAATTATATTTAAATTAAGTTTAATTCATAAAACAGTTTTTTAGTCACTCCAGGTCAACCAGTATTTATTAAGCACTTATTATATTCCAGGCACTGTGTTAATTGCCAGCTGGAGATATAAAGAAAGTCAGGAAAAAAGTTTTGCCCTCAATGAGCTAAAAATGAAAAAGTCAGAATCAGTATTTTTGTTTTTTCCATTTTCATTAGTTTGTTCTCTCATAAGGTCACAGTGTATACTTTGTTCTTCTGGTTGTGATTTTTTGTTATATTATTTCATAAAGCATTTTCCAGATTTCTTTATATATATTTGTCATGCTTGTCATTCTTAATTGAATTATATAGTATTACATTACCTTAACATAAAACAATTTATCCAAATGTTTCCATAGTTTGAGGAACAAAGGTTGCTACCATTGTTTTCAATTACAAATGATTCTGCTATGAAAAATGTTTTTTTTTTTTGCTTCTTAAAAGTTGGCATTTCGAGGCAGCCAGGTAGCACAGCGAGTAAGAGCACCTGTTCCAGTGTTGAGAAGACCTGGAGATCGAATCCCGGGCTCAGACACTTAGCACCCACCCAGAAACACCTGGCCATGTAACCTTGAGCAAGTTACTTAATCCCAATTGCTTAGGGGCGGCCAGGTGGCTCAGCAAGTAAGAGCACTGAATCCAGTGTCAGGATGACCTGGATCAAATCCGGGCTCAGATACTCAGCATCACACAGAAATAACTGGTCATGTAGCCTTGAGCAAGTTACTTAACCCTGATTGCTTTAAAAAAAAGTTGGCATTTTATGGTGTTTTAATTTTTGTAAAATATTTTATATGCAGTATATCTTTTGAGCTCCACAAGAAGACTGTAAAGTTGGTTACTCCAGATATTATTATTTCCATTTCAAAGATGATATGCTATGAACATCTTTGAACAAATAGCTCATTTTTTGTCGTTATTTTATAACATTTTCAGAATGTTATTCCCAACAATGGCATATTTATTTGGCACACAGATCTGACTATTTTTGTACTTTTTATTATATGATATCAGATTGATTTCCAAGATGATTCTATTATTTTTTAAAATTCCATTAGCAATGAATTAGTGTATTTATTTTCTTATGAACTCAACAGTATTAAATTAATTTCTTTGAAATATTTTTGCTTGTTTGATAGATGTAAGATAGTGTATCAAAGTTACTTTGATTTCAATTTTATTATTAGCGTGGTTGGACATTTTTCAAATGATTATTAACCATTTGTGTTTCCTCTTTTGAAAAAAAACTTCTGTTTCTAAGAGGAAGCATGATGCAGTTACTAGAGAGGTGGTCTTTGAGTCAGAATGACCTGGATTCAAGTTCTTTCTCTGACACACACTGACTGTTTGATTCTAATCTATTACTTAACCTCTCAGTCTGAAAGGTATATAAAGAGATGTTGAGGTTCTTAGGCAAAAGAGAGAAAATTTACCCTGAGCAACTTTTCAAAACTGTCAGTTGAAGAGGACATGATGCCCTCCAGTTGGTAGTGACAGCTTATTCATTCAGAAGTTCCCCACACCAGTGAAATCATAGGTCTTATCCACAGTGAATTGAAATTTCCTTTGGCGAATTTTTAATAGTTTCTTGTTATTCTAGATGAAACATTTTTATCTGTTACATTTACCACAACTATTTTCCCCAATAGACCACTTATATTTTATATTTTATTTTTGTTATTTTCCTTTGATACATAGATTACAAATAAATGCAGTATAGCAACCCATCTATAACAGTTGAATGATTATTCAATTTACTCGTTAGATAAAAGAAAGTTATATCCTTTTTGTCACACTCCCAATGAACAGAAATGCATTATTTTATTTCCTTCTGCCTTTTTCCTAGGCAATTTCAATGTTGAAGTCTGTTATCCATTTGGAACTCACTGAGGCATATGGTGTAAGATTTGGGTCCAAGTTCATTTCCTACTAAATTTCCAGCAAAATTTCTCTCATATCTGTTGAAATGTTCATCATCCTTCCAGTCACACAAGCTTGCAACCTCATAATAACTTTCTATTTGGTTCAGTCTCTCCTCTCTCTAATACATCCATCGTTTAATCAGCTGCCAACATCTTCCTAAAATATAGTTCTGACCATGTCACTCTCCTGTTCAAAATTCCTTTTGCTTCCTGGAAAAATACAAACCTTTCAGTTTAGCATTTCGAGTTCTGCACAATCTGCCTCCAATTCATTGTTTTTCATGTTATTTCTTATAATTCTGATGGGCTCTGTACAATTTCGCACAGGCTGCCCCATAAGCCTAGAATTCACTGGATCAGAATGCTTACTTTCCTTTAGATATCAGCTGTAGTTAGATTTTATTTTCTTAGGCTCAGGATGTTGGAAAGTATGACAGAGATTATCTAGATTAAAATTCTAATTTTACAGATGAGGAAATGGAGGCTCATAGAGGTTGGCTAGACCAAACTCAAAGTAAATGGAAGAGCTAGGATTTGAATACAGGCATTATGATTCCATACAATGTTCTGATCTGTGTAGATATTGTGTTAAGCATTAGATAGAGCATATGTTACTTAGGAATAGGATCTATTTCATTTATTTTTTACTTTTTGGAGGGGGGAAGGCAGGGCAATTGGGGTTAAGTGACTTGCTGAAGGTCACATGGCTAGTGTTAAGTTTCTGAGGCTGGATTTGAACTCAGGTCCTCCTGACTCCAGGGTTGGTGCTCTATTTACTGTGCCACCTAGCCACCTCAATCTACTTCATTTTTGTGCATGAATTCTTAATGCCTTACCCATAGTAGGTACTTAATAATTGTTTATTGAATTGAGTAATACCAACTACTCAAGGTGAAAAAAAAGTAATTGTGATTGAAGAGATAGAAATTTTCCCTTGCCTTTCTTTATTCGTTGGTCATCCTCACTTTTCTGGTGGTGGTAGGGAATAGTCCTTATTAGATACCCTAGGACAATGTAAGCCCTCCGAAAGGTATGCATGTAAGTTTATAGATCTATGGGTAAAAGGGACCTTGGAAGGTATACAGCTCACTTCTCATTTTACAGATGAGGAAATCAAGGCTCAGGAAGACTTTCCAAAAGTCACAAAGAGAGTAAAGATTAAAATAGGGTTAATCAGTTAATTTTCTTAATTATGGAAATTTTTTAAAGGCATGCAGTTTTATTACAAGAGTCATGCAATAAGAGAATTGGTGCCTGAAAAGGAAATGCTAAGTAAAAGTCTTCTGGTGCTCCTTTGATGACTAGATGATTAAAAACAAACAAACAAATTGTAAACAGCATGTTCTTTCTAAATGGTTGCCACTAAAGTAGTTTTAAGTGCTTTAAAATATGCTGTCTTTCTAAATGACCTTATCCTACCATTTTCTCTTCTCTCTTCCAACAATCTTATTTACCCTATCATTTGTTTAGTGCAAACTGTTTTCATATATAAAGCAAAAGTGAACTCTAGCCCAAATTTGGTCCTTATTATCACCAATTCTGAATAAGGTTTGATTCTATGTGAGAAACTCTTTTGTCCAAGTTCAGGAAAAATCTGAAAAAAACATATCAAGATCTATAGAACCAGAACATCAACCCCCTCCAAATTGTACTGTACCCAGACATGTAAAAATGGAACTCTCTGATATAAGGGAAACTCCTTGGGACTGAGAACTGTTTTATTTTTCTCTCTGTATCCCTAGTACCTAGCAGAAAGTCTGGCATATCATGGGTGCTGAATGAATACTTATTGATTGATGTTTATCAGAGCATTGTAAATACATTATTTAAGAACAATAATGCTACAGATGGACTTGACTCCAGCTTACAAAAGTTTGCTATGTTGTGTAGATGACTATAAGTAACCTTCTTCAAGGTTTATTGAGGGACTACGTGGAAGATTCCTCTAAATCACTAATAACATAAGAAATGCAAATTACAACTGTTATACAAATCTATTTTACACCCCAAATTGGCAAAGATAATAAAAACTAGGATAACATGAATTGTCTGTCTCAGTTTCCCTAAACAACTTTGCCAACATCTCTCCTTCATGGTTCTAGGGATACTTCAGAAGATTTTGGGTGTCTCTTCTTTAATACTATAAGCTCAAGCCCCAATTCCTATTTTATTAGGAAGATTCTAAGGATCATCTGAAAAATAAATTACAGGGTAACCAGACACTGAGGTCCTTTATTGAGCTAAACTGCCAAGCTTTCAAAGTCTACTGAACTGGTCATTTTGAATTTCAAATGTACATTTGCCTAAAATACTGTTTTACAGAGAACTCATACAAGGTAAGCACTCATGTGGATATCAGGAGTAATACTAAAACACTCTCAAGGTTTTTCTGAAGAACTTTGGAATCAATTGTGAGACATGGGAGACACTGACACAGTATGGCATCTATAAGTAAAGCAGAATTACAGTAGCTCGAAAGAAATGTGAGATGAACAAGTTTAGAGACATCTCCTCTCAGACGTTCATGTGGACTATTTGTGCCTGACTTGTGGTAGAGTCTTCTGAGCTTATATTGGTCTGATTAGCCACAGCTGGATACACTGTACCTTGACCACAACATCATGATGTCATTTTGGTCCTCTTCCAAAATGAACAACAACCAACCAACCAGCTAGTCATCAGTAACTAATACTTCAGTTCTTTTTTTTTAGGGCATATTCAATTTATTTTCAGGCCTCCTGCCTGATTTTTTAAAAATTAAATTGGTTTGTTTATTTACTTTTAGTTGATAACATTCAGTTCCACAGTCACATGAGTTTCAAATTTTCTCCTCCTCCTTCTCCTCCCCCCCATCATGGCGGCATGCATTCAAATATAGGATCTATAAATATCTTCACATTAATCATTAGTCAGGTTGTAAAGAAGGATTATAACTGACGGAATGATCAGTGGGAAAGAGGAAGCAAAACAAAACAAGAAAAAGAAACACAGCAAGTAGTTTATTTCAGTTTGCATTCAGACTTGGCATCTCTTTCTCTGGATGTGGATATCTCTTTTGATCATAAGTCTTTTGGAGTTGTCTTATAACCCTATCCTCTCCAGCATTTATCATTTTCCTGTTTTGTCATCTTAGTCAATCTAGCTGGTCAGATGTGGTACCTCAGAGTTGTTTTGATTTGCATTTCTCTAATCAAGAGTAATTAGAACATTTTTTCATATGCTTATAGATATCTTTAATTTCATCCTCTGAGAGCTGCCTGTTCATATCCTTTGACCATTTATCAATTGGAGAGTGGCTTGTATTCTTTTAAATTTGACTCAATTATTTGTATATTTTAGAAAGGAGGCATTTATCAGAGACACTGGTTGTAAAAATTCTTTCCCAATTTACCACTTCCCTCTTAATCTTGGTAACATTGGCATAATTTGTACATAAGCTTTTCAATTTAATGTAATCAAAATTATCCATTCTGCATTTTATAATGCTCTCTAACACTTGTTTCATCATAAAGTATTCTCTTCTCCATAGATCTGACAGGTAAACTATCCCTTGCTCTCCCAGATTGCTTACAGTATCAGCCTTTAACCTAGATCATGCACCCATTTTGACTTTATTTTGGTATACAGTGTTAGATATTGGTCTATGCCCAATTTCTGCCATACTATGTTCCAGTTTTCCCAGCATTTTTTGTCAAATAGTGTGTTCTTATCCCAAGGACTGGGGTCTTTGGGTTTATCAAAAAGTAAATCATTATAGTCATTGGCTGCTGAGTCTCATATACCCAATCTATTCCATTGATCCACTACTCTATTCCTCAGCCAGTACCAAGTAGTTTTGATGGCTGCTGCTTTATAACACAGATTAAAATCTGATATGGGTAGGCCACCTTCCCTAGCATTTCTTTTCATTAACTGCCTAGATATTCTGGAGATTTTGTTCTTTCAAATGAATTTTGCTACTATTTTTTCTAGCTCTACAAAGTAATTTTTTGGTAGATTGATTAGTGTGGCACTAAATATGTAATTTAATTCAGGTAAAATTGTAATTTTTATATTAGCTTGACCCAGCCATGAGCAATTGATGTTTTTCCAATTAGTTAGATCTGACTTTATTAGTATAATAAAAAAAGTGTTTTGTAGTTGTGTTCATATAAGTATTGGGTTTATTTTGGCAGGTAGATTCCCAAATATTTTATAATTTCTACATTAATTTTAAATGGGATTTCTCTTTCTATCCCTTGATGTTGAATTTCATTAGAGATATATAGGAATGCCAAGAACTTATGTGGGTTTATTTTATATCCTGCAACTTTGCCAGATTTGTTTATTATCTCAAATAGTTTTTTACTTGATACTCTAGGATACTCTAAGTATATCATCATATTATCTGCAAAGAGTGATAGCTTAGTGTCTTCTTTGCCTAATTTGATTCCTTCAATTTCTTTTTCTTCTCTTTTTGCTACTGCTAACATTTCTAGTATCAAATTGAATAAGAGGGGTGATAGTGGACACCCTTGTTTCACCCCTGATTTTATTGGAAATGCTTCTAGCTTATCCACATTACATATAATACTTGCTGATGGTTTTAGATAGATGCTAGTTATTATTTTAAGGAGGGTTCCATTTATTCCTGTACTTTCTAGTGTTTTTTTAATAGGAATGGGTGTTGTTTTTTGTCAAAAGCCTTTTCTGCATCTATTGAGACAATCATATGGTTTCTGCTAACTTTGTTGTTAATGTGGTCAATTATACTGATAGTTTTCCTGATATTGAACCACCCTTGCATTCCTGGAATAAATCCCACCTGATCAAAGTGTATTATTCTCATGATGAGTTGTCATACATAGTCTTTTTGATATTTTATTTAGTATTTTTCCATCTATATTCATAAGGGAAATTGGTCTGTAATTTTCTTTCTCTGTTTTGTCTCTGATTTAGGTATCAGTACCATATTTGTGTCATAAAAAGAATTTGGTAGGACTCCTTCTTCTCCAAGTTTTCCAAATAATTTGTAAAGTATTGGAATCAATTATTCTTTAAATGTTTGGTAGAAATCACTAGTAAAGCCATCTGGCCCTGGAGATTTTTTCCTAGGGAGTTCATTGATGGCTTGTCCAATTTCTTTTTCCAAGATGGGGTTATTTAAGTAGTTTACTTCCCCTTCAGTTAGTCTGGGCAACTTATATTTTTGTAAATATCCATCCATTTCACTAAGATTGTCAAATTTATGTGCATACAATTGGGCAAAGTAACTCCTAATTATTGTTTTAATTCCTCTTTATTGGAGGTAGATTTACCCTTTTCATTTTTGATACTTGTAATTTGGTTTTCTTCTTTCTTTTTTTATCATATTTACTAAAGGTCTATCCATTTTGTTGTTTTTTTCACAATACCAGCTCTTAGTTTTATTTATTAATTCAATAGTTTTCTTAAACTCGATTTTAGTAATCTCTCCTTTGGTTTTCATTATTTTTAATTTAGTATTTAATTGGGGACTTTTGATTTGTTCTTTTTCTAGCTTTTTCAGTTGCATGCCCAATTTATTGACCTCCACTTTCTCTATTTTATTTATGTATGTATTCAAGTATATAAAACTTCCTCTAAGGAATGCTTTTTGCTGTATCCCACAAGCTTTGGTATGTTGTCTCATTATTGTCATTCTTTTGAATGAAGTTACTTATTGTTTCTGTCAGGCCCCAGGGTGGGCCTGACTAGCCGCTGGCCAGAGGGACCCCAGATCACCAGCAGCTGTGGACATTTCCAGATTTGTCAACACATAGATGCAAAGGACAAAGTGAGAGATCAGTGCAATGTGGACTTGGGGACCAGTAACTGGGAGAGCATTGGCTTTTGCCCCCAGGGTGAGAAGCGACTGAGATGCCTTGGCTCAGCTGGCACCACGGTGCAGCTTCAGCTCCTGTCCTGCAGACTGTAGGGGGACCAAGCAACCAGTCTGAGGGGTAATCGCTCTTGCTTTAACCTGCTTGGATCTGGATTGCAGTCTAGGGTGGAGGTCCTGGGGTGTGTGACCAGCTTGCCAGAGCATGTGGAGGTTTCAGACAGGGCACCCAACTAATACCCCCAGCAGCTGAGAAAACCCCAGTGTTTGGGATGGAAGCTCCCCTGTCTGATGACAAAGTCCTACTGTGGCAAAAAGCCCAGGACTTAAGTGACAGATGGGCAACATGACCAGGCAAAGGAAACAAAGCAAACAGAAGAATCCAACATTAGATTCCTATTTTGGGGACAAAAAGGAGCAAAGCATGGAACAGGAGGAAGACAGTGAAGACAGAACTCCTGCACCAAAAGTATCAAAGGAAAATATGAGCTGGTTACAGGCCATAGAGGACCTGAAGAAGCAGATAAGAGAAGGGGAGGAAAAATTGGGAAAAGAAATGAGAACAATACAAAAAAATTATGAAATGAGAGTCAACAGGCTGACTGAGGAAAATCACACCTTAAAAAACAGAGTAACTCAAATTGCAAAAGAGGCTCAAAATGGCAATGAGGAGAGGAATGCCTTAAAAAGTAGAATTTGCCAGATGGAAAAAGAAGCTCAAAAGCTCAATTAGGAGAATCATTCCCTCAGATTTAGAATAGCGCAAAGGGAAGCTAGTGACTTTATGAGAAATCAAGATGCTGCTAAACAGACCCAAACAAATGAAAGAATAGAAGGCAATGTGAAATATCTCATGGGAAAAACCACTGACCTGGAAAATAGATCCAGGAGAGATAATTTAAAAATTATTGGACTACCTGAAAGCCATGATCAAAGAAAGAACTAGAAATCATCCTCCAAGAAATTCTCAAGGAAAACTGTCCTGATATTTTAGAACCAGAGGGCAAAATAGAGGTTGAAAGAAACCACCGATCACCTCCTGAAAAAGATCCCAAAAAGAAAACTCCTAGGAATATTATAGCTAGGTTCTGGAATTCCCAGATTAAGGAGAGAATATTAAGAGGAGCCAGGAAGAAACAATTTGAATATTGTGAAAACAAAATCAGGATAACACAGGATCTGGTAGCTTCTACACTGAGGGATTGAAGGGCCTGGAATATGATATTCCGGAGGGCAGAAGAGCTGGGATGGAAAGCAAGAACCACCTACCCAGAAAAACTGAGTATCATGTTTCAGGGTAAAATATGGTCATTCAGTGGAATAGAGGAATTTCAAGCATTCTTGATGAAAAAACCAGAGTTGAATAGAAAATTTGACATTTAGATACAAGAAGCAAGAGAAGCTTGAGAAGGTAAACAGGGAAAAGAAATCATAAGGAACTTATCAAATTTGAACTATTAACATTCCTACATGGAAAAACAATAATTGTAATGGATGAAACTATTCTCAGTATGAAAATAGTTGAAGGGAATATATATATATATATATATATATATAGGAGGGTATATGGGCATATGAATATTTATGTGAATGTGTGTATATATGTTTACAGGTACACATAAATAGAGGGCACAGAAACAAGTTAATAGGAAGGGATGATAGTTAAAAGGTGAAATTAAAAGGTGAGAGAGGAATATAATGAGAGGAGATGTGGATAATGAGAGGAGAATGGGGTTAACAATCTCATATAGAAGAGGCAAAGGGAAAATTGTTACAATGGAAGGGAAGAATAAGAAGGCAAAAGGGAATAGGTCAACCTTATTCTCATTGAATTGAGTGTGGGGAGAGAATGACATATACACTAAATAGAGTATCTCACCCTACAGGAGAATAGGGGGGAAGGGGATGAGAGGGGGGATGATGGAAGGGAGGGCTGGCTGGGGGGGGAGGGAATTTGGAAACACTCACTTTTGAAAAGGGACATGATCAAAGTAGAGAATAGAATAAGTGGGTGGTGGGATAGGAGGGAGGGAAATATAGTTAGTCTTTTACAATATATCTTCTATGTTAATATTTTGCATTAGTTACATATGTACAACCTATACTGAACTGCTTATTTTCCCAGTAAGGGTGGGTGACAAGGGAGGAAGGGAATCAATCTGGAATTCAAAGTCTTAAAATCAAATATTTTAAATTTTATATATACATACATATATATATATATATATATATATATATACTATTATTAATAATATTTTACATGTAATTGGGAAATAAGATATATAGGCACTGGGGCATAGAGATCCACCATGCCCTACTGGAAAAGTCAAAGGGGATATGGGAGAACATATGGGAGAGAGCAGATTGGAGGAGGGGATATCCTGTGGGATTGCTATTTTGGGGTGGTGGGTAGGGGAAAAATGGGGAGAAAATTTGTAACTCAAAATCTGGTGGAAATTAATGATGTAAATCAGCAGTTAATAAAGCATTTGAAAAATGAAAAAAATAATGTTCAACTCCCTCCCTTCTTTTTCTCTTCTATAATGTTTTTATATGCCTCTTTGTGTGGCATAATTTACCCTTTGCTGCTACCTTCTTTCCTCTTCTTCCATTGCAGCCCCTTTGCAGCCCTTAATAAAGTTTTTTTTTTATCATCATTTTGTGTAATTTATACTCACACTCTCTATTTATCTGTATCCCTTTTGATGTTGTCATAAGTATAGAATTCTTGATATTAACAGGCATTGGCTTCCCATATAGGGATGTAAACAGTTTGCTCTTATTAAATAACAGTTTGTGTGTGTGTGTGTGTGTGTTTTCTATTTATCTTTCTATTTCTCTTTTGAGTCTTGTGATTGGAGGTTAAATTTTCCATTGAGCTCTGCCCTTTTCATCAGGAAGGTCTGGAAGTACATTATATCATTAAATGACCATGTCCTTGCCTGGAAGATTATGCTCAGTTTCACTGGGTATGTGATCCTTAGGTGTAAACTGAGCTCTTTTCCCTTGCAAAAAATCATATTCTAGTTCCTCTGATCTTTCAATGCAGAAGCTGCCAGATCCTTGTGATCCTCACTGTGGTTCTGCAATATTTGAATTGTTTCTTTCTGGCTGCTTGTAGTATTTTCTCCTTTACCTCATAGTTCTGGAATTTGGCTACCACATTTCATGGACTTTTCAATTTGGGATCTCTTTCAGGAGGTGTCTGGTGGATTCTCTCAGTTTCTATTTTACCCTCTGGTTCTAGGATCTCAGTGCAATTTTTCCTTGATGAGCTCTTGGGAGATGTTGTCCATGCTAACCTTTTCATGGTTTTCTGGTAGACCAATAATTCTCAGATTATCTCTCCTGGATCTGTTTTCCAGGTCAGTTATTTTTCCATTGAGATATTTTAGCTCTTTTTCTAATTTTTCATTCTTGATGTTTTGTTTGCCTGATTCTTGATGCCTTATAGAGTCATTAGCTCCAATTTGGTTGATTCTAATTTTTAGCAAATTATTTTCCTCAGTTAGTTTTTGAAGCTCCTTTTCCATATGTTTTTTCCATTTCCCACATTTTTCTTTTTAAGGAGCTGTTTTCTTCATTGTAATGTTTTTTCTAATTTCACAATTTTTATTTTAAAAGAACTATTGATTTTATCTTCCACTTCTCTAATTTGGTTTTCAAAGTTCTTTTTGAGCTCATCTAAGAATGTTTTCTGTGCCTGAGACCACCTCATATTCCCTGTTGAGGCTTCAGCTGTGGGTGTGGAGTCAATACTGTCTCCTTCTGAATTTGGTTCTTCCCTCTCACAATAATAGGATTCTAGAGTCTTTGTCTTTGCTGTCTACTTTTTACCCATTTTGAGACAGGACCCTACCCACTCCCTTCCTCTAGGGTTCCCAAGCCTTTACTATTCAAAATTTTGCTCTGGGGCAGTAATTACTCTGTTTTCAGGGTCAGAGGGGGGCATTGGAGCAGCCGGATTCACGCTGCCATCCTGGTCCCTGGAAGTTCAGATAGGGGCTTTTTAAATTTCTGGGCTGTGGGTTGCTAGTCCCAGGAGAAGCTGCTGCCACTACCACTGCCACAGGCCCTGCATTTGTCTTTAACCCAGCTCTGTCAGATTGCAACCCTGCAGTGATAGGTCTGGCAATGGCCCTTGCGGTTGGTGGATCAACTTGCTGTCAGATTGACCAGGCCTTGTCTAGGCCTTTGCCAGTACTTCAGTTCTAATTATCCAATTAACATCCATTAGCTTTTACAAAGGGATATTTTCTTGGAAGATATTGCATGAATAGGAATATTAACATCTCCCATCAATGCTTCAGGAGCACACTCTCCTCATACTACTTCCTTCAGGTCAAATTTAATGTTCCCTTGGAGCTTAGAGAACACTGGGGGGAGGGGAGGGGATTTTTATGTTAACCTAGTTTCTACATAGCATCAGTTCCACCAACCTCATGTCCAATTGAGGCAACATTAGCCTCTGCCCTTGGTCATATATGTCACCTCAATCCCTGGGACCTCAAAGCTGAACTGACTGGCTGAAAAACTTGATATGGATTAGAATCTCAGAATTTGGATGTCTTGATCTTCTGAATTCTTGAAGCTAGCCAGGATATAGTTTTCTCCAACCTCCTTCATTTAAAATAAAAGAATTAAGAGAAAAAATAAAATAAAAGAATTGACTCCCAGGCAAAGAACCAAGGCCTAAATGTATGGAATATATGTCAACTTACCAATGGTAAAAGCTGAAGTCCTTTCTCATTTCACAGCATTTTCTTTCTTCTCTTACCAACTTACCTACAATGTCTGGTAGGAAGAAGAGAAATAAAATAGTTAGACTGAGTAGTGACTTTTGAGTGCAACCCCAATTCTGGCTATAGAGATGAAATCAACTAGAGGCTGTTCTTTATCATGTATAAGAAGACTAGAACCCAGTTTCATAACATCTTCGTATGCTGCAAAGTCTCTCTATTATACTGCCAGTATATATTACCAGGACTTTCAGTTAATCAGACTCCCTAGTCTCTTCCTATGGGGAATCACATAAGCGATACTCTGCATATGCCCACAAGGATTTCATTTATTGGCAGATCCTTTACTATATTGAAAATTTTGGGAGATTGTGTCAGTAGTACTCTTCTCATACCCATAAGGATTTGTTTTATTGGCTAGTCCCCATTTGTGTTGCAAATTTTAACATTGGAGAGATCATGAAAAGACATATACACTAATACACTTTTGCTGGACCTATTCCTTGATATGACATTTTGGAAAACAATTTGGAATTAGGTGAAAATGTCACTAAGCTGTTTATGATCAGTGATTCTACTACTAGAAGAAGTAAATAACAGAAAAAAAATTACATATGGCAAAATATTTGTAGTAGCACCTTTTGTGGTAGCAAAAAGAAAACAAACCCAGAAGCAAAGTGGGTACCTATTAATTGACTGATGGTTGAACAAATTGTGAGATATGAATTTAATTGAATATTAATATGTCATAAGAAAAAATATTATGAATTAAGAAAATCATGGGAAGACTTGTATGAATCAATGCAAAGTCAGCAGAACCAGAAGAAAAAAGTATATATCATTAGTGGAAAACCAAAAAGAGCCAAAAGGAGGCAAAATTCTTCTAAACTGTGATGACAAATCTACATCCTGAAAACTAGATGATGTAATGTCTCCTTCCTCTCATTAGAGAGATGGGAGACTATAGTTATGATATCTGGAAATAAGTTGTTAGACATGATAATTGTGCCTTCTGGTTTTATTTAAATGCTTTTCTTTGTTGTTTAAGGGAGGGTTCAATGGAGACAGAATTTAAGCAAAAATGAATGGTATAAAAGAAAAGGCAACAATAAAACAATTTTTTTTAAAATAAAGGATTGTTAAAGCTTCAAGTACATGTGAGCAACAGATGGGACTGGCAAACAAGACAGTCTGAGTTTTCAATCATCCCTTGAGTCAGAGGAGTGCCTGGCCAACTTGCTCTCCTTGCCTTCTTAGGGGGGATAGGGTATGTGTGGTTTTCTTTTCAAACTCTTGTATGTACAAAATGGCATTTGTCAGAGAAGAGTCAAAGTAAGAAATGCCTTTACAGCCTAGGGTACTCCCTGGATCATTATCCTTATTTCTAAGATTATCTGGGTTCTAGACTCTTTGATAGACCTGTAGTGGTCCAATAATGTCCCTCCCTTTACATCTCTAAACTTTGATTCCCCAAAAGTCCAGTCTCTATCAATTAGGTAAGATTTCTCTCTCCCTTGGAAATGAAAATCTGCCCTTCACTTCTCTTTAGCTGTAGCATTAAGAAAACTCACAGCTGTCAGCGCTTAAAAATTTGACATATGCAGCCTTAAAAAGCAAAGTAAACATTAGAAACAATGTTTAACACTTTCCAAACCCGGAGGGAAACAGGGAAGGGATTTTAAAAAATGAGTAAATAAGCCACAATTCATTCTATCGTTTCCAGAGAGAGGGAGAGAGGATTGTGGTGATGGTGACAAGCGTTAGATAAACAGTGTAATTTCCTCTTAGGACATAGCTCCTGTTCACATTATTTCTCACCACCACAACTCAGGACTCATCACTCCTTCCATTAGCTTTCCACGTCTCACAGTTGTGTCTGTCTTCTACTCACTGTGGTTTCTGTTTCCTCTTTCTATCTATCTGACTGTCTGTTTGGCTTACTCTTACTTCTCAGTCCCATAACTATAAATACATTTTCAAGGTCAGAGTCAGCAGCACTCTGGGTAGTCTTCCTCCATGTCAAGTTTAATGTTCCCTTGGAGCTTAGAGAACACTGGGAGGGGGGGATCTTCTGTCAGTAAATAGAAGAAAATGAACAGAACTATATGACCAAATAATCAAAGGAAAATATTTAAAATTTTGATATTGGTCATTAAAGGGAGTTGATCAAAGGATCATTTAAATAGTATATATTGAGGCAGCTAGGTGATGCAGTGAATAGAATACTGGCTCTGGGAGGAAACGAGTTCAAATTCAGCCTCAGAAACTTAACACTTAATAGCTGTGTGAACTTGGGCAAGTCACTTAACCTCAATTACCCTGCAAAAAGACAAAAAAAAAGTAAATAGCATATATTATAGCTATGACTAATCATGGAAACAGGGAAAATGCAAAATAACATTTAAATCTTGCAAAAATATCTGTGTTGCTTTATGTCAAAGTGAAAACTTTCTGATGGCAAGAACTTTAATGAATTTAATTCACTGAGAACTAGACATAATTTCAAGCATAGGAGTTCAGAAAAAACTTTGAGTCCAACTGTCCTGTGTAAAAGTGAATCAAGGATTAGGCTAATATCACTTAGGGACAATAGTTTCTATTATGTTTCTGGTAAAAAGAGACTTTTAACTTAGCTTTCTGTCCCCTTCTCCAAAATCAAAGACAATGGGCTTATCATTTATTTATCAATTACTAGGAGACTATTCAGAAACAGACTATTCACTTCTAATCTAATTGGTCAGCATTCCCTGAAACTATATTTCTTTATGAGTTTCAGGAAGCTTTTCCTTTTCATTTATCCTTCAGCATATACCTATATTGGACCTAGAAGTCTCTCTTGTTTTTAATGGGCTTATATCTTTTTCTATTGTTTTTAGTTTCACATTTCTTGTAGATCAAAATTGATGTGTGTATTTTTCTATTTGCTGTGATAGTCTGGCTCCATAAAGTTCCTAACTTCTAGAAAATGATTTTTTTTCAAAACTATCACTCCCTATAGCATATTCATGCTACAAAAGAGTGACATTTGGTCCCCCAAAACCATAACTGAAAATAGTATATTTTCTGACTTGAAGTAAGGAAACTTCTGTTCATGTGTTAGCTCTGATATTTACTGTGAGTCCTCAGGAAGGATTTTTAATAGCCCAGAGATAATTTCCTCTAAAATGGGGATAATCATATTTATGCTACCAATCTCTAAGGGTGAGTGTAACAAGTGTGTTCATACATATTAAGTACATTGTAAACAATTAAGCTGTTATATAAATGACAGCTGTTACTATCTGATAAATTCTACAGTGAATTTGTACTGTTGATCTGAAGGAAGGAGAGAACACTTCTGAAAGTGGTGAAAAGATATAACAGAGGAGACATTTTAAAATAGGTCACCCTGATTGGGTAACATTTAAACTTAGGGATTTGGCCTTGGGGTGAAAATGTTTTGGGCAGAAGGACTAGCATGAGCAAAGGAAGTGAAATGTAAATGTGTGCTTTCTGATCTCACAAGAGTGGAGGATATAAAAAGAAATAGGGAAAGATGAACCTAAAAGGGTTATATTATGGTAAATTATAGATGACATCAAATGACATATTAATCAATTTTATTTGGACAAAGTTGGGGAACCATCGAAGGTTTTCAGCAAGTAGTGAAATGCTTAGAGTTGTACTTTAGGAAGATCACCTAGAGGGATTATGAATGGGGAGAAAGACTGGAGTTAGAAAGAAGAATTAGACTATTGCAATAGTATAGAGATGAGATGATTAGGGTCTACACTAGTGGAATGGCAATGAAAATAGAAAGGAATACATATGGGAGAAACTTCAAAATAATAAAAGGATTGATTAGAACTGGTGGTAAAGGAGAAGGGGACAATAAAAACTGATGTTTTGAATGCAAGTCACTAGAAAAAATGTGATTGCATTGGCAGAAATGGGGGACTCAGGAAGAAAAGTTGAGGATGGGAGCGGAATTTACTTTTAAGAAATTGAGTTTAAAGTACCCATGGAACATCAAGCATCACTTGGAAAATTGGTACTAGAACATTTTAAAAACTTCACTGAAGCACAGGACTATACTAGATTAGCACCTTTTCTGGACTGATTGTCCCAACTTTCACATCACTGAAAGACTGAGTTCCATAAAGGTGGCTTACTATTACTCCTACTTACCTTGTATAAGGGTAACCCTGAATGGTTAGAGTTTATAGTACCAGCATCCACAAGCCCCCATGCAATGTACTTCTCTTTATCTATTACCCAGGAGTACTCTATTAGGTTTTAGAAAAGGGATTTTGAGAAGGTATAGCTAGCAAATACAAAACCAACTGATTCCTTCATACCAGGGAACACTCTCTATGAGATCTCTTGGATACTAAGAACAAATCTAAAATAAAATGGTAATGAAGTATATGTGTATAGAACACATATGGCTAAAGGGCATCTCCAGACTCCAGGTCTCAAAAGTCTTTTGTTCTCCTTTCATGGAATTTTCATGCTGTTTCTTTAGGTATAGATCTCTGATGGGCTTGGTGGATACATGTGTTCCTAGAGTACATAGTCAATATTTCTTTCCATTACAAAAGGTCATAACCTCTGAAACCGATGTTGTCCTTGTGTGACTCTCTTTCTACATTCACATTCAGGTGCTTTCTCTGACATTGGCTAGTCCTGCTTTAGTGGACTCTGCTACCATCTCTGTTTACTACTGGTGCCTCTGATGGCTTTGATAGATCTTCCAGTATCTTAGATTTTCCCTTCTCTGCATACTCACTAATCATGTTCTCAGAAAGAGTAAACACAAAAGAAATATAGGCAGTATGCACATGTAGGCAATTAGTGACCAGGTAGGAATAGAGTGGCTAGCACATTTTCCACCAAGTAACTCAAAGGAGTCTTGCTTTACTTGTCTCTAGGAAGAAAAAGAATCAAAAGGGACAAACAGAAGGGCAGATAACTCCTTTTGTATGTCCACTTAATTTTGACTCGGAAGCTCATGAGTGAACAGTCATTCTTACTTTTAAACTAGCCAAATGACCCTTTATCAAAGTAACAGTTCTCAAGTTACTGGAGGTAGGCACACTAAGCCTCTGTGTATTGTTCTAAAACCAGGACAGGAAAATCTAAGCCTTCGTTCTTCTCAACCAATCCTCCCATTATATTAGAATAACAGAATGTCATCCAGAAGTAGTAGGGATATAATCTAGTACAACCTTCTCATATAGTCTGGGGCTCAGAGGGTAGGAAGTGACTTGCCCATGGTCATACAGGAGTTAATGAGAAGACCAGGACAGATCTTCTGACTCAAGGTCTAATGAAGTTCTATCATAACACACTGAATCTTAGACAGATCAAGAAGGGACCTTTGACGACATTTAGTTCTATCCCTAGGTTTTATAAGTAAAAAAACTGGAATTTTAAAAAATTAAGTGAATTGCGGAAAGTGACAGAGCTACTTGGTAGGAATGTTCCTCCTAAAATTCTGGTCTTCATCTTCCAAGTCAATATTCTTCCCATTATACAATATTGGTTCCATGATATCTCCATCTATTCATCCATCCATCTATATGTTCATCTCTCCATATATCTATTTATCTATCTGTATATATACATATGCATGTGTATATATGAATCCATATTTATATCTAGAATGACATACATACACACACACACATATATATATTTTTTGTACTTTCTCTATTCATGCTTGCAGATGTTGTAGGAGATCTGAGGATGCAGAGAATAACATTTCAGTTTTCCCCAGTATTGTTGTTCAGTGAACTTAAACAAAACCTTAAATTTGGGTGATGAACCTGAGTCTGAATTTTTGAAATTATAGCTTTGCAATTCCATATCACAGAGACAAATTATTTAACACAATTCATTCAAAAACAATCAGTGTTGTCCAAAGGAACTCTTGGAAATAGTTCCTTTGCGGTTTGCAATTGACCTTTATGTTTTTCTAATTGCATTTGCTAGGAAGAATATGCTCAGTACTGAAAATCATCGTCTGTTGTTTTCTCATAATGAGAAACAAAGAGCAAATATGGACATGGCATGAAAAATCAGCAGAATACCAGATGTTGGCAAAAAAAATGACCGGATTTTGTAAGCACAGTTGCATAGCATTAGCTCTTTGAGTAAACACAGAAGTTATGTCTTAATCTACTCTCTTTAAGGAATTTCAAGATCCTGAGACTATCAATATCAATATCAAACACCATTTTAAAATAATGAATAAAATGCTAGCAGCAAATTTGAATAAAGAAAATTTAAAGATATAAATTAGTTTTTTAAGTCTTTAATGAGTATTCTTTTTAAAAAATAAAATCTTAGTTGGCTTACTTTTTTAACATTTTCTAAATAACTGTCTTTTGAATTAAGTTTAAGACATAAGCAAAATAGAATCATAACAAAAACATATTTTTTCAATAGAAGTGGAAGAATGAGTAGTGGATCTGTTTAAAAATATCTGCACATTTAAATTCTCTTTTCTGGGTATTTGAATATGTGATTAGAAAGGTAGAAACAGAATGTTAGAATAGAAGAAATTCTGTTTTGTTTTAGAGATGAGGAAATTGAGAACCATAGAAGTGAAATGACTTGCTTAAGGTCACACAAATGGTTATTGTGGAAGTAGGACTAGAACTCAGATCTCTTTATTCCCTTTTCCATACTGTCCACTAAAAAAATCCTTTAGATATTAGGAAAGAAAAAATACTTTAGAAAGCCTATTTGTGTCTTGTATAATCAGAAATAACCTGAAGTCCATGTGCTGGTTGGTGTGTGACTATCGAATGACAGATAGTGATGATTTTAGGACAGAAAAAAAAGTAATCATCATGACCTCTCTTGTCCTAAAATGAATGTGTGCTACTAGCAGTCAAACAAACCATAGCAGATTTATATTGCTACTGGATATTTCCCTCTAATCTTATATAAAGTACATTTATGTTTCCTTTTACTCTTTCTACTAATTATGAGGCAAATAAATCACCCATGCTTACTTTTTGCCTCTGAAGTGGTCAGTAACTTACTGACAACTTTGTTTTAGCTTTTACTTTCCATCTTTGGTTCCAAGAAAAATCTGCCAATGGTGTTAGAGGAAGAAGACCCATCACAACATGCCCTTAGACCTCTTGTTATGACATTATGACACAAGTTTCTTTTGAATTCTCAGTGCTAAGGCAATCACAACATAGCCTCATAGTAACCATAAATAGCTGAAAACCAATATTGCCTTCCAAAGGGCTTTAGGTCTCTGGCAAGAAAATGGAGAGTTGGAAGGGGGGAGTTCAAGACTATCAATATCTGCTGCAGTTTGAATTTCAGCTTCGCTTGGATCTAAAGAATGGCTAGGTCAAATCCATTTGAAATAGATCACCCTTTCATTTCAGTGCAATATACTCTAAGTCCCACAGAGAATGTTTGGATTGAAAAAAAGAAGAAAGCAGCAAAGAAATGGATGAAATGTCTAGATCATTCCTCCTGTAGGCTGCTGCTTTTGAAAGGGGCAGAAAAACTTTTTGAACTTTAATTAACTTGGCCTAACACTATCCATCAAGTAAATCAGGCCTGCATGCAATCTGAACAGGAAAAAGAGCTTAGAAAAATGGATGTCATTCTGTTAAGTGGTAGGCATATGGCTGCATTCTAAACAGACGCCCAGGTATTAAACCCAGGACACTGCATTTCACAGTGATTTGATCCCTCTCTCTTGAAGAGAGAGATAGAAAGTGATGCTTTATATGGAAGGGGGTGAGAGTGGTGGTGGTGGGGCAAATACATGGGCAAGAAGAAAGGGAAAGACTGAGAAAAGGAGTTCTAGATGCATTTGAAGAGTTCATCTATTGCTATGGCAACAGCCTCTTCCTAGCAACAACTTGGTACCATGCTGACATGCAGAGCTTAGGCCTTCAGACAAGAGGAAATAAATCATAATGAAATCTTCTATTTTCATGTAATTTATATATTTTTTGATTTTGAAACAGGTAATGGGGATTTCACATTAAGATGTTAAGATAATAAAAAGTTACTGTGTTTACTCATCTCTCACAAAATAAATCATCAAATGTGAATGCACCTTTAAATAACTGATGAAAAACAAATGCAGAATTTTGAAAAAATGCTACTGAAATGTCCAACTTTTTTTAACATTGTTATTGATTCAAAAAGCTAATGTCTTTTCAATTATTTTGCTCTTATCAGTACTTAGAATAACATTAATATATTATTCACAGCATCTATCTGCAAAGACAATCCATGGTTTCTATCTGTTCACAAGTGGAAAATGAAGTGAAGATTTGGGGTAACCATTTGGGTATCTTGCAGGTTTTATTTGGATTATTAGGCAATAGTGAGTTTCCTAACTGCCTCAGGTTTACATGCACGATGAAACATACCTAAAATGAAATTAGCCACAAAATCATGAAATCCCTAGTTAACTTTAAACTATGTAAAGACAATAGTTGGCATTTATAGAATATTTTAAAGTACTCTCTTAATAGCACCTCATTTGATCCTTACAACTATATGACTTAAAATATTATTATCTCAAATCTTCAGATGAGAAAAAAAATTCAGAAATGGTTAAGTGACTTACCTAAAGCTTCTGAGATAGCAAGCAATTGAATCAGGATTTAGACTTTTAACTGACTATTTCCACTCTACCATGCTGCCTTGATAGGCAGAATTATTTTCACTTGGGAACAAATAATGCTAAGAGCATGTAGACTATTAAAAAAGACTTGAGGAAATGGAAAATAAAATCAAGGAATCATACACGGAGTGCTCTCTGTCCCCCACTCCTTCACTTCTTAGATTCCCTAGTGCCACTTAAGTATTAACCATATGAGAACCTTCATAATCATCCCAGCTGTTCATCTTCTGCTCTCCCTCCCCACTACTTTATATATAGTTTTCATCAAATCACTCATTTGTGTTCATATTGTTTCCTCTCCCATGTCCGTAGCATATAAGCTCTTTGAGGTAAATGACTGTTTTTTAAAAAAAATATCTTATACCTAGCAATGTCTTGCAGAATTCAATAAATTATTACTGAATGCAATTTAATTGAATTATATTCCCAGGGACTGTTTCTAGATTCAAATGGATTATTACCCTGAATGTGTAGTATGTAGTGAGAAGGACATGCCTTTTGAAGTTCTCAACTCTAAGATAAACTCAATATATTTCATTTTTAAAGTCATTTTTCAGTTGTGTTCAACTCTCACTGACCCCATTTTGGGGGTTGTCTTGACAAAGATACTGGAGTGGTTTGGCATTTCCTTCTTCAGTTCATTTAACAGATCAGGAAACTGAGGCAAATGGGGTTAAGTGACTTGCCCAGGGTCACACAGACAATAAGTATCTGAGGCCAGATTTGAATTCAGGTTTTCCTGACTCCAGGGCCAGCACTCTGTCCACTGTAGCACCTAGCTACCTCAATATATTTCATATAGTTCAAATAAGCCATTAATTCTCTTGAAAATTCCCAAACTCTATTTTCATGGAAATAGGATATCCTAACTGTATGATAGCCTATTAATATTATCTTGTTTTTAAAAATCACCATAAATAAGCTGCTTTTGACTCCAATAGTGCGCTTATATATCAGGACACAAGCCTGCAAGCTTGAAAAAGTTGATCTTAGAATTCCATTAAGATTTTAATCACATAGCAAAGAATCCCACTGGGGTTAATCAGTAGGTAAAGCAGAAACATCATGAAAAGAGGAAGGAAAGATACTTTCAGCCCAGAAAGTGACAAGATAGATAAATCTTTGAGAACTTGCCATTAAATAAGATTCACAGTTAGAAAACATTTTTTAAGGCTGGAAAAACTGGAACCATGAACTATTTAGAATAAATGGCTCTTAGGTCAACAGGGGACCAGTATTTCTGAACTGTTTTGCATTGTTAGCTTATGCTATATTTTTTCTCCTTCATTTTTTGGCCATTTAAAGTATCTGGACAGAATGACAAAGAAAAAGGGAATTTTGTCTAAGAAAAAGTAACCTAACATGAAATAGTGTTGGAAACAAAAAAAAGTACAGAACACTAAATACTTTCATATACATCTAAGAGTATGGAGAAGAAAGTGGTCTTTGATCATTTAGTTTAGCTCCATTATATTACTGATGAAGAAACTGAGGTCCAGAGAAGTCATAGAGCTTGTCACAGTGGATGAGCTAGGATTAGAGAAAAGGTTTTCTAACTCTCGGTCCAGTGCTCTTTCCATACTTGTAATGGTAATGGGAATTTGAAGATCTTCCCTTCCCCTTAATAAACCTAAGGGAATTTGAAGATCTTCCCTGCTTTGAATATAAACTCTGCCCCCTAATAAGCTGAATATAATCACATAGAGCCTGTGATAGGAGGAGCTTGTTAAGGGTGTAGCAGAGCTCACAGGAAGCTGAGAGTCACAGCAGTTAGAGATGGAGGGAGGAGAGTACACACCCAAGGGAGATAGGCTCTTGCTTGCCACCTGCTGTGACAATTAGGCTCTTCTTGGTTTGTGGGAAGGCTAAAGGATCCTATGGGTCTCTGCTATGTGGTGGTATATTAATTTCTATGTTGTTATGATGGATTCAGTTTCCTAGTGTTGGGATTTGGTTTTCTGGTGTCTGAAGAAATGTTTTGCTTCTGTGTTATATATGGAGAGTCTGCTATATTTTGCAATTGAGTACTATGCTGGCATAATTGTAGTTGCCATCGGTGCTGCAAATATTATGTTGGTACTATAACTCTAGATTGAACTTTGTAGTATACTAGATACTATAGGTTTCAAGAGAAGTACTTCACAATAGGGTTCTTTATTTTTGTGGACCAACATGCACCAGCTTTAGTTAAATGTTTTCTGTGAACTCACCTTAGAAGTCTAGTTCACCAAAGAGTTAGTTGTTAAGGTAAGATGCTGTCACACAGAAGCATATGTAGAATTCATTCCCTGGCAAAACATATGATAATACAGTTATTGTCTTATATAGGGGGTTCATTCTTATAAAAAGAACTTATTAAAGCAATCAGATAGCATTTATTACATATTTTGTATATGCTGGACATTGTGGTAAGATTTATGGATTCTAAGAAAGGCAGAAACTGTTTTCCATGAACTTTTATTTTAATTTAATTTTATTATTTTATTTAAATATATAATTTTATAATTAAAATTAAATTTTTAATAGGGAACACCATTTTCAAGAGGCAAAACTGCATAACAGGTAGACATTGGTGTCAGGAAGATCTAGGTTCAAATCATCTAACAGATACTGTCTATGTGATCCTGGGCATATCATGTAATTTGCCAGGGTGCCAGAAGACCTTTTGTAAACATGTGCTGATCTGCATTGGTAGGAAGAGATGCCTCACTGAGTTCTCTCTGTCAAGGAAATCCCAGATTAGTTAAAAAGAATGTCAGACTAGGAAAAGTAAATAAACACAAATCTAGAACTTTTGGAGGGTTTCTTATTATATTAACTTATTCTGAAGCCCCTAGGGAAGAGGCTTCTTGACTTATTTCTATGGTAGAAGGTTCTGGTGGGAAAAGAATTCACACATAAGTTTCAAGTTGCCTTCAAGTTTCTGTGTATGGATTATGTTAACTCTTTTGCTATTTTCATTCTGTCATACCCAGGATAAGTCAAGAAATTATAGATAGGATCAAGACATTCTTGCTGTTGTTGTTGATGATGATTGATTTTTATATTTAAATTTTTTCCACATAACATAGTATAATAAAAAGGATGATTGCACATGAAATTGCAACTCTCTTATGTAAAATTTGCTATTCCTTTTAAATATACACTAAAGTTATCATGTAAGTTTTTTTCTCCTTTTTTTCCCCTCTCTACTCCCTTTCCCCCCAAGCATTTTTAGAAATAAGAGGAAAAAAGAATTCCTCATTCTTTGGTGGACTGGGGTGTTTGACCTCTGTAAATAGCCAACCCTTATTGCTCAGGATTTTCATTGCTGAGCATTCTTGTTTTCTACACAGTTCACACAATATTAAATGGTGTAGACCTCAGAGACTCAGTTTCAGAGATTATATAAAATGAAATTCTAATATGAGCACAGTCACAATGGCAGAATTAGCCTTTTAGGTGAATTAGGATTCCCTTTTCCACAAATTTCCTAGCCTACCTGTAAAAGCATCAGAGATTCCAATAATCCTTTGAGTTAAGGCATTTACTGTTTTGTTATAATCTAAACATTATCTTGAATGAGTAGCATATTAAGAAATTAGTAGTCACTAAGACCCGATATCAGATATCAATACCTCTAAGAACTTTGGGGAAATAAGGTATAAGGCAGGTAAAGTTTGTAGGAGGAAAGAAAAGAAGATAAGATTTGGAGTCCTATTGCTTTTTGCATATCTAACTTACAATTGAATGACAGCAGGAAATTACTTTTATGATATGTTAAGTAAATTTAAAAAATCCTTGATCATGCAATGAAAGACACACCAACCCTCAATCCTCTGACTCCCTAGTTCTTAGAGTTCTGGGTCATTGAGTTACTATAGGAACCTGGTATCTTGCTGCAGATAGAAGGTGGTGAAGTCCAGAACCAAGAGAGAGATGAGATTGCAGCAAAATATACCAATATTTTTATTATTATAATATACTATACATATAATAATATAATATACAAAAATACTAATATACAAAATATGCTAAAGCCAGACCAAATTGTGGCCTACACCTGCCTTATCTTGTATTTCTACCATAGATGTTTTGAACCAAGAGTAGGAGTTTATATTTATCACTATTAAATATTATGTTAATAATAGAACTTTAAAGCATGCAAAGCTCTTTCCTCATGACAACTTTGTGTTTGAATAGTATCTGAAAAACAAGAGGGTTGAACTAGATGGTCTCTAAAGTCACTTTCAGATTTAAATACATGATCCTAAACATTCCCTGTTAATCTCACTTATGTTGGATTCAATTCCATCTATAGCGGCAAGCACCCCAGCATCCCCCAGGGTGGCTGCCAACACAGGTTCTTAGATCTGCTTTTCTAAAGGAAAGCAACTCAAAGTGGGTTAGCAAGCTTAATTTAATCAGTCAAACATATATAGTTTATTTAGTTCAGGGGAAAAAGGTCAGCACCCGAACTTCAGAGTATACAAGGGTTACAAGAACATTTCAACAGGCCTCCAAACTGTCCAACCATTACATCCATACCTAGCCAGTTACCAGAGAGGGAAGCATCAACATCTAGGTTTTTCAAAGCCTGGGGGCTCTCAACGGCTTTCCAGAGTCTCATCTGGTCAAATCACACAACACTTCTCAAAGTGAGCCCCAAAAGAAAGCCTCACATCAGGGTTATTATATAGCCTTGTCCTGGGTCAGAGAATGTAACAACCCTCTTGACCTGCCCAATCACAAAGTATCTCCTGAAAAACAAGCCTCCCACCACAGGCTCCAGGTATACTTAAGCCTAGGGGCAGGGAAGATCTTAAAAATTTACATTCCCATTACATTTGGCCCCAAGATCTTTCATGCCCATAGCATAGTCAATTTACTTTTGAATTAGCACTAAACATCTCTTAGGTCACATTTTCAAGATACAGAACTAAATTTACCAAATTGGCTATAGGGCCTTCAACAAACACAAAGTACTTTGCATTATCACCTCAATTCAAAACAAGAGTCCAAATAAAGTTCTCTTGGGGGAAGGAGGGTATCCTTCCACTCACAGTGCCATTTCAGGCTTAGCAAGCTGGTGGGGTCCTTGGGGGTTCATAGCACTTCACCCCACCCACCATAGTCACAAGTCCATCCTCCCCCTGGGTCCCAAACTGTGGGATGCAGCAAGAAAACACATTTAGTGCCCCTGCTTTGCCACACAGTCCTTATCTTTTCCTGTGGCTGAACTCCAAACTCCTGGGTTCCTTCTCCTCCCTCAGGCGGCAGCCACTCCTGGCTTCTGCCCAGGTCTCAAAGCTGGCAGCTCCCCATTCCTGCTCTCAGATCAGCGAAGTCAGCATGCAGGCCATTCTTCTCTCCTGCTCCATGGCGCCACAGAGTCACAGCTACCACAACTGGGAAACAAACAATTATCCCAGCCCCCATACTTTCCTTTTACTCTGCAGATCCTGTTCATGTAGCAGCAAGCACCACAGCATCCCTCCAGAGAGGGGGCATCAACATCTGGGTTTTTCAAAGCTGGGGGGCTCTCAACAACAGCTTCCCATAGTCTCATCTGATCAAATCACACACTTCTCAAAGTGAGCCCCAAAACAAAGCCTCACATCAGGGTTTACATAGCCTTCTCCTGGGTCACAGAATGTAACAACCCTCTTGAGCCACTGCCCAATCACAAAGTATCTCCTGAAAAACAAGCCTCCCACCACAAGCTCCAGGTGCACTTAAGCCTAGGGGCAGGGAAGATCTTAAAAATTTACATTCCCATTATACCATCTTAACTATTTTTACCTATACATTCTAATTTACATGTTAATGTCTTTGAGGGAACTCAAAAAGGGCAATAATGGATTTGAGTAATGACACATTTACATCAAGCTTTGTGCTTTGTCAAGTGCTTTCCTGAGATCAACTTTAGGAGGTAGGTAGTAAATTGTTATAGATATTTTATAGATTAAAAAATTGAGGCTCAGAAAGGTTAAATAATTTGTGTTTGACTCACATAGCCATCAAGTTTGATTATTGTCTCTTCTAGTTTAAGCACTGGTTTTGTCCTTTATTCATTTTTGTCTTTCTCTAAAAATAGCTGCAAACAAACAAACAAAAAAAAAACTTTTCTGATTTTTTCCCCTTTATTTTGGTCATTAACCTTTGTTGGAAGGGTCAGCTTGTTCCTGAGCTTTGGTATTCCAGATAGCAGTCTTATAGGTCTAGCCACTATTTTGTAAATAGACTGAATGGCTGACTATCTTTATCTTCTGCCCAAATCTGAGCTGGTTTATGAGTTTGCTGGACTTGAAATTTTCTTCCTCTATGAAATCATATTTTTTTTGGATCACTAACGTGTTCTTGAAAATATTCCACTGACTTATGGTCAAGTTAACTGTCTTAACATAATAGTGTGGGAAGAGAAAGGGGAGGCAGACTGCCCACCTTTTACATACCTATTCTAATAAAAACCTGAGATTGGTGCCAGATGAAATAAATTCAAGTAATCCAATGAAAAAACACAAGTGATTTCTTCCATTCCAGAATAGGAAGCCAAAAGGAAGTCCACAGATAACAGAAAACAGAAAAGACAGCCTTCAGCAAAGCCAACATTAACATAGACAAATAAGTCCCCAATCTTTCAGGGCCTTGGATCAGAAATATGTAGTCTCCAAAGCTTTCTGTTTAAAAGTAGGTAGTAAAAGACCCTAAAAGAAAGCCCCAGGGAAATTGAAAATCCTCACAGTAGGGACCTGGGAAACCTCAGAAAGTAACAGCCTACTCTAAGAGAACCTAACTCTTAGACCAAGCAGGGCTGAGTCCTCTATCCAACAGGGCAGCAGGTTACAAGAATTCTTGGAAGAAATGAAGCAATAGAAAATAAAAGTCTGTGGAGGAAGGACATGAAAGGAGAATAAATCATTTATAAGAAAGTGATAACCCTTATGTAAATAACAAACTCCCAACTAGAAAAACCAAACAGAAATTAGGGATCCCATGACATAGCAAGAAGTATCAGAAAAAGATCAAAAGATTGAAACAATAGAAGAAAATGTAAAATGCCTGATACCAAAAACAGTTAACTTGGAAAACAAGTGAAAAACAAATACTCTAAGCATTATTAGACTCTCTAAAAGATGTGATTTCAAAAAAAATTAGGACATTATATTTCAAAATATCAGAAATGAAACCTGCCCAGGTGGCAAAGTGAAAATAGACCAAATCTATCAACATTCCCCAAAGAAACTTCAAAAGGAAAACACTCAGTAATGTCATAGCCAAAATTCAGAATAAGTACTAGGAAGGATGAATTGAAGGATGAATTGAAATATGAAGTTGAAGTATGGGTAATCAGATTGCACTGGAGTTGCTTCTACGATGAATAAGTAGAGATTTTGGAAAATAATAAGCCCAAATATTAAAGAGAGAGATTTACAATCTAGAATAATTGATACTGAAAAGCTAAGTATAATCCTATCAGTAAAAAAATGGCTGTATATAACCAGGGGTACAGATCTATTGTATAAGACTCTTCTCATTGGTAGATGATCAGTGTTGTACAATTTTATGAGGGAAAGAGTTGGTGAGATCTTGGGATAAAATAGATCTTGTCTTCAGGTTTCTACTTGTGAGAGGAAAACACACAGTTATAGATTGTCTTCAGGTAAAGGTTCCAAAAAATAAAGAAAGTCTCTGGGAAGAAGCTGACCTGTAGAAGAAGTAAGCCCTTGATCATGGCAATTTCTTCCCAGTCTTCTCTTCAGAGACCTCACCCTGAAGACAATCTGTAACATGTGCCTTCTCTCTTGAAGTTGAAAGCCAGAATATAGAATTTCTCTTCTCCCCAAATCTCATCAGCTCTCTTTCTTACAGAAACACGGAGCTCTGAGGGAGCAATCTCCACAAATGAGGAGAGTCTTATGCAACTGGGCCTGTGTCTCTGGCTACAAATAAAATAGAAGACTTTTATGCATTTCTGATGAAAATTTGAGTAGTAATTTTATAATACAAACACCAAAGAGAAGAAACAATATCTTCAAAGGGGCATTAAGAGAATTAAATATGAAAAAACAGCCTGGGGGTGGTGGTGGTGGTGGAATTTTTTGTGAGAGTTTTGGGAAATCAAAGAGAAGGAACTGTGAAAGGAAGAATAAAATTGTCTAGAAAGGAAGGAATGGATGAAACTTTCTTTTCCTTATAAAATATGGGGGAAGAGGTAGGGAGAATGGATTTCAGATGAACCTCACTCTTTCTGATAGGAACTAGACAAATGAGAATTGAAGAGACACATAGAGTTTGGTGTAGAAATACATCAAATTCAACAGGGAAACAAATGGGTATAGAGAGAAGAGAGGTTAAGAGAGAGGATAATAATGGGAATGAGATAGTACCAAAAACAAAACAAACAACTTCATGATCCTGAAGGGGAAATTAAAAGAGAGAAAAGAAAAATAACTAGAATCCAAGGAAGTGGCTAAGATGGCCTCTTAGACAATTAGGAAATGGCTCAACAAATTGTGGTATGTGAATGTAATAATAACATTAGACAGTTAGAAATATGAAAGAGATAATTTCAGAGAAAACTGAATAAAGTGAACAGAAGCAGGAGACCAATTAGTAACAACACAACATTATAAAGGAAAGCAACTGTGGGAGACTTGTGTACTCATCAATGTAATGACCAACCATGTATACAGAGAGTGTACAATGAAATAGGCTACTTACAACCTGACAGATAGTCAATGGACTTAAAGTATACAAAAAGGCATAATTTTGGACATGAAAATAAAGAAAAACAAAATTTTATCTATTTTGCTCCTTTTCCTACAGAACCTTAGTCTAAGGTCATTTATTTATTCTTTCTCCTAAAAAAATTTCATTTACTCTAAGCATGGGCATGTTTGCAGGCAGTAGGGAAGGAACCAGTAGACAGGGAGAGATTTTTTTCAGTATGAAGACAATCTACTAGAATACATAGGAGTTGCAATCTGGATTAGTGGAGAATGTACTTAAAATAACTATTCCCTTAATAGTGAAGTATTTTGTTGTAACTTGTCTTTCAAGGGAAACTGGAAAAAGTAGGGTCTTTCATTTCTGTACAGCTATGATGCACATTCTTTCCATTTAGAGTTTTAAGATCTAGTAAAATGGGGAAATGGTGGGAAAATCCTATAACTAGAAAGATAGAGGAGTTTACAACTCTCTAAGAATACCTAGATTTTGGAGATAGTTTAAATTACTGGAAAGGATAGGATTGTGCTTAAAAAAAAGGCAATGTTCTTTTCAAATGGCAGTTTTAATTTATGCCCTCATCTTGATCATAAATCTATTTTCCTGAATAGACAAGGCTGTAAGAAGGGGAAATTCAATGCCTTATGTATTTGGAAGTCAAGAGAAAGTTGGGAGAGAGGGAGAGAGAGAGAGAGAGAGGGAAAGAGAGACAGGGAGAGAGGGAAAGAGGGAGAGGAAGAGATGGAGAGAGAAGGAGGGAAAGAAAGAGGGAGGGAGAGAGAGAACAGAGAAAGATGGAGAGAGGGAGGGAGACAGAGAGAGAGAGAGGATAAAAAGCTAGTGAGAAAATGTTAATAGGTGAGTTCATTTTTTAAATATGTCTTTATTGATGTTTTTGCTTTTTTATATCATCATAGCTTTCCCCAGTATCTTTCCCCATTCCACTCCCCGAGGGCTATCCTATATAACAAATAGTATTTTTAAATACTAAAAATCAGTACTATCAAACAACACATTGAATAAGTCAGAAAACATGTGCAATGTACTATACCTATGTACCTCTAATCTCCATGAATGGGTAGGTTTGAAGGTGTACTGAATGAGTTTAAAAGTAGCAATATGGGGATACAGACATGCAAGCAGAATTTAGAGACTGGATTTGTTTACATATAAAGATACAGGTATAGGGAAGAACTGAAACAATATTTTAGCCTCTTCCTAGAAAATGTCTCAAATGTTTTAACCCAGGTCATTGTCATAATCACCATTATTTTTATCCTCATTGCTAACACTAACATGGCATTTTAATGTTTAAAAATGTATTTTGTACCTTACCTTATTTAAACATTTTAAGAACCTTAAGAGATAGGTGCTAATTAAAATCCCATTTTAGAATTAAATAAACAGAGACTCCAAAAGGTTAAATGCCTTGCCATGGCACCACTAAATGACAATATTGTGAATTTAGGGGAGCTATCAGCAACTATAAAGTCCAGCAAATATAAAATGAGGAAGATTCATTACAATATTTTAATATTTCTGGTAAATTGTTAATTCATTTAGCCTTTGCTTGAAAACTTCTAATAAGGGAAGTGCTTCTCGAGACAGTCAATTATACTTTTCTGTCTGAGAACAAGTATTTATCAAGTGCTTACCATGTACTGGACATTGTACTAAATGCTGGCAATATAAAGAAGGGAATAAAAACAATCCAGCAAAGGAAGACTAAGGAACAGTCAGACAGGTAGGAGCAGAACAAGGAGAGAGCAGTGCCATGAAAACCTAGAGATGAGAGACTAATTAGGAGATGAGGGGGTCAGTGGTTGCAGAGAAGTCAAGAAGGATGAAGACTAAGAATAGGTCATTCAATTTAGCAATTAAAGATCATTTTAATTGAAGTTTCAGTTTCAGTTGAATGGTTAAGTCAGAAGTCAGATTGCAGAATATTCAGAAGAAAGGGAGACTGAGTGAAGAATAGCATCAGGGATAAATGTAGAGAGATTTACCTTGACAAGAAAAAGGAACATATATTCATGTGAGACAGCGGTGAAAGAGAAGATGGTGCTGAAGATCCATGAATGAGGTGAGATGAGGGAGCTATCAGGCAATGACCTTGATTTTTGTTTTAGGTGAAGCATGAGGCAAGGTTCTTATCTGAGAAGACTGGGGGAGGGGAGCTATGGGAGGTTTGAATAGGGATAAGAAGTGTTGGCAAAGGCACTGTAGTAAATAGGTAACTCATTGATTAGGCAGGTATGAAAAGATCGCCTTGTGGCAAGGGCCCAGTTGAAATTGTGTGAAATAAATTTCTAGTGGATCTTTAAAAAAAATAGTTCTGATTATTAAGAAGCTTTTCCAGATATGAAACCTACATTTTCCTCTTTCCGATTTTCAATCATTGCCCCTGGTTCTGCCCTCTGGGTCCAAACAGAACAAGTCTAATTCCTCCTCCACAGGAGAGTCCTTCAGATATTTGAATATTGCTATAGCTCCCCTGATACTTCTCTTCTTTAGGCTAAACATCTTCATTTCCTTAAACTGATGGTCATACATCATAGACTCAAGCTACCTCACCATTCTGATTGGTGATTTTGAGTCACTTTCCAGTTATAAAGATCATTACTAAGCTCTGGTGCCCAGATCTACATATAGTACTGTAGTAGCAAGCACCCCAGTGTCCCCAGGGTAGCTGGCAACACAGGTTCTTGGATCTGCTTTGTTAAAGGAAAGCAACTCAAAATGGGTTAACAAGCTTACTTTAATCAGTCAAATATGTATAGTTTACCTAGTTCAGGGGAAAAAGGTCAGCGCCCCGAACTTCAGAGTATACAGACAGAATTATCAAGACAGAGAAACAGATCAAGTAGACAGGTTTCCAAACTGCCCAACCATTACATCCATACCAAATCAACATCTGGGTTTTTCAAAGCTGGGGGGCTCTCAACAATGCCTTCCCAGAGTCTCATCTGATCAAATCACAGAACATTTCTCAAAGTGAGCCCCAAAACAAAGCATCAAATCAGGGTTTAAATAGCCTGCTCCTGGCTCAGAGAATGTAACAACCTTCTGGACCCACTGGCCATTCAAAAAGTATTTACTGAAAAACAAGCCTTCTACCCCAGGCTCCAGGTGCACTTTAGCCTAGGGGCAGGGAAGATCTTAAAAATTTATATTCCCATTACAAATACTCTATAAAGGACCTGATAGTTATTCACAAAGTGTTTTTTAAGTACCTACCATGTGCCAGGCAAGTAAGTACTAAGAAACAAAAAAAGTAAAATAGCATCTCTACTCTAGGGATCTCATAGTCTAATGGGAGAAATGCAAAGAAAAACCCCAACTATGTACAAATGGGCTCTATAGAATGAATCAGAGATAAACACTAGAAAGAAGGCCTTAAGGAGGGTTAAAAAATTCTTATAGAAGGTAAGATTTGACTAGGACTTGGAGTAATTTAGGGAATCCAGGAGGTAGAAATGAGGAGGAAGAGTATTTCAGACATAGTGAATAGCCAGTGAAGATGCCTAGAATCTGGAAATGGGGTGTCTTGTGCAAGGAAGAGAAAGGAGCATCATTGAATAAGAATACATTTAGAGGGGGTGAGTATTAGGGGTGGTGGAAGAAAGCATGGTATAAGAAGACTGAAAGGGTAAGATGGGGCCCTCCTGGTTGTGAGACTTTGAATGACAGAGAGGAGTTCTATTTGATCCTGGAGTTGATAGGGAGGGACTAGAGTTTATTGCATTTGGAGAGGAGTACATGTGACATGGTCAGATCTTTCACTTTAGGATTATTAGTTTGACAGCTCAGTGGAGGACAGTCTGAAGGGGGAAAGGATTTGAGGTAGGAAGATCTACCAAAAGACTATTGAAATAATGCAGGTATGAGGTGATGAGGGCTTGTCCATGCAGAGTACAGGGACAATAAACTGGAAAGCTAGCCCTCTTTTTTTTTTTTTTTTTAAGCAATCAGGGTTAAGTAACTTGCTCAAGGTTACACAGCCAGTTATTTCTGGGTGTGGTGCTAAGTATCTGAGCCCGGATTTGATCCCCAGGTCATCCTGACACTGGAGCCAGTGCTCTTACTCGCTGAGCCACCTGGCCACCCCTAAGCTAGCCCTCTCTTGATGCTGGCCGAGTATGCATTAGCTCTTTTGGCTGCCACATAACACTATTGCTTCTTAATGAACTAGGACTACACCCAAATATATTTTGGTTAAACTAAGGTCCAATTATGCCTGCTCTAATTTATACATATGAAATTTTTTTTTAATTCAAGTGTAAGACTTACATTTTATCATTATTAATTTCATATTACTGAACTCAATGATAGAGTTTTTCAAAGTGTTTTTGTGTCTTAAGTCTGCCATCCTATGTATATCTCTCTATAAATTTTGTGTTAGCAGCAGATTTGATCATTGTATCCACTTACTCTTTGATCCTAGTATACATAAAAGTTATAAAAAGTGTAGTTCGATAGGACACTCCACTCAGACCTCCTGCCAAGTCAAAATGAAACAATTATTGATCATTCTGAGTCTGGTCATCTAACCAACTCTGAATCCAATTAATGGTATTATCAACTAGTCTAAATCTCTCCATCCTTTTCATCAGAATCAAGTTATATTTTTTCAAATGCTTTTCTAAAATCTCAGTTAAACTATCTATATAGATATATCACAAATATCCAATCTACCATTGTTAACCTTGTCAAAAAAAGATATAAGATTAGTCTGGAACTTTATTTTCTAAATATTTATTTATCATCTCATGATCCATTCTCAAATTTTCCCCTTTGGCTTGTCTTAAAGCTTGCAGAATCTATTCTTTCTCCTCTCTTTAAAATATAGGACATGTGACTTTCTCTAGTCCTATGGCACTTCTTTGGTCCTTGATTATTTTTTTAGACATAGCACTGACAGTGACTCAGAAATTACATCTTTCAGTTATTTCTCTACTGGAGATCTGTATCTAGAGTGATTTTAATTCTTTTTTTTTTCTTTGCTATCTCATCATTTATTTTAAGTATCAGCTCCCATTGTTCATTTTTTTTTTGTTTTGTCATTTCCAGGGCAATAGCTATTACCTTTGCCAGCAAAAATAGAAGCCAAGTTGGAATGTAAAAGCTTAGCCTTCTTTATGTTGTCAGTTACTATCATCATTCCCAATTTATACCTAATAGGTGACTCTATCTTTAATCCTGTATTCCCCAAATAGAGTTTTTTTTCTTAAATCCTACATGATTATCCTCTGATTCCTGCTAGTTTCAGGTCATTCTAGCACTGTTGGTACCAGTTTTATAGCCCTATCTCATGCTCTTCCATTCACCTTCTATTGTCCTGCCCTAGAATCCATTATAAATTTAATATAGAGATATAGATATATAGTTAGTTGTTACAGTCCTTGTTCACCCATATTAATTTGAATTTTCATGTACCTTCATTGATATTCTTCTTCCATCATTATATAGATACATTCATATATTCTCTAAATCTAAATCAATTTTAACCTCCCATATCCCTTTTAATTCTAAAACCCTCTACTAAAATTACATTTTTAAAATACCAGGGAAATAGATTCTTTCTGACCCTTGTCAAGGTTGCTCCTTCCTTGTCTAGGAATCTGTTGTTCCTATATTTTAAGCCAAGACTTCTTAAAATTTTTCCACTTGAGACCCTTTTTCTCATTTCATCAGAGTTGGAATTGTGTGGCCCGAGGGCATGCACAGTACAAAGTGCACATACTGTGTGTATGCTCAAGGCTGCAGTGAAGTTGCTCAATGGGGCATGGGCAAGTGCTGCCAGAAACACCTCAGATTCATCAAGTGTTTGATTTTTAAATCATTTTTGGTCATTATGCATTCAGAAACTTTCTACTGCTGCCAATTTTTGCAGGAGCCCATATCGGGTCATGACCCATAGCTTAAGAAGTTGTTGTTTAGGCTATTGTATAGAAATACAAATCTCATTCTTAGCTATCTTTGTAGGCAATTGACATTTCCCAAATGTATATATTTTTCCAACATCCCTTCCCTTTGTGGCTATCTTACCACCCCCTCTAAATGTATTCTGATTCAATGATACTCCTTTCTCTTCCTTGCACAAAAGACACTCCATTTCCAGATTCTAGGCATCTTCACTGACTATTCACTATGTCTGAAAAACCTTTGCCTTTAAATTCTCCTAAATTCTTCCCTTTAGGTCCTATTCAATCCATTCTTCCTTTCAGATTGACCCCTGCCTTCCTTTACCTAGATTTATTCTTCAGCTTATCCTTCAATTCTTTCAAAATTTCCTTCCCCCAAATTAATTTTCTTGTGCTCTTTATTAGCCTAATTTCTTCAAAAATCACCTCCACAAATTCTTTCTCATTGTCAGTTTACATCTTTGTCTCCTCTCCTACTCCTTCATCTGAAACATTTCACAAAGAAGTTTAAAACGTAATCTACACTTGGAGATTTTCCTCTTTAAATCTTCCTCAACTGCATGCCATTTGCCCCTAAATTTAATCCTTTGACCTTTTTCAAAAGTCCAAACCTCTTCAAATCACCTTTGTCATTTATTTCTTCTCATTCAACTGAAATTCTTCTCTCATAGAAAATCTTATTACACAGATACTAGTCATCAGAGGTGGGCCTTGAATATAGTTCTTCTTGACTCCAAGGTCAGAATTCTATTCACTGTACTACACTATTAGAATGTTGGCGCTGGAATAGACCTTAAAGGAAGTATAGTCCAAATCCCTTATTTTACAGATGAGGAAACTGAAATCCTTGGGGATTCAAGGGAAACTCATGATTTTATCTACAATCACTTGGGATAGGAATCCAGATTTCCTAAATTATAATACAATGCTATTCAAAATATCATCAGGGGTGGGAAACCTGCCTTCTACAACCTTGGATACAATATTTGGTCTGAGCCCAAGTTTTACTTAACAAATCCTTTTATTAAGGGGGTTTGTTCTGTGAAGTTTGGATTCAGTAAAGGGCTGCACTTGAGGTCTGAGAATACCACATGTGGTCTGGAGGCCACAGGTTCCCCATCCCTATGATAATTACTGAGATAAGGATGTTATTAAAAATATTGACTTATGATGAATTAGAGATATTTGTGATATCATGGGATATGCATAAACAACTTCAGAAATTACAATAGGTCCTTCATTTGGAGTTTGGATAAAATTCTGTCTAATGAAACTCTCAGTAATTCTGATACTTGCCATCTGAAAATTCATAGAATCACATATTTTTAAGCTATGGAAGGGATGACAGGGGTCATCTTTTCTTGTTCTCTTACATCACAGCTAAGAGGACAAAAGACCAGAGAATAGCAATGAACTGCTTTTGATAACACTGCTCCTAAGCAATGCAGCTGATAATTGAACCCAGATTTTCTGACTCCACATTCTGTAATGTTTCCTCTGCATCTTTGCTTTGAATCTACACACCTAGCAGTAGGCTTATCCCTAGATTTTTAGTAAAGAATTGTCTCCTTATAGAAGAAAGTTTTGTTTTCCTTGCTCAGATTCTTATTTTTCACTTGTGAAATAAAAATCCAGCCCATGCTGCTGAATACTGCAACCCTTTGGGGAAAAAAAGCTATACTTTGTGCTGGATCTGCAGTTCTGGATAAAGACCAGAGGTGGTGCTGAGTGCTCAGGGAACTTATTGACAGCTCTGAATTTTAACTTGAAAAGAATTTAGGACTAAAATCTGAGAGCATGAATCATGAACTAACTTGCTGTAGTAGCAAATAATAACCTGAAAAAAGATGAAGGAAAAAATGAAAAAGTAAAACTGAAAAGTGTCACAATAGCAAAAACTATTCAGAAAAGCAATACAAAACAGAATCTGCAAGGAGAAGGACAATAAAACAGAATCCCTTCTCTAACCAGAAAACAAATTCAAGCATTGCCTGGAGACTAGAAGGTATTTTCTTTAGTTACATCATTCTTTAGGGAAATATTTCTAACAGATATTCACTTGGCGAAAGACCATGGTTTAGTCTCTTGTGGTTTTGTATATGGTTAGGCCCTGTTTGTAGCTTCAATGATTATAATTCCAGGAAAACTAAATAATCATGGCAGACATTGTATAATACAGACCAATGCTTCATTGCTGTTGTTGTTGCTTTTTAAAAAATGTTATGTTTATTTTTAGTTTACAACATTTATTTCCACAAGATTTTGAGTTCCAAATTTTCTCCCCATCTTTCCCCTACCCACCACCCCAGAAGAACAATCCCACTCAATACCCCTTCCCCAAGTCTGTTCTCTCCTATAGCCTCTACCATTCCCCCTCCAACTTTCCAGTAGGGCAAGATGGATCTCCATACCCTAGTGCCTGTATTTCTTATTTCCCAGTGCATGTAAAACAAAATAATAATAATATATTTTTAAATAAACATTTGATTTTAAAACTTTGAATTCTAGATTCTTTCCCTTCTTCCCTTGTCACCCACCCTTACTGGGAAGATAAGCAATTCAATATAGGTTGTGCTTGTGTAGTTACCCAAATCATTTCCATAGTAGTTATATTGTAAAAGACTAACTACATTTCCCTCCATCCTATCCTGCCCCCCCCATCATTCAATTTTCTCCTTTGACCCTGTCCCTTTTCAAAAGTGTTGCTTCTAACTACTCTCTCCCCCAATCTGCCCTCCCTTCTATCATTCCCCCTCTTGTCCCCTTCCCCCTATTTTCCTGTAGAATAAGATACCCAAATGATGTGTATGTTGTTTCCTTCTTAAGCCAAATTAAATGAAAATAAGGTTGTTTCATTCCCTTTCATCTTCCTGCTCTTCCCTTCCATTATAACAGTTTTCTCTTGACTCTTTTATATGAGATAATTTACCTTAATCTATCTCTCACTTTCTCCTTCTCCCAATAAATTCCTCTCTCACCTCTTAATTTTATTTTTTAGATATCATTCCTTCATATTCAACTAATCCTGTGCCCTCTGTCTATGTATACATGAACATACATATGCCCACACTCACATATATATTCATATACAAATATACACCCTCCTATACATACATATATGTATGCATATATATATATATATACATATATATTCCCTTGAACTATCCTTATACTGAGAAAAGTCTTCTGAGTTACAATTATCGTTTTTCCATGTAGAAATTTAAATAGTTCAACTTTAATAGTTCAACATAAGTTCCTTATGATTTCTTTTTCCTGTTTACCTTCTCATGCTTCTCTTGCTTCTTGTATTTTAAAGTCAAATGTTCTGTTCAGCTCTGGTTTTTTCATCAAAAAAGCTTGAAAATCCTCTATTTCATGGAATGACCATATTTTCCCCTGTAGCAGTTTTGCTGGGTACGTGATTCTTGGCTTAGTCCTAGTTCCTTTGACCTCCGGAATATCATATTCCAAGTCCTTCAATCCCTTAATGTAGAAGCTGCTAGGTCTTCTGTTATCCTGATTGTGTTTCAACAATACTCAAATTGTTTCTTCCTGACTGCTTGCAGTATTTTCTCCTTGACATGGGAACTCTGGAATTTGGCTATAATATTTCTAGGAGTTTTCTTTTTTGGGATCTTTTTCAAGAAGAAATTGAATTCTTTCAATTTCTATTTTGCCCTCTGGTTCTAAAATATCAGGTCAATTTTCCTTGAGAATTTCTTGAAGGATGATTTCTAGGTTCTTTTTTTGATCTTGGTTTTCAGATAGTCCAATAATTTTTAAATTCTCTCTCCTAGATCTATTTTCCAGGTCAGTGGTTTTTCCAATGAGATATTTCACATGGCCTTCTATTTTTTTTTATTTGTTTGGATCTGTTTAATAGTATCTTGATTTCTCATAAAGTCATTAGCTTACATTTGCTCCAATCTAATTCTGAAGGAATTATTCTCTTCAGTCATCTTTTGAAATTCTTTTTCCATCTGGCAAATTCAGCTTTTAAAGGCATTCTTCTCCTCATTGGCTTTTCGGGCCTCTTTTGCCATTTGAGTTAGTCTATTTTTTAAGGTGGTGTTTTCTTCAGTCAGGTTGTTGACTTACTTTTCTTGATTTTTTTGCATCATTTTCATTTCTCTTCCCAATTTTTCCTCCACTTCTCTTGCTTTTCAAAATCCTTCTTGACCTCCTTTATGGCCTGTAATCAATTCATATTTTTCCTGGAAGCTTTTGGTGCAGGAGTTCTGACTTTGTTGTCTTACTCCTGTTTCATGCTTTGATACCTTTTGTCCCCCAAAAAAGAATCTAAGGTTTGACTGCTGTGCTTGTTTTGCTTCCTTTGCTTGCTCATGTTGTCACTCAATTACTTGACTTTGAGCTTTTTGCCCCAGTAGAACTCTGCTTCTAGAGAGGAGAGCTTTGTTCCAAATTGCTGGGGATTTTGAAGCTGCTGGAGCTATTAGTGCGGTGTTCTCTCTAAAGCTCCCACAAGCTCTGGCACCTAGTCACACACCCCATGACCTCCATCCAAGACAGATTTCCAGATCCAAGCAGGTTAAAGCAAGAGTGATTACCCCTCTGAATGGTCGCTTGGCTCCCCTATGATCTGTAGGCCAGGAGCTCTGAAGCAGCCATGAGGTAGTGGCTGCATGGTGCCTCTGCCACTTCTAGCTTTCTCACCCTGGGGGCAGAGGCCAGACTGCACTCTTGGTCCACCTGTACTCACAAAGTCCACACTGAACTTTTACTTTGCCTTTGGCATTTATGGGTTGATACTTCTGGAAACTGCCACAGCTACCAGTGATCCAGTCTTCCAAGGTCCACTCCAGCCACTGTTGGTCGGGGCTGCCCTGGGGCTGAAACCACAGGCTCACGCTGGGCTGAGCTTGGCTCCCAGCATGCTGTGATGGACCGTTCCTGTCCCCCTGTTGGGCTGCCCTCAGCAAGAGATTTGTTTCTCTCTGTCACTTTGTGGTTTCTGTAGCTCTAAAGTTTATTTAGAGTCATATTTTATAGGTATTTGAGGTGATTATTGGGGGAGCTCATGGAGTTTTCCTGCTTCTATGCCCCCATCTTGGCTCTGCCCCCATTGTTGCTGTTTTGATGTTGCAGTTTTTAAGAGATACAGGATCAATGAAATGTATATGTTGATAAAGAGAAAGGGTTAACTAATTTTGGGTGTAAGCAGTTTTGAATTAAATAAATCCTGCAAATAATTTCCATTATTTGTTGGGGTTTATGGCTCTAAAGTAATTTACAAGCATTATTTCCTTTAATCTCACAACAATTCTGTGAAGGTACTTTATTCGGAAATTTACCTCTACTTTACTGATGAGGAGACAGATAATCTGAAGGATTAAGGATTTATCCAAAGCCAGAATCTAGCAGGTGAAAAAGTTAAGACTTAAACACAAGTCTTGATTAGAAGGTCAGTGCTTCTCCTATCACCACCACCACCACCACCACCACAATACCAGTATCATAAATGAATAGGATATACTACTTTTTTTGGTGATCGCTTGAATCATATTAGCTACCATAAAATATCTGCTAGAATAGCATATGTTACAAGATGCCATAAATATTGCTCCTTTTCTTCCTTTCTTCCCTGCTCCTTAATTTTCTGCTTCCATACATCTTCTCTTTAAAATTATTGCTTACCACCCATGTAACCTTGGATAAATTGCTAACTTCTTTGGGTCTCAGTTTTTTTCACTGATAAAATGAGGAGGTCAGACTAGATGGTCTCCAAATTCCTTCCCAGATCAAAATCTATGACACTACTATGAAGAAGGTCTAGAACTCTGTTATATCGTTGAATGACCATCTCTTTGCCTGGAAGAATATGCTCAATCTCACTGGGTATGTGATCCTTGGTTGTAATCCGAGCTCTTTTGCCTTCCAGAAAATTGTATTCCACTGCCTCCAATGTTTCAGTGTATAGGCTGCTAAATCCTGTGCAATTCTCACTGTGGACAATCGATATTTGAATTGTTTCTTTCTGGCCGCTTGAAGTATTTTCTCTTTTATCTGGTAGTTCTGGAGTTTGGCCACAACATTTCAAAGACTTTTCAGTTTGGGATCTCTTTCAGCAGGTGTCTGGTGGATTCTCTGAATTTCTATTTTACCCTCAGGTTCTAGTATGTCAGGGCAGTTTTCCTTAACGAGCTCTTGGAGACTGTTGTCCAGGCCCATTTTTTCATCATAATTTTCTGGTAGGCCTATGATTCTCAGATTATCTCTCCTGGATCTGTTTTCAAGGTCGGTTATTTTTTCTTTGAGGTATTTTACCTCTCTTTCTAATTTTTCATTCTTGTTGTTTTGCTTGACTAATTCTTGGTTCCTCATAGAGTTATTTGTTTCCATTTGGTTAATTCTAGTTTTTAGCAAATCATTTTCCTTGGTTAATTTTTGGAGCTCCTTTTCCATATCATATACTTTTCTTTTTAGAGAGATGTTTTCCTCATTATAATGTTTTTCTAATTCTGCTATTTTGGTTTTGAGAGAATTATTCATTTTGTCTTCTATCTCTCTCATTTTGTTTTCAAAGTTCTTTTTGATCTTATCTAGGAGAGCCTTCTGTGCTTGGGACCCATTCCCTGTTGAAGTTTCAACTTTGGGTGTGGAGTCCACATTGTCTCCCTCTGAGGCTGGTTCCTCCCTCTGAGGATAGTAGGACTCCAGAGTCTTTGTAGTCTGCTTTCTACCCATTTTGAGGCAGGGTCCTAGCCACGCCCTTCCTCTGGGATCCCAAGCCTTTACTGTAGAGGGTTTTGCCCTGGGGAAAGAGTTACTATGTTTTTAGGGTCAGAGGGAGAGGTTTGGAGCAAGTGAGGTTCACTTTGTCTTCCTGGACTTTGGTGGTCCTGAAAGGGGCTTTTTTTTTTTTAATTTCTGGGCTATGAAGTCATAGCCCCAGGAGTGTTTGCTGTCCAGGACAGGGGCCCCTGTATTTGCTTCTTATCTTGCTCTTTCCAGTCCCAGCCCTTTGATGATAGGCCTGGTAGTGGACCTTGTGGTTGTTGGGAAGACTTGCCCTCCGAGTTGATCAGGCCCCTTCCCGGGCTGCCTCTGCCAGCCACGCCACGCCTTCCCCTATGACACTATTATGATCAATATTCTTGCTGGCATTTGTGTGTTGAATATTGTAAAGGAAGGAAGAGGTTGAATCTCATTTGAACCATCACTACTCCACTAGCCACTGTCAGTAAATATGCTTTGGACCTCTTAAGGGACCAGTTAGTCTGGAGGAATAAGATGTTATCTAATTGTATTTATTTGGTCAAGAAGAATCATTTAAGTCAGGCTTCAGTTGTTTACAAATTTTCTTTCTGGCAGAATATGGAGAACAATGTACATAGTGCATAGTTGTATCGATGGTTGTTAGATCTTGCATTAATAGGCCATGACTGCAAAAATCAGGAGACTTCATCCTGGCCCTGACTCTGAATTATCTGACAGCCTTTCTTTCTGTCTTCCAAAACAGAAGTCACAAAGCATGAAAGCTAATTGACAAATTGAAACTGGTATGCTGAAAAAGACATAGAGATGGCAGAGGCACTTTGGAACATAATGCTGTAGTTACCATTAAACACCACAGGTCTTAATTATATAGGGCCCGATTGTCCAATTTCTGGATTATTCGGTCTTTAAAAATATCTTCTTTTCTCTCTTACAATCAATTTTTTGATCCATGGCAACCTTCATGAGCAGCTTCATTGAAGGCAGGAAGGGGAAATGGATGTATACCTCAAACCAAATCATTTGCTATTTGTTAGCAGGCAGCTATTGGCTATAATGAGGTTTTTGGATGATCTGTGCTTGTCTCATTCTCATTATTAGGGAATGATCAACATGGCTATACTTCATAGAATTTTAAAATATCATGAAAATACATTAAACTTCTTATCAAACATTATAAAAGAACCTAAAACACACTATAGTCCTTTCCTCTTTTTCTTTTTCCTATTTTCCTTCTTTTCTTTTTTCCTCTCTATTTCCCTTTATATCTGCAATGAGGTAATTTATGGAGAGTGGAGCAGTTTGAAGAACCAATGGCTAAACTTTCACTATTTTTATTCTTCAATCATTCAAGCATTTTTGACCACCTTCTGTGTAATAAACACCTTGCATTCCATCTTGCAAGGATACGATATTTGTCCCAGGTCTTTAAACCTCTTAAGGGACTCCATGGAAAAATAAAACATGAATGCAATACATAATCAGAATATAAATTAAAAGAACCTTCTTTTGGGATTAGTTTAGCCAGAGAAAAACATTTTTTGATAAGTACAACCCGGTCGACTTAGTTCTCATGACTATGCAGCAGAGCACTTGCTCCCACAAAGCCCAGGGGAAGCATGTTGAACTTCTCTTTAGAGAGAATTATTCAGTATTCATTCATTTTCTGAATAAAAACATATTGTTCTCATACTATATACAAGTACATGCATATGGAGGGCATGGAAGGGAGAGAAGATAATGGGCTTTTGGGCATTAATCTCCTTTATATACATATATGTATATGTGTACATATATATGTACATGTTTATAACATATATGTGTGTATATATAATGGAACTGTGCTAGGCATATATATATATACACACATTTATAAGAGTTTATTTCACTGGTGTAAAGAACTTATATAAAAACTGCTTCTACTTGAGCAACTATGCAACATTTAATCTTAGAGAGTTAGTTTGAGTACTAAGAGGTGGAATATCATTCCTAAGTTCAGAAAGCCACCATATACCAGATGTGACTTGAACCCAAGTTTTCTTTACTCTACAACTGGCTCTTTGTTTGCTATACAACATTGCCTCACCAGTTTTATATAGCCCTTTATAATGCCATATAACAAACCTCTAGTACAGGCAATACAAGTACTCAGTATCCCATTTGGTAAATGGGCTAATTGATACTAGAAGTTATTAGCTTATTTATTCCTAGTCACACAGATAATAAGATCTTTGACTCCCTGTCAAGTCCTCTTTCTTCTATACTACATAGTTTCTATTCACCACTAAATTACACAGGGAATCCAGGAGCCCATAGTTTGAGATTTCATCCATTTCATAGACACTTTGTCAAAGAATGAGTCTTAGTTCTTGCTTAGTCTGATTTTTTCTGTCTCTGTCTCTGACTGTGTTTCTTCTATACACTTAATATATCATATATGTTATATTATATTAATTTTATTATATATCATATATATTATGTCATAGTATGCTGTCATGTCATGTAACATCATATATTATAATATGTTATGTTATATTATATTGCATGTATTGTGTTATGTCATATTGTATTGTATTATTATTTTATTATACCATGCCATGCTGTACCATACTGTACCATACCATACTATGCCATGCCATGCCATGCTAGACTAGACTAGACTGTACTGTACTATGCTATGCTATGCTGTGCTATGCTACATTATGCTATACTATACAATATATACATGGTGTTCCAGAAGTCTTGTGCTGCTTTAAGCTATGTAACTTAAATTTATTTAGCTTACATAAACTATTATTGCTTAAAATGGCACTAAGAGTTTTGGTACACCCTGTGCATGTATTATGAGCAAAAGGGGAGATGTATTTGCATCACAGTGCACAGATTTAAAATCCCTTTGCCACTGTAAGACAGCTTTCTCTGGATGCTGTTTTTACCTCTGCAGGCCTATCTTTCTCACTCACACCCACCTCATCACAAGTAATGTTACTGTTTCACCCACACTGCTTTTGCTATGCTTTCTTTGTTAGTAAACACAGCTACCATATACTGAAATATCACAGTCCTAGAGGAGACAGCACACGGGAGAGACAACAGCATCATGAGGAGAGACCCAGAATTGGCATCAGGGTCTAGCTTTGATTCTTGGACCTGACACTTCTTAGTTATGTGACGTTGGGCAATGCATGTAACCTCTCTGTCCCTCTCTGAGAAAAAGAGATAATCATACAACTAGCTGTCTCACAGCAAGGTGTTTATAAACCTCAAAGAACTATATAAGTGTGAATTGTTATTACTTGCCACCCAAAAGATAAATAAGATATCACTGTCTCATGAACAGAAGTAGTAATAAATTTAAATGTTGTTCATTTTATCACCAAGACTAGAAATAAAAGGCTCAAAATAATATGAAAAAGCCTAATAGGCTCCAGAGCCAGAATTAGGTGTAGGCAATCTGACCAGGTCACAAGAAGAGGGGGAATAAAGAGGTATTTAATTTTTAAAATGAGTAGTATTTTATTTTTTTTTCAGTTACTGTAAAGACAATTTTTAACATTCATCTTTAAAAAAGTTTTGGGTTCCAAATTTCCCCCTTCCCTATAACAGTAAGCAATTTGATATAGGTTATATATGTGTAATCATGTAAAACATATTTACATATTAGTTGTGTTGAGAGAGAAATACAGCCCACAAGGAAAAAAGAGGTACTTTAATATATTTTGTTTTGTAAACAAATATTTTAATTCCATGGAATATCACTTTTCATGTTATCTGGATATTTACTTTGTAATAAATCTGGTTGAGTAGGTTATATGTAAGTGTCAAAGTGTCTGTTGGATGGTTACACATTAGGGAATGCAATTTTCCAGTCCTTGCTTGGGTTACACAAATACTTTGTCTCACAGGTTCTTCGGGGATGTTTTTCTCAAGTGTGAAGGAAGATGTGGAGTGTACCATTTTGTGATTTTTCTCAACATGCTATATCTCAACATCTCACCCTAAAGACATTATCTCTTTAATAGCCTACCCAGCTCTTCACTAGATAGACTTATCTTAAAAAGTAGATGAGAAGGCAGAAATCTGAGCCAAGGAGCTGCCAAACCAACCCATACATGCTCTTTACTCTTGATAGTTGTACCATGGCCCTTGTAAAGATAACTTCTTCCTCATGTAGCCCAACTTTAGTTTCATTAACCTTTTTTCCATTTAGTAAACCCTATGCTATTGAAATCCATGTGAAGAGGAGGGCCAAGACAATAAATTTCCTTTTCTGAATTAAGTGATGATTGTTACTCTTAACAATTTCATCAAACCTCACTCTACTAAAAAATAACCACTGTGACACTTGACTAATGTTTCCACATCAAGTAACCTCATTTAGGAAAAGTAGCATGTTTCATATTTCTCTTGTATCTTTCATGGTGCCTAGCTCAATAATTTGCATTAAGTATCTCATAGGGTTGTTGTGAATAATGAGCTATACAAATGTAAATCATTATAAATTCATGCTAGAAAATGACACCAAATGATATTCATATCATCACCATAAACACTAGGCTCCACAGATTATTTAGTGATCACAATTTGCATATTTAAATGAATAGGCTTTGTGCTCTTAAGTTCTTTTAGGTTTGTGGAGAATCCCTCTCAATTGGAATCATATGCCATCTAATTTGAGGAAGAGAGACATTATTTGAGCTCCCATCCAGTGCTTACTCTACTCTCAGACAATAAATCAAATAGAAAAAAATTAATTAGAATAGTGAAATAAATAGCCCAACAAGGTGTAAAGTTGGACTTGGTTCTCATATTCAGATGAGTCCATTCTCCTTGTATGGAAGAAAATAAATATATGGAAAATTCATTCCCTGAGGTTAAGAAGAATTTTATCATCAGTGTTATCTGCCTTATATCCCAGATGAGTAAATCTTTCTGGCTTGAGTTCTTGTGTCTCTATCTCCTGGAAACTGAGGCCCTATGACAACTCCTTGGCCTGGTCCTAGAACTCACTTACTATAGCTACTGATTCTTATATTAGCAGGCATCATTTGATGCAGCTCTGCTGTTTGTTACTCTTCTCCATTTCTAAAGCTAATATTTGCTACCATTCTGGTACCCTGACATTACTTTCCACTAAAACTGCCTTGTCTTTGCTTCTTGACGCTTTAGGCCATGGCTATTACTCTTTTTGAGTGATACTGCCTAGGTCAACATTCCTGAGACCTGACTACATATTCTCAACTAATTGGCAGTTGACTTCAGAGTTCTGCTGTCTTGCAGACAAAACAACTACTTAAACACAGCTAAGTCTTCCAGAATTGTCCTTCTTAATGAAGATCCCTAGCCCACAGCTGAGTTAGGATGACTGAATTACTTTTGCCTTTTACTTGTTTAGGTATTCAAACATTGTGCCCTCTATATGGTGAGCAACTGTCACTGAATCTTTCTGAGGGAAAGGATAAATAGATACACTCATGTTTTCTTTCCCTTTTAGCTTCCATTATGCCCATCATCCACAGTAACTAGTCAAATCAAATGAACAAGTATTAAGTATCTACCACATGCTATGCACTAAGCTAAGTAATGGGGCTGAAAAGAAAGGGGGGGAAATCCCTGTTCTCATGAAGTTTGCAGTCTAAGGGGAGAGATAACATGCAAATGAACTATGCCCAAACAAAATATTTACAGGATAAATAGGAGATAATTTCAGAGAGCAGGCACTAAGATTAAGGAAAACTGGAAATGTTTTTTGCTGATGAGAATTAGCTGAGACTTGAAGAAAGCCAGGAGGTTTCGATGAGGAGGAAGAGAGTTCAAGACATGGCGGATGGGCACAAAAGTGCATAGTCAGAGGTAGAATTCTATAGTCAAGAAACAGCAGACAGGCCAGGGTCACTGGTTCCGAGTATATGGGGGTGTGGAAGTTAAAAGAACACTTGAAAGAGTTAGGGGATGGGTTATGAAAGGGATTTAAAAGGCAAATAGAAGATTTTATATTTGATTCTGTATGCAATAAGGGACTGTTGAAGTTTCTTGAATAAAGGGTAATGTGATAAGACTTCTACTTTAGGAAAATCAGTTTGACAACTGAGGGGCAGATGGACCAGAGTGGGAAGAGACTTGAGGAATGGAGACAAGCAGGCTATTACAATGGTCGAGGCATGTGGTCATGAGGATCACAGAGGAGAGAAGAGAAGGTTGTGTATATGAGAGATACCATGAAGGTTAAATTGTTAGGACCTGATAACATATTGGATATCAGTGCTGAGAGAGAGTGGAGATATGATGAAAACTAGGCTGTGAGCCTGAGTATCTGGGAAGATGGTGATGCCCATGTCAGTAATAGTGATGCTAGGAAAAGGAGAGCATTTGGGGTAAAAGATACAAAGAAAAAAAGATTTTTACATGTTGAGTTCAAGATTTCTTCAAGATATGGAATTCAAAATCTCTCATAGGCAGTTGGAGAGGCAGCTAAGAGAACATTGTATGCAGTAACAGCAAAATTGAAAAATGATCAACTGTGAATGACTTAGCTAGCCTCAGCAACACAATGATCCAAGACAATTCCAAAGAACTCATGATGAAAAATGCTATCTGCATCCAAAGAAAAACTTATACAGTCTGAATACAGATCAAAACATGCTTTTTGAAAAACATGTTTTTCACTTCCTTTATTTTTTTTTCATGTTTTTATCTCTGTTTTCTTTCACAACATGACTAATGGAAATATGTTTTGTGAGATTGCACACACATAACCTATATCAAATTGCTTATCATCTCAGGGAAGGGGGAGAGAAGAAAGGGAGAGAGAGAATTTGGAACTCAAAATTAAAAAAAAATGAATGTTAAGAATTTTTTATATATGACTGGGAAAAATAAAATATTATTTAAAAAAGAGAATCAACAGCATACGGATGGTTATTGAATGGGAGCTGATCAGATAATGTAGAGATATTGAATAAAATTAAATAGAGAAAAGATGAGAGTCCTGAATAGAGCCTTGAGAAGCACCCATTATTAGCAAGCTTGATCCTGATGAAGATCTAACAAAAAAACCTGAGGGCTGGTCAGACAAGGAGGAGGAGAAACAGGAGAGAAGAGGATGACAAAAACTTAGAAAGAAGATAATATCAAGAAGAGGGTGACTGATAGAATCAAAGACTGCAGAAAGGATGAAGATTAAGAAAGCACCATTATGGGGCGGCCAGGTAGCACAGTGAGTAAGAGCACTGGCTCCAGTGTTGAGAAGACCTAGAGATCGAATCCCGGGCTCAGACACTTAGCACCCACCCAGAAACACCTGGCCGTGTAACCTTGAGCAAGTTACTTAACCCCAATTGCTTAAGGATGGCCAGGTGGCTCAGTGAGTAAGAGCACTGGTCCCAGTGTTGGGATGACCTGGAGATCGAATCCCGGGCTCAGATACTCAGCACCATACCCAGAAATAACTGGCCGTGTAACCTTGAGCAAGTTACTTAACCCCAATTGCTTTAAAAAAAAAGAAAAGAAAGAAAGCACCATTAGATCAGGCTATTAAAGATATCATTGTAACTTAGAGAGTTCATTGAGGAATTAACTCAGGTCATCATCAATAGGGGTTCAGCCTATGGGTGGAATTGTACCAGGGCATTAGGCAGCTATGTGTAGCTGGAAAGAGTGTGTGGGGAGGACTAGCAAAGCGCGACCCAGTGAATGGGCAGGATAGCATGGAGGCCAGAGAGGGTCCCTGGAGTGTGATGAGCTGCTCAGGGAGGCTGGGAAGGTCCTCTCCTTTCCAGGCAGGCACAAGCAAGGCAACTTCTTTGGAGTTGTAGGTGGCCAGAGAGGCTAACTAGGTTTCCCTTCTACAAATTGTCATGGAGCTTTGATGAGTTACAAGGTCTTAGCAGCATATGTAGTCAAATGTATGGATAAAGGCTGTGCCTTCCCTTGGGAAATTGCAAGGCAGAGTGAGAGGTGAAGAAGGGATTTGCAGTATAGTAAAGCCTTTGCACTTGGTCTATCCAGAATTCTTGAAGTCATAGCAGGAATTGTTGACTTATTAAAAATACCAGTTTAGCAAGAAATGGTGGTGGCAACATCAAGCAGGAGCTTATACAGAGCAGTTGTATGGGAAGAGGAATTGGTTAATGGGATGGTCAGTGGAACATTTGCTGAAAATCTCCCCTGACATATGATGTGTTACATAATGTAGCAACAATTTTTGAGCTATCTTAAATAGGAGTGATAAAAAGTCAATTGGAAATAAATCCCCAAGAAACCACAAAATGAAAATAAGCTTAATTTATAATTGCAAGCTGTTCCTAGGGTCCACATTTATATCCTAAGAAGTCATTCTAATAAAGGAATTCAAGTTACTGGAGCAAAAGGAAGTAGTTATTTGAGATGTCAACACATTTAAGCATAGTTTCCACAATTGTCTTTTCTAACCACAGATCCCTTCCTATTTGATATGGTAGAATGGCTCTGTATCTCACCAAACCTATTTCTAGTATAATACACCTTTGGTTCAGGAAAAGGCTTCTTTCACAGAAAGGCAGAAATTACTTCAACAGAAAATTTTTGTGTATTCTAGGCATGATGTTCTTTTAAAAAAGTTTTTTTTTTTCCCCCTTTGTTTCATCCTGTTTTTTTTATATGCTGCCCTGTTGAGTTTGGGGATTTTTAATGCTCAATTTGAACAGAATTGACTTTTCCTGGGAAATATAGAAACTTCTTTAAATATCCCAAGTCTTTGATGATAGATAAAATAACACACAAAGTTTTTTTTCTTTGTTTTTGATAACAGCAGTTGTAGTGGCCTAAGGGAGAATGATTTGGATGAGAGTTGTTTGAGAGAGCTAAGAGGAAGAAAGGTTCTTTAAGAAATCTTAAATAACAAACAACTGTGGGAATTAAAGCTGGTGGATGACTTGAGTTCAGGAATTCTGAGCTATAGTAGGGCTAATGCTGACTGGGTATCTGTACAAAGTCTAACATCAGTATGATCATGTAGGAGTAAAGGAGACACCAGGCTACCTAAGGAGGAGGGAAACCAGCCTGACCAGGCTGCTAACTCCCCCCTCACTCCTCACCCTTTCCAGCTTTACGCAGCTGCCCAATTCCCAAGACAGGGGTGGGGAACTTGTAGCCTTGAGGCCATATCTAGCCCTTTAGGTCCTCAAGTTTGGCCTTGGAATGAATGGATCCAAATTTTACTGAACAAATTCCCTTAATAAAAGGATTTGTTCTGGAAAACTTGGACTCAATCAAAAGGCTATACCAAAGGACCTAGAAGGCCACACGCAGCCTTGAGGCTGCAGGTTCCTCTTCCCTGCCCTAGGATAAATCTACCCCAAGGTTGTTCCAGCCCAAGGCCATAAAAAAAAGAAAGGGGGTGGGGAAGCAGGTGAAAGTTTCTGTGCCAATCAGTATTGTGATTAGGCCTGTGAGTGGCTAGTATATTTCCCGCCTTGCAAAAATAGGGAAATCCAATTTCAGAAACAACACCCAGAGGAGTGACTAATAAAATCTCATTTCTCATTAAGATTATTAGGTCTTTTGGGTGGTGTTAGCCAGTGGTTTTTATGCATAAACTATTTGGATAATGTCTTGGCAACAGGGTTCTTTAGTTTAGCTTCTCACTATATTATCAGTGAAGCTGGTCCTGGTCATGAATTTAGTAGGGGGCAACCTGCTGTTTTTGTGTGCTGAGGGGCCATCTCGACAAAAAACAAATCTCATGGGATCATAGAAGTAGAAGGAGTTTCAGATGCCATCCAAGTTGAACTTTACAGATGAGGACATTTTTTTTTTTTTGAGTTAGGACCTGCTGAGCACTGCCAGCAGCCGGAGCTGCTGGGAGCAGGACTTTCTGCTAAGGACTCCTGCTGAGGACTGCCAGGGGCCAGAGCTGCTGGGAGCGTGCTTCCAGGACACTGGGTGGTTGCTGTGAGTGGGGAGAGGAGGACCTTTGCCTGAGGTAGCCTGTTCTGTTTTAAAGGCTTGAAAATGTGGGTGCTTTCTACTTTATCTACCTGTGCCAATGTCATAACTACTCTGATGGCTTTCACTTTCTGGTTTTGGGACTCAGTCTTTTGGTATCTTAATAAATTTTCTAGTTTATTTCCCTGAAAAAAAAAAAAGGGAGGGAGGCTAGGTAACTTCTTCAACATCACATAGATAGTAAATGTCAGAAGGGGATTTGAAGACAGATTCCTTGACTCATATATAGTGATTTTTTCAGTATAATACATTGCTGCCTTAGATTGCTATGACCCAAAATACCTGTCATTCTAGTGGACAAAGGGATTACCTTAATCTCCTGAAGCCCAGAATTGGAAGGCATAAATGTTGCCTAGAAATGCCTCCTTCCCACCATCCCCCTCAATCTTTTCTAATTCATTGTGTTTAGTTCATTAGATGAACCAGTTGACACCATGGCCTAGAAAGGTGCTGGGTTGGGAAAGAAGACAAACTCTGAGGGATTTATAGTTTTGTTTATGTTCGGTCCTAGTAAGGGGAATAAAAAGTTATTTGAGATAAATTGAATGGGTAGATTAGAGTTGAACTGAAAGTTTAGTCAATTCAGAATGGAACTTGTCTTGAGAAGACTGAGTAGACTGAGAAACCTCGAGGATCCCCCACAAATCTGTGTAGCTCTTAGTATCTGCTCTTTGAATTACTTCTTGAGATTTTATACATTTCTTGAGAAGCATGACTTGACTCTTGCATAGTATAATAATCATATCTTCATATATTTGTACACACACACACACACACACACACACACACACACACACACACACACA
>NW_027187345.1:3722566-3735903 GCF_028583685.1 Petaurus breviceps papuanus
ACACACACACACACACACACACACACACACACACACACACACACACACACCCCTTCTGGCTAGGTTTTGAGAACAAGCCAATTCTCTGTGAGATAGCTGTCTAACCTTGTTAGTGATGGTCCTTTGTCAGTTGCCTTTAGAGATATAAGGGAAAAAATTTAATTCATGGACTGTAACAAATTTCCCTAGATATTTTCCCAGTTGAGGTAAGTCCTCTCCATCCTTTAGACTGCTTTCAAGACTGGTTTAAGAAGTCTTTGATTTATTAGTCATTAATTATATTTTATCAGCGGAGCCATATCATGAAACCATAGTCATAAATAATCACATTTATTCTTTTGCTCATGGAAATTGGAAATGACACAATTGTTAATTGAAAAAAAAAACAACAAATACTGAACTATGACACTGACATTATTGAAAAGGATAATTATTCTAATTTTCTTGTCTGAGTATGCTAGAGTCACAAATTATGCTGAGGACCTTTTGTGTTTAGCTTCTCAAAATTGGAACGTTAACATTTGTGACCAGAAACATTTCATGCCACATGTTAATAATAGCTAAAATCTAATTAATTTCTTAAAAGTTTGCATACAACTACATATATATATATATATAATGCTACTTGAACTTCATAAGAACCCTATGAAGTAGGTATTATTTTTTGTCTCCATTTTGCAGATATGGAAACTGAGACTGAGACAGGCAAAATAACTTCCTCTGGTCACATAGCTAATGAGTGTCTGAAGTGACATTTGAACTCATATCTTACTGATTTCCAATTTAGCACTTTATCCATTACTTCAAGCTGCCTCTATTATAGTAGAAACGTCAATAACATTTGTTAACTGCTATTAGACTCATGATACTCATTTTAATCAGTTTTAGGCTAAACCTTATAGAGTTAACTTACTCTGGAAAGCTCTCTTAATATTTTATCCATTTCTTCACTAACTCTTTAATTTCCTGTTCTTTGTACATTTTACTTCGTTCTGGTCTATCTTCTTCACTTCTCTCTCTCTCCAGTGTCTTTCTTCAAGACCATAACTAATTGTGTGTGTATATGTGTGTGTGTGTGTGTGCATGTATTGGGAAGGATGTGCTAAAGCCAGTTCAAAATGACTGACCAGATAAATTTCCAGTGTAAAATTTAATACTACAGACTAGGACTTGGTTTATTGTTTCATTGATTCTTATGTCCAGACATAAGAAAATGATGGAGAAAATTTTAATAATGCAGATTATACTTAAAATATTTTTTTCAGATAACCAATTGTTAAATATTTATCACTATATCCCCTCTGTTTTAACTAACATCACTGAATAGATTCTTTCTGTTTTGTTCACATATGCTATAAGAGGCACCTTGGATACTAGACAGAGTAAAAAAGATCTGAATTCAAATACAGCCTTTGATGCTTTTTAGCTTATCTTCATGGACAAAACACTTAAACTTTCAGTGCTTCAAGTAGCTCTCTAAGACAGTTACAGATGAGGTGCTGATCTATATGTGGGTAGAGGGAGTTTCCTTTCCCAACCAATAACAACAAAAAAGTGTTCACTTATGATTGTAAAATACTTGTATAGCATATAATAAAGTCTCTACATGACTACTTGGCTGTATTTGCTGTGTAGTTTATCCATTGCTTATCTCTCTCCCTGCTTAGTCTTTATGAGTCTTACGGCAAGAGGTCTTAGATAAAAGGGCAAATATACATCCCCTCATACCCAAAGCCATTCTCTGTCCAATTAGACCTGGAGATGGTATCAGTGGGGAAAAAAGAAAGCCTTGAATTTAGGTATCTTGTGATGTGAAAGCATGTGAAATGACATGGTTGTTTGTTTTCCCTATTTGTTCTAGGTACTAAGTAGAATTTTAGTCCCAATCAAAATAAATCAGCATTGCTGCCTTATTCTGTTAATTTGCTACCTAGGCTACTTTGGTGACATACTAGCCTTTGGTAGTAGTTCTCAGCTGCTTTTTTCCTGCTTCTGTCAATCAAGGATGTCTTTGGAATCCCATATTGTCTCTAAAACTTTTCGCCTCCCACCACAACCCTGCCATTATTTCCCTACCAAAAAAATATTTGTCAGATGTGGTCAAATTCATTAAATAGCTGTTCTTAGTTTTGGAGCCACACCTCTGTATCCTTTCCAGAGAGCTAAAAGTCTGTGATTGTTTTCTATCTGCCCACTCATCCATCCATTCAACCATTCAGCCATCCATTGTCCGTTCAGTATCTACAGTAAACAGAGAACTCAGCTAAGCCATAGGAGAGATAAAGAGTTTAGGTAAGACCTAATCCCTACCTTCATTGACAGGGTTTAATAAAATATTTCTCTCTGTCTTTCTCCTTCTCTCTCTCTCTGTCTCTCTGTCTCTCTCTCTCCCTCCCTCTCTCTTCCTCCCTCTCTCTCTCTCCCTCTCTCTCTTTCTCTCTCTGTCTTTCTCTCTGTCTCTCTCTCACTCTCTGTCTCTGTCTTTCTGTTTCTGTCTCTCCCTCCCTCTCTCCTTCTCTCTCAGACTCATACATATATAGATATTGTAATTATTATACAAAGTAATAAACATATTTAACAGAGAACTAGGGGAAAATGCTGTTAAGCCTGAAGGAGTAAGTTTTTCTTCCTAGATCAAAAATGATCTTTTGCTGAGGAGAATGCATTTAAGCTGGGTTTTAAAGGATGGGAAAGGAATTCAACAGGCTTAGAGGGAAGTGGACATTCTTATCATGGAGAAATGCATGAACAAAGGCAGAGTTTCTAGAGAATTCTAGGTGATTTGGGGTATGAAGAATGGGGTGAAGGGAAGAACAGTTGGACTGGAACATAAAGTGCTCAAACAGAACTGGGTAGGTAAGGTGACACCAGACTGTGAAGGCCTTGAATGCTAAGCAAATGAGTTTGACCTTTACTTGGTAGGCAATGGGGAGTTGATGAAGATTTTAGAGCAGAGAGGTGACATAGTCAGAAAAATGTATAAGAAAGATAATTTTGAAATGGAGGGCTTGGAGTGGGAAGAGGATGGAATTTGAGAACTTTGTTAGGAAACTTGAAATACTACAAGTAGATGACAAACTGGTCTTACTAACAAAGGAGCAATAGTAACAGAGGGATAAGAGAGATATTAGAGCTATGATGGAAGTGGAATTGATAAGACTTGATGACATGGAGGACTTATTTCTAATATCCTGGAAAGTGTTGAAGTTAGGCACATACACATTTTAAAGGCAAGAAAATGGCTAGCAATGAGGAAGACAAAGATCTTGCTCTTTCGGCTTGTCTTTTGTGCTTTTCAGATTCATCTGAATACTGGTATCAAAGCATTTTATGTCTATTTAAAAACTTCAAAGGGTCAGATTCAAACACATCTGTGGAGTTTATTGGCTGAGCCCCTCTGAGATGAACTTTAGAGGCAGAAGACCCACATGGGGATTCCAATTAGGGCTGTTCACGGATCTTCTGATCTTATTATCAGAGTGATATGTATGACAGGAAACCTCTAAGTGAGCTAAAAGTCCAGGATAAAACAAGTTTTAAACCAGAAAGTCTCATTCAGATGAAGTTCCACTTTGTTCCAAAGAGCATGGCACTTGTGTTGAGGAATCACCTTCTGGTAAGGAAATGCTCCTTCTAGTTAAGGCTTTAAAATAGACAATTTGCCCTTTATGGGAAGAAAAACACTGAGCACCATCCCCCATCTCTTTACCCCCCACCCCAAGTCATAAGAGTATGTTAGAGTTTTTCTTTTCTTTTTTTTTTTCTTTTTGGAGGGGGGGAAGGCAGGGCGATTTGGGGTTGTGAATTGTCAAAGGTCACACGGCTAGTAAGTGTTAAGTGTCTGAGGCCAAATTTGAACTCAGGTCCTCCTGACTCCAGGGCCTGTGCTCCATTTCCTGCACCACCTAGCCACCCCCAAGTTTTACATTTTTTTTTTATGTTTCCTTTTAAATTTTTATATTTAGTTTTCAACATTCATTTCCACAAAATCTTGAATTACAGTTTTTTCTTGCAGTCTTTCCCCCACCCCCCACCCCAAAATAGCAAGCCTACTCAATGCCCCCTCCTCCAATCTACTCTATCCTATATCCTCCCCCCTAACTTTCTAGCAGGGCAAGATGGATTTCCATAACCTAGTGCCTGTATATCTCACCTCTCAGTTATATGTAAAAAAAAATTTCTTTTAAACATTTGTTTTTAAACTTTGAGTTCCAGATATTTTCCCTCCTTCCCTCCTCCCCCACCCTCACTGGGAAGACAAGCAATTCAATGTAGTTTGTACATGTGCAGTTACCCAAATCATTTCCATAATTGTTATATTGTGAAAGACTAACTATATTTCCCTCCATTCTGTCCCAACCCCACTTACTCTATTATCTCCTTTGACCCTATCCCTTTTCAAAAATGCCTGCTTCTAACTACCCTCTTCCCCAATCTGCCCTCCCCTCTATCATCTCCTCTACTATCCATCACCCCCACCCCCACCCACACTTTCCTGAAGGGCAAGATACCCAGTTGAGTGTGTTTGTTATTCCCTCCTTAAGCCAAATTCAATGAGATTGAGGGTGACCCATTCCCTTTTACCTTCCTGTTCTTCCCCTCCATTGTAATAGTTTTCTCTTGCCTCATTTATATGAGATAATTTACCATAATATATCTCTCCCTTTCTCATTCTCCTAATAAATTCTTTTCTCATCTCTTAATTTTATTTTTTAAATATCAACCCTTCATATTCAACTCATCCTGTGCCCTCCATCTATGTATACATGAACATACATATGCCTACATTCACACACACATATATATATTTATATATATACATATACCCTCCTATATATATATATATATATATATATGTGTGTGTATACATATATATTCCCTTCAACTATCTTCATACTGAGAACAATCTTCTGAGTTACAATTATTGTTTTTCAATGTAGGAATGTAAATAGTTCAACTTTAATAAGCTCCTTATGATTTCTTTTTCCTGTTTATCTTCTCGTGCTTTTCTTGCTTCTGGTATTTGAAAATCTAATGTTCTGTTTAGCTCTGGTTTTTTCATTAAGAATGCTTGAAAATCCTGTATTTCATGGAATGACCATATTTTCCCCTGTAGCATTATACTCAGTTTTGCCGAGTAGGTGGTTCTTGGTTTAGTCCTAGCTCTTTGACATCCTAAATATCATATTCCAAGTCCTTCAATCCCTTAATGTAGAAGCTGCTAGGTCTTCTGTTAATCCTGATTGTGTTTCCACAATACTCATATTGTTTCTTCCTGACTGCTTGCAGCATTTCCTCCTTGACCTGGGAACTCTGGAATTTGTCTATAATATTCCTAGGAGTTTTCTTTTGGGGATCTTTTTCAAGAAGCAATCAGTGAATTCTTTCAATGTTTATTTTACCCTCTAGTTCTAGAATATCAGGGCAATTTTCCTTGAGAATTTCTTGAAAGATGATTTCTAGGTTCTTTTTTTGATCATGGCTTTCAGGTAGTCCAATAATTTTTAAATTCTCTCTCCTGGATCTATTTTCCAGGTCCATGGTTTTTCCAATGAGATATTTCACATTGCCTTCTATTTTTTCATTTGTTTGGATCTGTTTAATAGTATCTTGATTTCTCATAAAGTCATTAGCTTCCAATTGCTCCAGTTTAATTTTGAAGGAGTTATACTCTTCAGTGATTTTTTGAAATTCTTTTTCCATCTGTCAAATTCAGCTTTTAAAGGCATTCTTCTCCTCATTGGCTTTTTGGGCCTCTTTTGCCACTTTAGTTAGTCTATTTTTTTTTTTGGAAGGCAATTGGGGTTAAGTGACTTGCCCAAGGTCACATGGCTAGTTTTGTGTGTGTGTGTGTGTGTGTGTGTGTGTGTGTGTGTTAAGTATCTGAGGCAAGATTTGTACTCAGGTCCTCCTGACTCTAGGGCTAGTGCTCTATTCACTGTGCCACCTAGCTACCTCTAGTTAATCTATTTTTAAGATGTTATTTTCTTTAGCTTATTTTTGAGTTTCCTTTAGCAGGCTGTTGACTCAGTTTTCATGACTTTCTTGCCTCATTCTCATTTCTCTTCCCTATTTTTTCTCCACTTCTCTTACTTGATTTTCAAAATCCTTCTTGAGCTCCTCCATAGCCTGTAACCAATTCACATTTTTCTTGGAGGCTTTTGGTGCTGGACTTCTGACTTCACTGTATTCCTCCTGTTAAATGCCTTGATCCTTTTTGTCTCCCTAAAAGGATTCTATCACTTGTTTGTGATTTCTGTGCTTGCTGATATGGCCAGCCAATTACTTTACCCTTGGCCTCTTTGCCTTGGTAGAATTCTGCTTCCAGAATGGAGAGAGCTTTGTCCCAAATCACTGAGGTTTTCACAGCTGCTGGAGCTATTAGGAGGGTGCCATCTCTAGAGCCCCCACAAACTCTGGCCCACTGGTCACACACCCCAGGACCACCACCCAAGCCCGAGATCCAGATCCAAGCAGGTTAAAGCAAGAGCAATTACCCTCTGAATGGTTGCTTGGTCCCCCTGCAATCTGTAGGCCAGGAGCTCCTGAGGCACCTCTGCTGCTTCTTGTACTGGCGGCAGCGGCTGGCCTGAACTCTTCCTTCCACCCCTATTCCAACAAAGTTCCACACTGATCTTTTACTTTGGTGTTTATGAGTTGAGAACTCTGGAAGCTGCCACAGCTGCTGATTATTCACTTTCCTGAAGTCTGCTCTGGCTGCTGCTGGTCAGGGCCTCCCTGGAGCTGGAAACCTGCAGCTCCTGTGGAACTATGCTTGGCTCCTGGCATGCTGTGATAGACCTTTCTTGTTGGCCTGCTGGCTGTCTTCAGCAGGAGATTTGTTTCTCTCTGTCACTTTGTGGGTTCTGTAGCTTTAAAATTTGTTTAGAGTCATTTTTTACTGGTACTGGAATTGCTTGGAGCTATAGCCCACCAAGTTTGTACTTCAACTCTGCCATCTTGACACCGCCCCAAGTTTTACTTTTTAAAAGAACTGTTGTCAGAAACCCCTCTGGATTTTAAGCTAAACCAACAAACAAACAAAAAAGCAATGTCAAAGCCCATTCTTACTCAGATGGTAAGAAAGTAGAACCTCAGTTGAGGACTCTAGGTGAAGTCAGAGGGAGGTAGAAATTCCACAACTTCTTGCCCCATGGGGGAATGCTTTGCAATCAACAACACTTAGTAGAGTACCTAGCATATTTTTTATTGTTGTTATTGAGTCATTTCAGTTTTGTCTGACTCTTCATGACTCCACCCCTCAACCCCCCTCCCCTGCCCTTCCTTTTTGTAAAGATACTGGAGTGGTTTGACATTTCCTCCTCCAGCTCATTTTACAGCTGAGGAAAGGGAGGCAAACCAGGTTAAGTGACTTGCCCAAGGTCACAAAGCTAGTAAGTGTCTAAGGCTGGATTTGAATTCAGGTCTTCCTGACTCCAGGCCTGAAACTTTATCCACTGTAAAACCTAGCTGCCCTCATCTATAATATAGCACGTGCTTAATAAATACTTACAGAATCACCAGAAGGGGTTATCTGGAATCAGTGCCTGGCAGAGACTTTATATCATGTCCATAGGCCCAGCAATGATTGTACCACAACAGACCAGAGGGGAACAGTCCTGGCAGGATGACATCATCATAAAACATCAATGGTCTTATAGTGTCTAAAGTGTGAGTTTGCAATAGGTTAGAACTCTAATCTATTGTGTAAGACTTGAGTGACTTATTACTGATCTTAGCATAAAGCAAAATTAATAGATATGCAGTATCAAGAAGGAGTAACAGAGTAGTTTACTTTACATATTCATGTGCAAATTTTTGTAGCTTTCAAAGGAAAACTATCTCTCAGTAGCTCTGATCCCATGCTGTGGGACTTTATCCTGATGGAGGTCTTCTTGATGAATCAAATGGAGAATTTTTTGAAGAATAAAGTAGCAATTTAATTGTTTGACTAATCAGACAAATTTGACATATAAAATACAGAAAAATATAATTATCATCATATAATATTTATATACTCATTGTAACAGCAAAATGATAACAAATCTGAACTAGCCAATATTGCTATTAGGGTTTATAAAGAAAAAATACACCTTGAATGTAGGCAGTTGAAATTTAATGTCCAGAGACCATAGATTGTACATATAATGGACAGTTAAACATTGAATAGTGTTTATCCACTTCAGTAAATCTGGATCTGAGGCTCTATTGGTGCATAAGAAAAAAATGAGTTACAGTTTCTATGGGAACCTCTGCTTTACTGATGCATTTCAAGTGTTTCGTTTCAATTCCCACAAATTCAACTTGAATAAAAGAATAGAAAATGCCATTCATCTAGCACTTACCACACAAAAATACAAGTACAAGACAGAAGGCAAGGAAAAAACCTAAAAATTATTTAGGAATATTTCAGCAAATTCCAGTAGAATATGAGGACCTTGGGGGGCAGGGACTTCTTTGTCATTGTCTTCATATCACTAGGGTCTCACAGAGTTCCTGGAACATAATAGGTACTTAATAATACTTATGAATATCTACTTTTCCATTCACAAGTTGAATGCTTCTGGTAGAATATAAACTCCTGAAGGTCAAAACTGTTAGGTTTACCTAGGACATAGCACAGTGCTTTGAATGTAGTAGGTGCTTAATAATTCTCTGCTAAATTGAATGCTGGTCTTTTTAGACATTATAGAGAGGAAAAAAATTTCTGTAAGGCATTACAATCTAAGAAAACCTTTTAGAAGTGTCTTCAGAAAGACATTATAGAATGTCTCACGTATGATAGGTCCCAATGAATGCAACTTACAAGATGCTCTGCACCCCAAAATCTTTATTAGGTGAGACAACTCTTGATTGAAATATGGAATCCATCAAAAACACAAGCTAGATGTGATCAAATTCTTAATCCATTTGCAAGGAGTGAAATGTTTTTGATGTATTGGGTGAAGCAACATAAATCACCACAGGGAAATAAATTTGGATTAACTGAAAGAATTTGGTAAGAAAATTTCAGAAGGGACATTATAGTTTAGCTTTGGGAACCAAGATCAGGAAGCATCTTGAGAAGGTTGAATTTTTGTGTCTATTCCAAAGAAGGCAATAAGGGGAAGGAAATAAGCCTTCAGTCCCCCTTGCGCTATTGACTGTAAACAAACAATGAATCCAGTGGGAACTGAGTCAAGACAGACTAGACACAGGAAGGAAAGACAGCTTCAGGAAGCATGACTTTTTCTCTGTGGAAAGAAGTGCAGCTATAAAATCTACAAAGACTCCAACCTTCATAGCCCAGTAGAGAGCTACGTCTCTCAGGGGAACTTCATGAGAACTCTACAAGGGAAGGAAAAGTATTCTATTAGACAGGAGCTATGAATTACCCTTTGGTCATATATACTCTCTAGGTTTGCACTATCTTTAATGGACACTGGGTGTAATTGTGAATGATTGCACCCTAGACTTCTGGAAGGATATTTCTAGAACAATCATCCATCTCAATTGTCCCTAGTAAATACCCATTTTTAAAAGTGGAGCAATTGAAACTCATAAGGACAATAGAAAGAGAAAACCACGGTAACTCTCATAGTTAGCCCTGGAACTCTGAGGAAAGAAGTGGTTAGCCATTCGGTTGCAACATAAGCTAGCTATAAGAGTTGGGAGTGTGAGCTCAGAGGGAATTTTAATTTTAGTTTTTAATTTTATTCAGTCATTTGAGTTTTAGAGGTCTTTGAAATTTATCCTCTTTCTTGTATACAGACATCATCTATCCTTTTTAAAGACAAGATTTTGTAATATTCTTTGTAGAGGAGAGGGAAACATGTTTCCTCCCCACCCTTCCATAATATCATTAACCTTTGGTCAAGAGAGTTCACAAAATATGATTTCTTTCCTGTTTCCAAGTTTTGAGATTTTTTTTTATTTAGACCAGATTTAGAGGTAGTGCGACAGTGTTTAATGTGTTTTCATTAGAGTTCATTACATAGAGTAGCATATGTTATTTTTCAAAGTTCTGTTTATATTTGCTTCATTTCTAAATAAAGTCAGAGCTTCCAAAATTTGTTAGTTAATAATTAATATTAAAAGAAAAACTGCTGATGCACAAAATAGATTGAAGTTCTATACATGAATTATGTGACAATGTGTTACTATACTTCAAACCCAAATGTGATTTTCACAGTCAAGTGAAAAAGTAAAATCTGCTTCATTTATCTGAAAGGTGTGAAGCAGGGAACAACAGGTGTCCAGGGTAGATGTGAGTTATAGGACTTAGGTTATAAGATACTCTTTTGGATATACTACTAAGGAGAAGATATCTCATTTTTTTTCCTCCCTACTTAAAAAAAATATATATATAGGGGTGGCCAGGTAGCACAGCGGGTAAGAGTACCGGCTCCAGTGTCAGGATGACCTGGAATCGAATCTGGGCTCAGACACTTAGCACCCACCCAGAAACACCTGGCCATGTAACCTTGAGCTAGTTATTTAACCCCAATTGCTTAGGGGAGGGCAGGTGGCTCAGCAAGTAAGAGCACCAGCCCCAGAGTTGGGATGACCTGGGGATCGAATCTGGGCTCAGATACTTAGCACCAAACACAGAAATAACTGGCCGTGTAACCTTGAGCAAGTTACTTAACCCCAATTGCTTCAAAAAAAAAAATATATATATATATATATATGAGTTAATTAATTTTTAGTTTTCAACATTCACTTCCATAAGATTTTGAGTCCCAAATTTTCTCCCCCTTCTTGTCCTCCCTGCACCCCCAGATGGCATGCAATTTGATATGAGTTCTACATATACATTAACATTAAAGATATTTTCACATTAATCCTGTTGTAAAGAAGAATTAGATCCAGTGGTCCTTCCTACTTTCTCACATAAAAAGCAAGAATGCCTGTTATGTAGAATTTTCTGAGAATTATAGAAGTTACAGTTGGAATGACTTTAGAAATAATTTAATCCAATTTCCTCATTTTAGGCAGCACAAGGCTGAATAAAGGAATTGATGGATGAATGGATAAAAATTGTTAACAAGGGCGACTAGGTGGCACAGTGAGTAGAGCACCAGCCCTGGATTCAGGAGAACCTGAGTTCAAATTTGGCCTCTCATACCCTTAATACAAAACTAGCCATGTGACCTTGGGCAAGTCACTTAACCCCAATTGCTCTACCTTCCTCCTCCAAAAAGCAAAAAACCAAAAAATTGTGTTTTTTTTTTCTTTTTGGAGGGCATTGGGGTTGTGACTTGCCCAAGGTCACATGGCTAATTTTTGTGCTAAGGGTCTGAGGCTGGATTTGAACTCAGTTCCTCCTGACTCCAGGGCCGGTGCTCTATTCACTGCACCACTTAGCCACCCAAAAAATTGTTAATAAATCAATAAGCAGGAATTATGTGCTTGCCATATGCTAGGCATGATGCCAAGTGCTGGAAACAAAAAAGGATAAACAGAAACCAGTCTCTATCCCCAAGGAGTTTACATTCCAATGAGTTCACATATTGATGATGTAACATTGTAATGTGCTTCACGTTAGTGAATATTCACATAAAGTGCTATCTGAATGTTATTTGTTATTATTTATTAGATGCTTACTATGTGCCAGGCCTTGTGGCATAGATAGTGACTTGCCCAAGCCCACATATATAGCAGAGCCAGGATTTGAACCCATGCTTTCAAATCCAATAATTTGACTGTTTTCTGAAGAAAATTCCAAAATAGTAATATCAAAAATGCCTTGAGCAGTGGCAGAATTGTTGTAATCAGGTCAAGCCTGTTCTCAGAGCAGTGTTTGCTAATGCATAAAATAAAACACACAGGGTTACAAAAGAAGTCCATCTTATTACAGTTATCTATATCTATCTATGCATCTGTGCATCCATCATCTATGTACTATTAATCTAATTATATCTGTCATCTAATCTATCAAGGTATTATTTAGTTGATTATCTAATTTATCCATCTATCCATCCATCTGTCATCTCTCTCTCTATTTCTCTGTCTCTGTCTGTCTCTCTCTTCTCTCTCTCTCTGTCTCTCTCTCTCTCGGTTTGCTGATCCTGAGTTAATCACCTCTAACCTAAATTGTCCACTTTGAAGGTAGTAACACATTTAGATATAAAAGTCCTGGCATATTTGTTTAAAAACACAACTCTATAGTCACATTTGAAACAGTGCCATGAAAGCTGTTTCCCTGACCTTTTGGAATCTCCAGACTGCACACTGGATAATTACATTCCTCCCTCCAAGGCACTTTAGCCTTTCAGTTTTTATAAGTCTTAAGCTTAAGCCCAGACAACACAGCTTTCCATAGGGGAGCATAAATCCTCTTCCAAGATATTAGTAACTTCTGGCTGCCAGTGTCATTGCTTTTTTTGAATAGTTTGATAGTGGTAGAAGAAAAGTCCACATCTATATCAGACTGAAGTGAAAACCAGGCATTGAGGAAGGAGGCAAATGACATAAACTTGTGTGTCAGGGAATCAGGCCCATATTGCACTAGGAAAAATGACATGTTGGATGGGTGTAAGAGTGACTCACAGAACATTAGAGGTGGAAGGCAACTTTAGATTGTCTAGTACAACTCCTTCATTTCCAGATTTGTAAACTGAAGCTCCATGAGGAAAAGTGACTTAGTCAAAGACTCATAAAGTCTCATTTTTCACCTAATACTTCAGTTAAAACATGTTGCCTTCTTTTTCTAATAAAACTTTTCAGTTCAGGCTTCCAAAAACAGAGCAAGATACTAATGATTAAAAATTGTTGTTCTCAATAAAAGTAAAGGCCAACAACTACTGGCCAGAGAGATGAATGAATATATGATACCATTTACTTGTCTTCACAATAAAGAAAAAATAGAAGATGATACAATCTGAGTATCTGAGAGTGTTTAATTTGATTCATTAACAAGTCAGGTAAGTAATGAAGTAGATAGAGTGCTAGGTCTGGAGTCAGGAAGATCTGAGTTTAAATCTCACCTGTTGTACTTACTAGTTGTGTGACCCTAGGCAAGTCACTTAACCTCTGTCTGCTTCAGTTTTTCTCAATTTAAAATGGTGAAAATACTAGAACCTACATTCCAGGGTAGCTGTGAGGATTAGTTGAGGAAATACTTGTAAAGCAGTTAGTATTGTGCCTGGCACATAACAGGTATTTACTAAGTATATGCTTCTTCTTTCCTTCCTCCCTCCCTCTCTCCTTCCCTCCCTTACTCCCACCATCCCTTCCTTCCTTCCTTCCTTCCTTCTTTCCTTCCTTCCTTCCTTCCTTCCTTCCTCCCTTCCTCCCCCCTTCCCCCTCCTTTCTTTCTTTCTTTCTTTCTTTCTTTCTTTCTTTCTTTCTTTCTT